>NW_027094097.1:3700000-4280000 GCF_029207755.1 Chamaea fasciata | reverse complement strand
CTTCCATTACTAAGGTAATGTTTACCTCAGATAGCATATAATTGTTTGCCTTTTTCACAGTAAATTCTCTGTTCCCAACTGCTTAATCAGCCATGGAAAAGAGAGAAGACTTTCATACTGTTTAATGTTCTTGTGATTACATTAGAGTACCGTGTAAACTCACATCAGTGGATCTTGGGAAACAGAATTTTTTTGTTTGTTTGTCCACAATTCTGAAGGCAAAGTATTTTGAGCAGTGGTCCTTGCAATAACATGAATCATTTATTAATATAAATATCATGGATATGGTATAAATCTTCTCCACTCCTGAACTCTCAGGACATTTCTTCATTGCCTGAGTCGGAATCAGCAAGGACTTCCTAGAGCCTTGCTATAGTTCAAATAATGTACTATATTCCAGTCACAGGCAGTGTATTCCCTGCTCTCAACAACAGGAGACCAGTCATGCTTTCTCTATGAGCTGTCTGCTGCATCACATCAACCTAAACAATATTTTATTACACTTTATGGAAGTTTAAAACTTCTCTTCCTTCTAATGCACTCCAGAGGACACAGATTAGGCTTGGCTCAAGGACAAAATTTGACCATTCTGTCCCTTCTGCCAGAACCCAGCTGCACTCAGGAATGTAGCTGTGAAGGAGACTGGTTTTATTCAGTGACAAGGGTGTGTTTAGCAGCGTGCCCGTTGACAACCTCGCTTAGGCAGCAGCACATAAACCCCTGCTTAGGTCTGTAGGATCCAGAGGCACAGTGGGAGCCCACAGTGGTCAGTGCTGGGGGGTGATTTGGGGGTGGCACTCAGCACAGGGCTGCACAGGGTCAATGGACGGATCTTAGCATTGCCATCTAATATGTATTATCCTTGAGCAAGGTCCAAAACCATGTCCTTTCTCCCCAAGGTGAAAACTGCCACAAAATTAGACCATTGTTCCAACATCCACCACAGAGGTCCATCACCAGCTTTCCATTTCTTCATGTTATTTGTATCAGTGGCCAGCTGGTGTTTTTGCAGAATTTTTTACTTGACTGACTTCCTCCATGCACTTAGAGGTGAGCTAAAAATAAGAACATCATGGGCAAGGTAATGTATTGCTTAACCAGAAATACAAATACTTATAAAAGCTGATAATAAACATAAATTCCTTGGCAAATAATGTAAATAAATACATTTCTACTTTGGACAAGGAGTAGTGAAATCGGTAGGAGTTCTGCCTGTACAAACATAACATATCACGAGCTGATTACTCAGTGAACAGATGTGAACCTGGACACTCACGTATCATCTTGGTGAGAAGATTGCCTTTGGGTTTCAGATTGTTTTAGTGCTTGGGGGCTTGGAAGGATCACAGTGTGTGCTCAGGCCTTGTGGCCTTGCTATTTTCAGCCCCTGCACTGCAGTCTGCCCTGAGCAAAACTGTGAATTGCAGGCGGTCAGCTGGCTGCTGAATAACTTGGCGGCATTTGGGCCACGAAGTCCAAATTACCTACACAGAGTCCCAGCTGCTCGCCGTGTACCCACAGCACGTGCCGTTCAACCTTTCTTTCAGGCTTTCAACTCTGGACTAAGCAACTGCCCTGCCTTTCTTAAGCAGAGATGTAGAAGAGGAATTAGAGGTGCCCGTGATTTGCGACTGAGCACTTCTGAATTGCACAGGGCTGGAGAGTACGTTGTGCTGCAGGCTGGTGGGAGACTGAGGAGGGGGCTGGAGGTGGAAAGAACCCATGTGCAGGCTGGCCCAGGGCATCCATCCCGCCAGCAGGTGGGCAGGAGAATGTATCTTCAGTAGTATTTTTAGAACTAAGTTATTATTTTAATGATAGACGGTTTGGTTTGATGCGTTTTGAAATGAAGCGGTGATTTTGGCTCTTTGAAGGGTAGTGATCGACCCTAAAGATTCTGCCTTTATTTTTTAAACAGAAAGCTGTGGTTTTATTTTCCCTTCACATGATCTCTGTAAGGGGTCATTTTAAGGATGCATGAAGCACGCTTACAGAAGACAGAAGTATGTTTCTTTTCCCCCAGTAAAATATTCAGCCAGTGCTCTTTGTCTCTCCCTGAGAACATTGCAGGATCCAGGAGCATTAAGTGAGCCACAGATGCCAAACCAGGCGGGAAAAAAAAAAGAAACAAACTATATTTTCTGCTCATCTGTGGAGTGAGGATAACACAGGCCCAGAAGCGCACGTTGTGAAGCAATTTCAGTCGTAGCTGAGTGCCTGTTTTCCCCTGGAGCACAGACTGTAAAAACCTTAAAAACCTTGGTTTCTATTTCCTTAATATTCTGGTTTTTAAGATGATATTGTGATGAAGAAGGGAAGAGGAATGCCCTTTTTAAAGGTGTTCTCATTCTTTTTAATTAGAAGATTTGGAGAAATTTGAAGTAGGAGTACCATGCATCAGCTTTTCAACATATTTGTAAGGCATAGATAAGAATTTCCTTTAGAGAGAATGAGACATGAGCACAATAACTTGTATTTGAATCTGTTGCACCCAATGTAAATCCGGAGTAACTCCAACATTCTTAAGTCAGCATTCTTGGTTTGGGTTTATCTCCCTGTAACTGGGATGGCAATCTGGCCTACTCTGCCAGAGACTGTAAAGAGCTCTTTACCTTTAAATCTATCCCAGTTAAGTTACATGGGGCCACAATGTATCACCTACATCCTTGACTATTTTAATACAAAAATATAGTTTAAATCTCCCTGGATTTGCTGATTATCCTGGGATTTCTAAAGATACTGTTAGGCTGTAATGCATGAAGAATATCAATGAAGAAAAAGGTCTATAGTCAGGTTTTCCGTATTAGAATAAATAACTTGATTGTGGCACAGTTTTAGTCTTAGCACTCCGCAGCACGTTACTGGCAGCCGCACCTATGGGTGCACACCTTTGGGTGCACACAAACTGTGCTTTTCTGACATGAAGGCATCACCTGTGACCCCTGCAGGCTTGCAGGAACTGCTTCCTTTGGACCCGTGTTTGTGAGTTTACAGCCTGTGGCCAGAGTGATGCTGTTCCACACAGGTTTAATTTATTTTTTTTTTTGCTGCACTTCGATTGCTCGCGCTCCCTACTAAAGCATAAGGAAGGCCAACAAGAAATAGTGGTAAAGACAAATTAGAGATATTTGGCTCTCTTAGTGGGTCATCTCCCGGGTGAGTTGAGCAAGGGCAGGGTACAGAGGCTCCATCTGCGGACGCCGGCGCTTTCTCTCCTCCATCTGCTGGGTGGACACCGGGCTCGGCTCGCTGCACAGCAGACGAAACACGGACGAGCAGATTTCTCCAGACCAACCCAAATGAATTTGACTAACCAACAAATGGCTCACTCGGCAAACGGGGAGGGGGCAGCCTGCACATCTATGGGCTGGCTGACCGTAGATAATTCATGCAACAACCCAATGCCTTCCTTAACTCTGCTGTAAAATTGAGAAAAAAATAACACATTGTTTACAGGGAGGTGTCACATCTTAGCCAGTAATGAATGTGCTGTGGGCAGAACAGGCTGACCCTCGTACAGAATGGACATGACAGAACTATTGCTGTGGCGCTGAGAGCCCCTCAGCTGATAACACAGGGTGTTTTTCTAAGCTAGTACACAAAGTAATGAACTCTTTAAAAATTTATTTTGAAATCTATTTCTTTTTCCAAGAATAGGTAGTTATTTACTGCCATGAGAGGGGATAAAATTCTGATCCCATCAAAATCAACTGAATGATCTTGGTGCAGCTAGGACTTCGTTTGGATGGCTACACTTTAAAAGTTTTTCTTTTCCATAGCAGAGCCTCATGTTCATAGCAAAAAGAGCATTGCCACACCTGCTTCGGACTTGGGAGAAACCTCTGTATGAGATATGGAGACAAAGATGAATGTAGATTTTTTGCAGTTTTTTAAAAGGCAGCAGTTCAGAGAAATCTTAGGAGAGAGGGAGCCATGGAGGAACTCATCACTTTCCTAATTGTTACCATTAAAAAATTTATAAAGAATAAATACTTGCCCAACTCTGGTAACAATTGTATAAAAAGAAATATTAAAAAGCAGTAAATGGGAAGAAAAGTTCGATGAATAAATGGCTAATTTGCTGAGGAGAATTCACAACACTGTTTCAATGTGTGTTCACCTTCTGTTGTGGAGTTTGTACAGAAAAGTTAACTTGGCAGCTAAATACTAGTTTGGAGTCCCTTTGGAATTATTTTACAAAGCAAAAAATGGTTCAGTTTTGAAGGTAGTAAAAAGGAAACTAATGCTTGTCATAGAAAATCTCTTTTTCTTTTCCTTTCCTTTTTTTTTTTTTTTTAAGTGTTAAAAGCAAGTAAGCCCCTAGTGATCTTAAATAATTTGCGTAAGTACACTTAGCACATTCACTTCCTTGGGAGCGCTGATTGGGTACCAATATATCAGTCCCTTGAAAAAGGAGGAAAAGAAGATAATGAGAGGCAGGAATGCTACCTTCGCGATAATTTCCCGGTATTCTGCTCTCCTCAGAGGTCTGGTGTGTGGGAGCGCTGACCACCTCGATCCTTGGGCAGATAATAGAGTCACTTAGGAAATGAGAGACGGCAAACGGCAATCTGAGGTGGGAGGGATGGCTCTAGCAGTAAATGGCGCGCATTAGGACAGCCTAATCACTTAAATGCAGCCTATTAGTAAGTTTAGCTGAAGATGTTAAAAGAATCCTTGCAGCCTCTCTGCTGGCATGTTTAGAAGGGAGTTCAGTTATGAGACTATTAAAATGTTATTTTGATAATTAGGCCCACAGCTGTTGTGAGGGCGTTGGGGGCACGAGCTGGCGCAGCAGCCGAGCTCACCGGCAGCGCGGGGGGCGGGCAGGGGGAGGAGAGGAGAGGAGAAGGGAGGAAAGGAGCCCTCAGGAGTTCCTTGGCACTTGGGACAGCTGGAATGACCACCTCCACCACGCAGCAGGCTCAGCTTCCTGTGGGAAGGGGCAAAGCCAGGAGGAGCTGCTCGCCTGCTCTGCCGGGATTTGCATCTCTGCCTTCTGCAGCGTGGGCAGCTCTGAGTGGCAAGGCGAGAACAGGTCTTCCAGGATCTGGGGAGTTGGTTTGCTTTGGTGTAGGGAAACGTGGCTGGGTGCAGAACTTGTGTCTGAGGGAGAAGGGCTGCAGACAGCAGCGCTGACACTGATGGTGGGGAGGTGGAAGTCCCCGTGTCACCTGGCGTGTGGGCAGCAGCACCCATGTTACACAGGGGCCCCCGCACCTGCCAAACCGTGCACCAGGGCCGAAGGAGACGTGGCATGACTCTAATGACAATATTTAGTGCACAAGGATGTGCCGTGCTGATCTGCCCATGGGGAATTCTGATCCTTCACAGATGCTTACTTGTGTCAGTTCTTCAAAATGAATGGCAAAACTTTGGTTGTTTTTGGAAGTGGGATGGGGCCATGATTGTGTTCAGACCACAGATACCTCTGTCCAAGCGAACAAACTGGGTCAGCAGGGTCTGGTCCCTGGGAGTGACCCAGGGTTTACTTTAGTATTTTCAGTGTTCACTAAATATGCAATAATAAACCCACAACCAATTTCACTCTGGCAGGTGATGTGACCTCTTTTGCAAACATACAGTTTGTATTTTATTTTATGTATACTGCTACAGAGCAAAACATACACTGTGCAGTATGCATGCACGGTTTATCCATGCTGCCCCAATCTCCTCTTCTGAGTTAAAATTAGGATGATTTGCAGTGTTTATCCATATTGAGCAGGATATAATTCCCTAAATTAAGGCTGTCCATCAGGACAAGTAGTAAATTCACTTCTTGTCTCCATGTGTCAGTGGTAACCTTTCCTCCACCCGCACGGCAATGTCAGTTGTGGTCCCTTGTTGACTCCCTGCCTGCACATGCTCACTGAATACAGAATCAGAAAACAATATGTGTGATTTTATAAAATTGACCACACAAACAGAATGTAAAATGGGAGAAGTTAGCCTTTTGATGAAAAGGGAAATGAAACCCAAGTATAGCTCCTGCCCCTATATCAAAAGTTGTTGAACTTGCAACTTTTCGGCCATCTCCTGCTTCCCATGATTGCAAAAATGTCTTCAGTAACATCTGTATTTTTCTCAATACATACATCACTGAACCAGGCCAACTTATAAAATATTATATATTACACCAGCTATGTGTCTAAATTAAATTATTTGTCAGCTCAGCTTTTGATCATCAGCTGGTTGATGTACAATTATAGCTACAGTCAGTGTTGATCTTTATTGGCATCCAAATGACGTTATTTTTTCTTCTTTTAGAAAATACAATGAAATAAAAGAAACGGCCCTTTAAAGTTTTGCCAAAATATACAGGTATTACCTCACCTTCCTGGGAGGTCCATGCTGAAAATTAACTGATAGTTTCTGCTCTACCCGTGAGTGATCTACTTTAAAAAATGTTCTCTAATCAGAATATACACTTTGAAGTACGTTGAGCATTTCTGTATTTGATATTTCCACACAGCATGGTAAACATCCTCTGCTCTGTGCCAAGCACAAGGACAGCCAGAGTACCTGGGACACCGGGTGTGGCACGTGAAGGTGCAGGGCTGTGTGCAGTTTGTAGAAGTTTGCAGTAGGTGATGGTGGCTTTGCACGGGCGATATCTGTCGGGGCAGGTGACCCACCCTGGTATGTCCTACCCTGATTTCATGCAGGTTTGATTTCCTCCAGTTTGTTGAGGCTGTTTTTGCTAAAGACTAGTGGCAGTCCTAAGGAAGTCAAGCAGGAACCCAGTACCAGCATGCACAACTGGGGCCAAGGTGTGCTTAGCAAGGAATTGTTCACACCTGTGAAGTTTAGGAGAATCTGAACTTGAAACGTGTGAACCAAAACAAATCCAGGAAGGATTACCATGGGGAAAAGCTTGGACTTGGAGACAGACAGTGAGATTGTCTTAGTGTGAGCAGCTTGACCCCACCATGGGATGGAAAACCAAGATGCAAAGAGACCAAGGCAAAGGAAAATGTATTTAAGGCAGGAGATGGTTACAGCATGGGTCAAGGATTTTACAGTTGAGACAAAGTGAAAGGATAGATTTTTGTTGACGAATAAGAGGGCTTAACACTACAATAGTATGTTATTACAAGTCTGTTGAACTTGTTTTTGCTTTAGGGTGTTTTGATTCCTGAAAAGCAAATTAATTACATAGTAACTCTGAAATCCTGGCTTCCTTACCACTAGGAAAAGGTTACTCTTCCCTTGTGGCTATTTCTTATTACCACCTTGTGATGATAAAGTATTTGGCACATGAAAGTCGGATGCTTTGGAGATTACTACACGAGTTATTAGCCTATCTACGTACCTGAAGTATTTGTAATGCTATTAATGCCTTCCACCGTTCAACCTTTGTAACAGGGAGCATCACTTGACAATTGAGAGGAGATGCATCCTTTTCCCAGAACCAAGGCCACAATGTGACCTTGCAAACAGACATCTTCACACGGATGGGCCAGACTCTTCTGTGCTGTTTATTGCAACACCTAGGCAGGGATTCTGCCCCTCTCACTGTTTTCTGTTGCTGTCATTCCATCTTATAGAAGACATAAGTGAAAGATGAGCCCAGAAAAAATGTGAAGATTCTTTTGGGGAAAAAATCCTCTAGGATAGCCATGGCGTTGGGGCAGGAGGTGAATATTGTCAAGAAGAGAAATTTAATGTTCTCATTAGATCTATTTCTACACCATTTTCTGCTTAAAGAGAATATTAAATGTCCTTTAGGCAACACTTTGAAAGTGTCTTTTCCTTTCTCCAGATGCTGTAATTAAGAGCCATTCATTTGGTGCCCGAGTTAGGAATCACCTTTCTCCATGTTAATTAAAAGCTATAGCTTACTAGGGCTGCTGAGTGCCCCGTTATTGGTGACTTTGGGGGTTTCAGGAAGAGCCATGGTCAGAAGTGCTGGAACCTCTTTGAAGCAGTCACTTTGATAACAAATACCTACACTATTGTGTTTTGTGGGGGATAATGATTATAACCTCTTCCCTGAAGGGGCTGCCACCCTTTGTTGGTCATGTAATAGCTGATGGCAACTCATTTAAATTAGATAACTTGTCCTCTTTATAGCGTCCATAGGTGGAACATTTCTGGTTTTATAGTTGTTTTTTGCTGATTTGTGTGTGCGTATATCTGTCTATCTGTCTGTCCGTCTGTCTACATCACACACAACCGCCAGTGTACAGCCCTAGTCATTTGTTCTGAGGAGGTGGGTGTGCTCTTTGAAGAGAGGAGGTCTAACCATGTATTCTGCCTCCTCCCTGAGCCGTGACCTCTCGGACTGCCTGAAGCCATTAATTCTCCATTCCAGGCTACTGTGAGCACTGCATTTGTGCAGTTCATGGCAAGTGTGTTCCTGTGAAACAAAAGGATTCTGCAGTGAAATACCAGCCATATATATGTTGGGTTTATTGCTTGTTTTTCAACTTCTGAAACAGCAGTGTAAATAAAAGAGCTGAAATGTGCTGTGTGTCCCCAGCCCAGGCTGGAGCGAGGCTGTGCCTGTGCCCTTGCCGTGGAGGATGGCATCAGCCCGCGGCAGGAGGCAGAGCTGCCCCAGGGCCTGGCCTGGCTTATCCCCTGGGGCCGCTCCTGCAGCAAGGATGCAGGAGGGCATCTCCAGCCTAGAAATGCCCCTGAAATTGTCTCAGCACCTGGAGACCTGCAGGGAATTGGCACAAGCCCAGCTCCTGCACCGCCTATGGATCTCTCTTGGGCTAAGGCAATGTCCACTCCTGGCTTATTTAGGCAAACAGAAGTGACGTGCTGGAGAGACACAAACAGGCTTTTGTGCACTTCAGAAAAAGAATTTTAACACAACACCTTTTCTTTTTTCAGGGAAGTGCAAACAGATTGCTCCCAGATCTCAGGAGCTAGACTTTGTAGTGTCAAGGATTTTTTCTGTCAGTTTCTACTTAGGAAAATGCCTTGAGTAGAGATCTCTGGTTATCTGTTTTGTTTGAATTACTGAAAGTCACATCCTGCAAACTGCTGACTGAGTTTGGATGAAGCTAAATTTGGGTAATGAAAAATGACCCACTGTAAAGAAAATACTGGGAATGGCTCCTCTGTTCAGCTCCATGTAAGATTCTCAACAAGATGTTTTCATTTTTAATTCTCCCTATGCATCTGTGAGATAAAACATTACATTTTAGCTCAGAGATTTCTTTGTCCTTTACTCTTTTGCTTTCAGTGCTTAGGCACACAGTTCCTAAGGCTCAGTTGCTAGGTACAAAAAATCGAAGGCAATTTTCCTCCTCAGCAAAGGATTTCCAAAATTCTCATACCTTCCCTAAGCTACAGCAGAATAATGGGAGGCTGGTGGTGCTGTCGTGGTGCCATTAGCTTCACTGTTCGGTAGCTGCACATCAGCACAGTAATCATTTTCAGATTTACAAGCATTAAATATTTTAATTTAATGCCTTGGCTCTCTTGTAATTCATGCACTTAATTATATGATAATTACTCAAATGAAAGAGATACAGCTGCTGTTGTATCAATTCTTCTAGGAATCTGAGATTCTAGAATTGGCCTTTGATTTCAGGGTTTTGTTTGCTGGTTTTGTTTTTTCCCTGGCCCTTTCCAAAAGCTATTAGGCACTTACAGGTAGTTTTTTTTTTTTTTTTTTTTTTGGAGTATGTGGATCAGAGGTGAATTTCAGGTAATGTTTCTTTCCTAGCCTGTTTTCCTGGAGCGTGGCATACATTTGGCAGCTGAGGGACTGGGCACTGTGCTGGCTGTTTTTACTGCTCCTTGTGGATTACAGTCATTAAAACAGAGGAGCTGAGGCAAAGCTTCCCCAGTGCAGGACCCTGTTCCATTGCAGATGGCTGCAGAAGGAAGTGAACTGCAGAAAAGAGGTGTGTGTGTTTGTGTACATGTGCACATAACTCTATAGAATTTAATACCTTCATAACGGGCCAGTTGCCCAGTGCAAGCACTGCGCAATGAAACCACATAATAAATTAAAATGAAATCACATAATAAATTAAAGTCAAGTATAAAGGTTCAACCAGGCCAAATAGACCACCAACAGGAACAAAAGGGTTTGGCACAAAGGCAAACCCAAGTGACCTCAGAGGAGAAGGGCAATTAACACACTGGGTGAGGAAGAAAAGAATTTTTTTGTATTTGTATTAGCAAATTAAAAAAAAAAAAAAAAAAAAAAGCAGTCAGTTCAAAGTAGAGAGCCCCTAGAATCTGTGGAGGATAACACTGTCCATGAGGGCCACACAGCTGCCAGTCCAGGGCTGTGGCACCTCTTCTCTAGCAGGAGACATCCTTATGGGCATCCTGCAGCAGCTAATGACCCGGACTCCTGGTTTCTGCTTTCCTGCTCTGTTCTTAACTGTTTAAAATACATAGCAATAGGCTTTTTCTTAGGAAAAACAGTAATTATAGGTCTAGGTCTAGCGGAATAGGTCTTCTGATTTTTACTCTTTTGGTTTTATCGTATGTCTCCAGTGCTCAAAGGTAAAAATTAGCTTTGGTATATTCTTCAGTTAGGAGATGTGCTAGTGAAAGTCTCCATAAAGTTATTCAGAACTTAAATTACTTAAGATCTCTGAAAACTGTTCCACATGTATGTGCAGCTTGCTCTGTGGGAGGGCAAGTCCCACATCCCTGGGAGCCGGCGCTGGGTTGGGTCTGGCAGGAGGGCCATGTTGAGCAGCAGCATTATGAAACTGCTTGTGCTCTGTACAAATACTTGAAACCTTCCATACTGAGCCCCTTCCAGCATATCGGAAAAGAAGGAGCAGTTTCAGCCTTTGTGTATTCAAAGGAAACGTGCTTGTGGGCAGGCAGGAAAGAGGCTGTTCTCCCCAGTGGGGCTGCTGGAGCTCTCTGGGCTCACTTTCTGCAGAGCTCCACCTCGTGTGTTTTAACTTCTGGTCGTTTGCTGCTGCTGTATCTTCTGGTCCAAATTGATTAAAATGTTTGGTGAGGTTTCAGTGTTTAACACAGGGCCTGTCCTTCTCGAGACAGTCGTGGGGCCAGCCAGCAGCACCCCCGCAAAGGGGCACTTGCTGGGCCTGAGCTTCTGGGCAGGCGTGAAAGAACTGCCAGGCAGCCGCTCACGGCCACCACTGGCAGATCAGCAGTGCCATGCTATGCTGCTACTTTTCTAGAAAACAGAAAAAAAACCAAGAGGCTGTTTAACAGTGATCACAGTCAAGTTTTGTGAAAACACGCTGCAGCCATATTTAAAGTTTTTGTTGGTGGTGGTTGTTGACATGTGAGATTATGTTTAATCCTCCAGGGACTCTGGATATTTTGTAAGAATTGTAAGTGTAAATATTTGGCAATAGTTTCATATCCGTCCTCTCCAAGTCCCAGTGGAACAGATGATGCCGGGTTACTTTACTGTGTGTAGTTTCTCTTGATGGCAGTAGCAGATTTAACACTTCTGCATAGTTGGATTTTACTTGATGAGTATTTGAAGTTTGTCCTGTGTATGTGGAGTAATTGCTCTGCAACATGCTTTCTTGGAAGTGAATGTAATGTTTGTTCAGCTTCCTAAAAGCTGTAAAGGAGAGGCAGAGCTAACAACAAACCTATCGTGATTAGCAATTCACAAAGATGTTTTTCATTGCTAAAGACATCTAGCACAAAGCAGAAATATTTAGTTGCCTGGCTTGTAGTCTGATTGTCAGACTTACAGCAAGGCTAAATCCATTCAAACAGTTACTGGAAATTGGTATTTGAACTTGTGAACTCAGGAAAACTCCTAATCTGTGCCGAGCTTTCTGGCATGCCCTTCCAAGCCCCACAGTCTGTTGTCTCGAGCTTTCCTTTAACTCTCCAGGGACCTTGGTGCCTGCATTTCTGAGTTCCTGCCTAAATAGAAGTTGCACCAAAAGGGTTACAAAATTTTAAACCCTGTGTATGCAGACAATTTTCAGCTAGCTTACAGCAGCTGCGGAGTCGTGCTGATAGATTAAAAGCAGCTCCCAGCCCCAGAATGAAGTACATTAGAGCTCCTGCTGAGCCGAGCTGGGGTGAGGCCTACACAGCTGTCATTTAGGCCAAGTTTCCAACTGAAAACTGAAGAAAAGGATGTAACTTAAAGAAAAGTTGTATTTTAAAATAAGGCATCTGGTTATTAATCAAATATAGGCAGGAGCTCAGTTGTGCAGTGGGTTTTGGCCTCAACAGCCTGACACTTGGGAAGGTAGGGAGGCAATTTTCAAGGATCAAGAGGGGGCATGTCCAGTCAAAGGCTGTTACTTGGTGACACTGTAAAAATAATCCTGTTTTTTTCTGTACTTGTCTCTCTCCCTGAAAAAATAAACAGAATACGAATATTCTTGAACTGTTGTCCGAGCGAGAGACTGACCAGCTCACACGATTGCTTTTTGCTGATCTCAAAGCAGAGCTGATTCCCGAGGAGGGATGCTTGTTTAAATCTGCAGTTAGCAGAGAGGTATTGAAAGCACAGAAATCTTTATGGCCTTTCCTCTGTTTCCCAGTGTGTCTTTACCATGGGAGAGGTGGTCCCCACTGGCATGACAAGATCAAGAAATCTCATGGGCACAGGTGATCCCTGAGCTGCCCAGCCCTCCACCCCACGGATTGCAGCACTCCACACCACGCTGATCTCACCCTGTTACTTCTCTGCACGAGCACTTTTGTTTGACTGTGTCTCACCCCAGTAGCAGAAATAAACCAGTGCCTTTTGGTCTCCACTTCCATGACCAGGAGCAGTCTGCTTGTCCTTGATGCAGGCCACCTTCCAAGAGGCTTCTCAATTTTTAATGCAAGAGGGTCATTCATGAAAAGCTGAGTGATGAACGTGAATTAATTATATTATTACATTGACATACTTTGGCTTCTGAGGACTTTTGTGCCCATTTTTCATTTAATTTGCTTGCACAGTTAGCACTGCTCTGTCCCTGCTCCTCACTTACAAACTGTTTATCTCACAGTATTGCCTGCAAGTGCTGAAGCCAGGTTTACCTCTGTTTCATTTAAAATAAAATATTCAAAAGTATTTGTTTAAAATACTGACTTTTGTCTGTAGATAGTGTGTGGTGAATAATTTGTTGGAGTTCAGATACAGTGTTTCAGTTCTTATCAGATATGTATGATATGAATTTGAAAGTATGCCCTCTTGCTTGCTTTCTCATGTATGATGCATAATGAATTTCCAGCTTGGCAGAAAGGAGAGGATCAGAGTGGGAAGCAGAGTATACCATGAGGATTTATCATGATACCAGTGCAAGCAGTAATACAACTCTGGGTAATTTCTTGGTTACTGAAGTAACAGTCTCATTTGGGAAAGGACTGTAAAATAAAGAACTTGCATTCTTCAGCTGAAAAATAACTATCAGTAATTAATTAGGCTGATGTTATAGGTGGCTGGTTCTTGTTTCTTTCCTTATCTCAAACTACCCAACATTTCCAGCATCATCCAGCGTTAATATTAACATGTGTAAACCTACTTTTTGTACAGAAATTTGGGATAATTTGGATATAAATGTATGCATGTAGTGAGTTGAAAGGCATAGTAAGGCCAGTGAGATCAGTTTGTCGTGTTACAGTAAACAATGTGCTCCAGGGATGCAGGTGGCCCGACTAAGTGATCTTCCCAGAACACTCTAAACAGGAATGGTAATTTTCTTTAGGACCTTAGATCTGAAATTTGACTCATGAACTCATTGTAATGTGATGGTTCTTAATATATGCACTTTGGAGGTGATATTCCTCTGTGTACACATTGTGTACACATTCACATAGATCCTGTTATTTCATATTATTTATTTATATTGGCAGTAGTAAAAGATGGTTGTTACTTGTGTGGCAGACTAGAGCTAATGCAAATTCAGTAATCATCCCTTAAGTACAGGGGAAGCAGCTCCAAGAGAAAGCTCTCCATTTGGCTATTGCTGTGAATCACCAAGAAGTGGCAAATACGAAATGTGTATGTTGAACTTCTGAGTCTACGTGGAATAAGCGTTAACTCAGTATTCTCTCCTTGGTGAATGCAGGGCACATATGTGCATTTGGCCTCTAGTAGAGTCAAGTAAGTCACCTCTACCAGCCCTTGAAAAACGGGACCAGCAAGACTTCCTGCTGTTTGTAGAACAAGGTTACTTAGCTAATCCAATGTTGTCATAAAAATGTATATAAGCACTGGTGAAAAGCTAAATATCTAAATTATTAAGTGCTATATATTATTATTTGTATTTGTGATTTTGAAACCTGTCTGATGAATATCCTTAATAAACATAGTTGCAAAAAATGCATATATTACAAAATTTTATGGTAGGAAAATTAAATTATATATAGTGTAGCAAAAATGCATTTTAGGTCTGAACCCTAGAATACCACACTTAGTGGAAATGAAGCTTGTTCCCACTCCCTTGATCTTCCAGAAAGGAGCATAGTATTGTATTAGGAGCAGTAACAACAACAACAAAAACAAACAAACAAACAAACATAAAGCATAACAAAAATATTCAATTTTAGTAGCTGTTACTTAATGAATAGATTGAGGTTTTGAGGATTTTTTTCTCACTCAGTTTAGGAATGATATTCTGCAATATGCATCAGTTAGGAAGTTTTAGTTTTCTGTTAACTTCCTAACGTGGACTGTTGTAGGTGAATGAATTGGTGCGCAAAGAGAATTTATGCGTTTGAGATTTTGGAGGGAGGCTTTTGGTGATTTTTGTTGGGGTTTTTATTTTATTAGACTTGGAATGTTTCTAGCTATCTAATCTCATCTGAACACATAAGCATCTGAATATTACATATTTACATTTTTGAGACATACATCAATTTTTATAAGTTAACGTAGCAATTTTATATTTGCCAGAATGCAGAAGCTTTCTCTACTTCTAAAAGGTTTTATTTTCATTAGGCTATAAATGCAGAAGAGTGTCTGTCAGAGTTTGGGTTTTTTTTTTTTGCATTAGCCTGGCTGGTTTATCTTAAGCATACTCAGTAGACTTGCCTCAGTTTTTCTCAAGCTATTGTTCTTTTTTACACCGCGTTTGCACACTGCAGTGCATCTAGGGAATTTCAGCAGTCGGAATATACATGAAAAGAGACCCGCTCTACTTTCATAAGGTCCCTGGATGAATTGGACGAAACCTCAAGGCCCCATGGTGGAGCCAGAGCCGCATTCATATTCCTTGCCATCACCACACATATGATAGCATGAAGCCCAGACCAATCGAAAACTTGACAGTAAGCCTTTTGATTTTGCGGGGAAGCCTTCATCAAGCTGAGAGAGGGAAGGGAATATAGCCCAAACTGGACTTCATACTGTGGCAAGTTTGAAATCCCAGCCCAACCACAGAGCTGCTTGATTGGAATAGTTGGAAACTGTGTCCAGGAATTCGGCAGCAAGAACTTGGCTCTCAGTTACTCCTGCCTTTTTAAAGGAAAACTCGCCATGCAGGTCACTTAGAAGCCTTATTTATTTCATCAGGGTTTTAAATATGTACGTTCTCGCAAAGCATAGTTTTAGCGTGTAGTGTTTGCTGCTGTACAGTTCTGTTCCACAGGAGCTTTGTTTCTTAGCTTCGTGGTGGAACACTTGGCTAAAGCTGCCACACTTTGACATCGTCTTCTAGGCTGTTTCATTATTTGGTCCTCAGTCTACTTAAGAAACAGAAAGAAACAAAAGGAACCCCCCTTTACGTCATATGTATTAGTATTAGCTTCTCCTTTAAACGTTATGCCTGCCCATGTCTTGTAGGTGTGGTATGAAATTGATCTCTGCTTAGTTGTCTGGGTATTGCAGCAGTGTTTCAGAATTGCTGTTGAACATAATGGTGTGTCATCAGTTATGCCATTGAATAACTGTTATTCCTCATCCGTTTTGGGCTCCTGTGTCTGGGTGCTGGCACACCTTGATATCTGCATTCGTGCCTTTGGATTTGCAGATGGAAGAGCTGAGCATTTCCTCACGGGGGAGAGGGTGAAGCCTCTGCTGCAGCCCTCCCCCCAGAATACTTAATTTTAAAACTATAAAGATTCTGCACTTTTGGTGCCTATCTAGAACTGCATTTTATTCATTGTCACCCCTGGAATTGTGATCCAATTATGCTCCAACCCAGCTCTCAGTCAGACAAAACTCTTGTTGACTTTCATGAGAGTTTGTCTAATTAAAAGACGAGTTGGGAGTGCAGAAGAGATAAATACCAGAAGCATGTAGAAGTGGCAAACTGATAGATTTGTGCTTTGTGTCAGAAGGTCATCCCTATAACACACTTTCCTGATTGCGATGGGAGACTTCTTTTCCATGGAGTGGTACAGAGTCCCCCCTTCAGTGCAGTGGTGCCTTTTATAGACTGCAATTCCTTATGGCTGAAGCAGAGTGCAAAACATATAATATTGTCTTGTAGCAAGTAAACGGGAATGCTGCTACTTTGAAATGTTTCGTGGGGTTTTTGTTTGTGGCTTGGTTGTTTGTTTGTTTGTTTGTTTGTTTTTAACTGCAGCAAGACTTCTTTCTGGCAGCCTCCCACTACCAAAAAGGTAGGGAGAGGTTGGGAAGGTGTGTAGGACATATCAAGAGCCCAGCCTGGAGCTCGGGAGGGGTTTATCTGCAAGTCCTCCCATCCTCCCCTCCAGGGCAGACGGGAGCGCAGCTGGAAGGAGGTGCTGGGGTTTGCAGTGCCTGCTGCTCACACGCTCTCCAAGGGCTGTGCTGGCTGTGAAGCAGAGTGGAGGCTTGGTGCAGATCCACCCCTGTGGCACGTTAAGGCTCTGTTGGATTGGCTATTCAGCAGTGTTTCCTCAGCCAACATTTTGGGTTTGGTTGATTAGATTATTTCTTAATACCACAACACTGTATAAGAGCATTTACTTTAGTTAATAAGTTTTATGGTAAGCTGCAAGGTTCAAATGAATCAGTTTTAAGCACAAAACATCGTTAGAAAATTATTAGCTTAGAAGCTTAATGTTAAGGAGGAATCTAAACCAGAACTTTTAAGGTTTTAAGGTTGAATTGTAGAGTATTCAAATGTCTTTACAGCTTTCAGAATCATCTCAAGAAACACCAGATTTGAGACTATAGAATTGAATCTATGTATGTCTTGACCCCATAACTCATGCACACACATGAAAATTGCATATGCAAGGTATTAGGATTGTTTCTCTGTTGAGTTGTATTTAAATGGCCGCAGAGTGTAAACATCCCCGGCTCCGGACTTATCCAAAACAGAGGCAACTTTCTGCAGGTCTGCAGAGAGAAAAGCTCCATGTGATTCTTACTGAGAGCTCTCTGCATTATATCCCAAAGGGTGCTGAGTGCCCAAAGCACTCGCCATGCCCCTGGAAAAGCAGAGTGCTCCCACATCTAGAGAGGATGACTCTGTAGCCTCTTCCTCTTCTGTTCCTCAATTCTGCTAGGTAGGTACTGCCAACAGCACCAGCCATTCTCACTGCTGTACCCAGCTGCTTCCCAGGAATTTTGTGAAACAGGAGCATCCCATGTTGTCAAGAGTTAATAATTATACCAAATACATGCTCTGTGATTAAATAATGCGCAGCTGGAAAAATTAATCACATCTTGCACTGAGAAATGCTTAAGACTTTTAAAGCAGCAATAGGTGCAGAATTTAACATTTAAAGATCCCTTGAAATGCCAGGGAATGAATATAAATTACTTGGTGCTCTATAGTATTTTGATACAGTGATGCCAACCAATGGAAGTGCAGGGTTCCATCTTGCTATTTTATAATAGGCTAGTAAATATTTTATCTTGCACTATGTTCCTTTTACATTCAGTTTTAGTCCAAAACCACCACTCCCTTAATAAAGCAGAAGTTTAATTTCATTATTTTTTAAAGGGGTGATACTGTCTGTTTACCCCACTGCTTGGGCACAGTAGAGGAGGAACACTCTTTTGTCTCTGCCCTTCTTCCCTCTTTCCTCTGCTTGTCCTGCATTTTAGGATTTAAGGCTTTATTTTTCCGAAAGCTTGTCCCATTGAAGAAAAAAAATATAGTGCCATTTTGTTTGCTTTGCTGAAGGTGCAGACCTAAAGAATCAGTGCTGTGTATAAGCTGCCTCACCCTGCAGTTTCTCTTACCAGGGGCTCATTTGTATGCAGAGGGGATTAGTCAGAATTTACTGTAGCTTCGCCCTGGGGAGCTGTGAACTCCCTAGGAATATGCTCTGACGAAAGCGTGCAGTTGGTAAGATTAGAACAAACCCTTCTGCTACAGAAAGTGCCTTGGTCACTCGCTAGGCCTCCAACATTGAAATCATTTTCATTTATAACCTTTTTGATCACTCAACCTCAAAGAAGCCTTGGCTTTTATGACAGCTTGCACCAAAATTGCCCAATTATTTGGGGGGGGTGGGGAGGAGAGGAGCGAGTGAGAATCTGGAAACAGTCAGATGTGAGAGACAGGGCACTTGATCTGCACTCATGGCTTTTCCTTCCCTTCTCCTACCAATATTTTTACAGCTGTTGACATATATTGAGTTACATGTGGCTGTGCCATATCCCCATGGTATAGTTTCAAAGATCTGTTCACCGTAAAGTGTGCTGTTCTCAAGTAAATGACTCTGACTTCAAGAAAGCACAGTAGTTTAAATGTTACTATAAATACAGGAGCTAAGACATTTTAATTATAATTTTTGAGTTATACAGTGCTCTGTACGTACACGAGGCATTTGCTAAAGGCTGGGGATGTGCTCAGGTTACTGTGCTCTCTCGTGGATAAGGCAGTAATTGCAAGCAGCTCATTCTGCTGATCCCCTTTATTTGCGTGTATTTGCACAGTGTTTATTGACAATGAACATCTTGCATTTGGGAACTCAGCTGTGGGAGCTAAAGAAGAAAGAAAAAGAGGCAATTCAGAAAAAAAATTAAAATTCTGATTCAGGAGAAATTTTTTCGTTTTGAGATATCTTAGGAATGTTACTTTTGTCAGAATACATTATAACTTTTATTAGGAAATATCAGCACATCTATTGTCCTTTCGATGCCCTTCTAACTCGCATCTGGTAACTAGGGCAGATTGAGAATTCAGTACTAACAGATCTGTCAAATTTTTCAGAAAATCCCAGGGTATGTATGAGTTCATTGCGGATTAATTTTTTCACCACTGTAGTAGTGTTGGCTTTGGTGAGGTTACTCCATATTTGTTCTGACAAAAGAAAGAAAAACCCATAGTGTCAAAGTGGGTGCTGCTGTTGTGGGAATAAATGGTACAAGGTGTGGGGAAAGCACAGATAAACAGCATTATGTGCCAGGAGGTTTGTTTTTATCTGTCAGTGGGTTGGTGGTGTTATTTTACTTTTTAAGCTTGAAAACAAAACATTATAAAAAGCTTTTACAGCATTTGCCCTTGTGCATCAGTACCAGTTATGCACAGTAAAGGTTTCTACCCTGGCTGTGGAGATCTGATCCTTTTCCCGTGGGCTGGGACATGCAGTAGAATAGTGACTGTAAGCTTAAATAATTTTGCAATATGGTGACATCATCTTTCAGAGGGTTCTGCTATTAAGATCTATCAAATCAAGTATCAATAGGTCTCTCTAAATGAATTTGTCTCCCTGCTTTACCTGTGACACAGTCATTGTAATGGAGATTTCAACTATCTCTGCTATGACTAGTGCAGTAAAAGCAGCTCCTCTCAGTGCTTTCAGGTCCTAAACCAATATTCACTGTAAGCAGTAAAAGAAGAAAAAAATTTTTCAATGACTGAAACTAATTTTGGATCAAGCCTTTACTGCAGGCTTGGATGCCCATCGTTGCTGATGGCATGTTTTTGGTGACGCAGTCTACCAATCTACATAAATTAATAAATAGTATGCATAATAGATAGCACATGTATAGTGAACCACGTCTCATGGTTGCCCTGAACGACTGCTGCAGTTTTTAGCAGCATTTCCCATGGCCTTGACTAGAAAAGCTGCTAAAGTTGGAGCCCCTGGGCTTTGTGGAAGTCCTCAGTGCCATTGCCAACAGATCCTCCTTGGCCATTAAGCAGTGCTTCTGTGTCACTCAGCCAGGGAACACTATGTACTTCCATTTAAAAACAGTTGTGAAGTCTCCTGAGTAGGAACTGAAAACCGTGGACCACCATCAGAGCTATGTCCTCTGGCCTTTCCCCTCCAAAATTGTAAGTTATTTTTTAAGGTGTTTTTGAGTAGCAGTGGGAAAGCACTCAGGCTGTAGAGATTGTAGGAAGGTACTGAGAGCATCTAACCAACTCTTAACATCTTTAACTGGATTTGGACTCAAATCTTTGTGTGCTTCCTCTGCTTATAACTTCACCTCTTTTGTGAATCAAACACAGCTTTTCTGTTGTGCAAATTGTACAGGAGAGTGAGGTCCGGAAAAAGATTTTTTTCTCCTTCTGAGCACCGCTACGAACTCTTACTGAAGAGAGCAAGACCATTCATCTTTAGCACCTTGCAGGCTGTTTTTTCTTTCAAAAACTTCTTTCAAAGTCAGAGTGTAGGCAAGTGATCTGAATGATGAGAATAAGCCCTGTTCAGATGTACCTAGTCCCTGGGCAACATTTGAGATGGCAAAGGCCGTCCGTTTGCATTCGCCTTGTGGACATTTCTGTATGTGATACCTTCTATTTTCCATGCTAGTTAAGCAGGCTTCTTCCTGAGAGAAGCACTAGGAAGCTTTGGCAACGCTTTATTAATACATAGTTACCTATATACAAATGAATTGTTTAATTGATTGATTTTGGAGATATTTTTGATTATGTAAATCAAACCCAAGCAATACTAAGTCCTGTTGCTGGAGGTAGCTCACGGGCCAGCTACCTTGCAAGCAGATGTCAGGCCGTGAATTCATCAAAAGGTTTGCGTGTACAGTTCTTGGCATTTCTTTTCATTATCACAATTATCAGGGAGTACAGACGAGCTGGTTTTTCCCTACGTCCTGTTGGATGGTTGCTTTCCAGGGAGGAGCCTGGGTGAGGCAGTGTCAGGGATGCAGCATCTTCCCTGTCCGTGCAACCAGCAGGGACACACTGGCTCAAGCAGGCTGGGGCTGGGGCTGGCCTCGGGGCTCTGGCAGAGGAGGGCAAGGCCAGCTCAGGCTCTCCTGGGGCAGCCAAGCAAGACAGGCTCCCTCCTGCAGCCTGAAAAGCTGGGGCACATTCACCTCCTCTGCCTTTTAAATGACTTGTATTTGTCCAGGCTGCTTAGGCTAAAATTTAAGATTTGTATTCACAGGTGCTGACTGACACGTTTCCTTTATGAATTCTTGTGGATTGCTATTGATTTTTTACTGTGGTTTTCAAAATCCTACTTCTAGGACTCTGGAGATTTCCCTGCTGCAATAATAATGTATTGTCATTCTTAATATCTCAGCTTCTTGACACAATATTCATATTAAAACCACAAAAAAGCTACATTAGAGTAACACCAAGGGTCTGCCTGGAACCCACCAAGGCAGGGGAAATCAAAGTCAAGGCTGAAAATTAGGGCTGACACTGTGAAACGTATCCCATTGTACTTAAGTACTGGAGTTCATCTGTGATTGCGAGATCACTTGCATTTGAGAGATGGATTCCTCCATACAGCAGAAATGAGTTATGATGTGTTGTAAATCCTAAGGATTAACTGTTGTAGTTGAGAGTGCCTATTTTTGTGGAGAGCTAAATAAGCCAGCATTATGGAAACCGCTTTAAATGTCTTTTGTGAAATTTTGTTCTCTTTCACACACAGGGCTATTAAAAATTCATTCTGCATTTCTGCCACTTGCATAACAATTCTGGATCAGATTGTTCAGGTCAATAAGGGGAGAATAGAAATGTCACAGCATTATTTGTATGAGCTTGTAGCCATTTTCCCCTTAACTATATTGCCCCCAAAATGTTTCGCAGACGTGCACTGCCTTTTATGAGTGTGATAAACAGTTTAATTTATTCACCTCTATGATGTAAATGTGTTGTGTGAGTGCCTGTGGCATCATGGAGCTATTGGAAGGCCTTCCATTTGACCATGTCTTTTGACCTTTCTCATACTGTCTCTTTGGGAGTTAAATTTTCCAGTCACACTTTTTCTTGGTAAGTTGGAGAATTTACTTGAGTTGTTCATTGGCCTCTCAGTGAAACTATGTGAAACTCTGTGGTGTGTCAGGAATGAGAGTTGAGAAAGAAGAGGGTGATTTCCCATGGCTGGGCGGAGGCCAGGAGGGCATTGCATGCTGGTGAACATCTCCAAGGGATTTGGGCTGCTCACTGGCACAGGGTTCTCTGCTGCCATCACCCATCTTAGCACCAGAAGGGAACAGAAATGTTCTGAAAAAATGAAACAAATCAAATATCTAGGTTTATATTTTAGAGCAAGGTGTTTTCACAATATTTTTATTAATGGGTTTAGAAAAAGCTGGTTTTGCCCCTTTCCATCTGCTTCCCTCTTCTGTCATTCATGCTCACATGAGAATCCGACACTACCCCTCCTAGTTCATTAAGACAATGTGAAGGGCTTTCTTTATAAATGAGGATTATGGGTTATTTGCATACATCTAGAATCTCTTTTCTGGTGCTGTTTTGAGCAGTGAACAGGTAGGGACAGGAAGTAGACACATGAATTCCCATCAGCAAGGAGCATTCAGACCTTGTGAGCTAAAGCACCTGGGAACTCCACACACATGGATATGCACAGTCTGTGCAACATGACCTGGCAGTCTTGATGGAGACTCAGGGGCAGATGACCAGGAATTATTTTCATGTAGATGTCGACCAGCTTTACTTGCTGCCTGCCTCTGAAGACACCAGTGGACTAAACTGAGGTTTGGTGTAATTAAATGGAACTGCCAAACACTACAACTGTGCCATGTGCACAAAATGTCCCCCTTTGTTTGGATATTCAACAGCACTTGATGAATTTGTATATGTTGTTAGCTGTTATGAATATTCTAGCATTGAAAAGTAGAGCATCACCCCAGTTGCTTTCAAAGATGTGGCAGTTTCTAGATTAAATTATTTTTGGAAAGGCCAGATAAAGTCACAGGTTTACCTGGAAAGCTTATTTTCCTCTGGAGTGATGGCTCATGCCTTTCCCTGATCGGGCACATCACACTGTTGGCACTTTGCATTGGTTAACACAATTCAGAGGGTAAATGCTGGTAACTTACTGAGTCAGCATGCAACTATTGGTTCTTTAACCTATTGCAAATCACATTTTTTATCATATCCACCAACATCCCCAAAGTGTAGTGTAAATGTTTGGAAGAGATCAGTTACTGATTTCATGTACCATCAGGGTAAAGTATTTCACCTGAAAGTTTTAAACATAGGGCCACAAAACTCTTAAATAGAGAAAAACATTGCAGATGGCTTTAAAAACAGTTATGTCCCCAACATTATCACACCAGACCAGTTTAAAGTAAAATCAGTGTTTTCAAGAAAAAAAATTGGTTTTGTTTCTTTGAAATTAGGTATGCCTGAGTTAATCTTTCAACTGAATTATAAATCCCTGTAAATGCAGTTAGCATTGGAATGAGTTATAGTTACAAAAACTGGAATGAAGATAAATCGCGTTTCCTTGGTGAAAATCTAAAGAGTTTTATCAAAACCAAGACACTTGGAGTGGTGCAAGCAGATGTGCACCTAAAACACAGAAACAAACTGGATTGCTTAATTTTGGAAGAGCCAAGATGAGATTTTTTTACTTTAAGAGTGATGATAATCCTGAATGTATTTAAGCATCCTTAGGTCAACGGCAGCTTCGATAACCTGTGCCAGAACAAGGCTTTTTTGGGGTGCTGGGGTGGATTGGCAGTACAAAGATGCTGTGTAAGGTGAGGTGGAGCAGTGCAGCTCCAGCGAGGTGTGCTGACCCATCTGACTGCATGCCCTTCACAGGAATTTAAGCTTGTTGTTTTACAGAGTCAGACCTTTAGAAAGAAATAAAAAAAGCCCTTTGAGGCCCTCACCATCCTTTTCTAGGAGGTGGATTGGAGAGCCTTTGCTAACATGGATCTTGGAGAATTGTTACTATCAAACTGCTGTTGGATTACCAAAGTGTAACAATGTACAGGGCCTGCACTTTCAGCCACTGTCTCTTCAGTGTGTGGGCGAATGTCAAAGGGAATATTTGGTGTCAGTTCCTTGTGACCCAGATTCCACAGAAGTCTCTTATAAAATAATCTTTGAGCAAACACTACTTGCACGTCCTAAGGACACCTCATCCCCGTGAACCCAAAGGTAGGAGTGAAGCTGCTGTGCACTGCAAGATCTGTGACTTTCTATCTGAGAATTTTGGTCTTGTTTGATAGTTCAGCCTTTGTGCCCTGCAGATCCATTTTAAATTGTCTGAAGCAGGAATAAATCTATTACAATGACCACCACTTAAAAAAAAAAATAATACAAGATGGGTCTGTGAAGAGGTGTTAAAAAGTAGAAATGAAAGGCAGAAGTTGTAAGAAAAACCTGTTCATTGGACAGACCTGCAATGCAGTAAATAATAACCTCAGATGTGAAAGACAGCCTGTTCTAGAAAAAAGGCAGTGGAAAGGACTTTTTTTCTCTTTTTTATTTCTTTTTCTGTGGGTCTAGGGGAGAAAAGGTCCTTTATTCTTTGGTAACTTTTCTGATTTTAAATATGTGCTTGTCTGGTCATGAGGAGCAAGGTCATTCCTACTGCTCAGGGCCTAGGCTTTGTGCTGGCGTTGGTGGGAGCTTCTCTCCTCTCTCCTTTTCCTCCCTCCCTCTATCTCTCCTTTTCTTTTTCTCCTGAGGTGCAGATGGCCACATTTGCAGGTTAACTGGAACAGCTGGAGGCACATTATTAGCTTCCTGCTGCTAACTCATATTTGCTTAGATTTTTTTTTTTTTAACAGCAACATAATTTACAAGTAGTAGGCCAGTGACAAAGCTGGCATGTTCTAAATCCGCATCTGATTTATATAATGCTGTGGCTTATCAGTGAATGAAGTCATAATTATTGCTTTGTACCATTAAATAGCATAAATATATAAACTGTTACACAAATTGCAGCAAATGTTTCCTCTAGGGAGCTCTAGACAAAATTTTAATGTAGTGCATTTGTCTGTGGTGGCAGTTTCTATGGTATATAATAATGTTGATAAATTTTACTGTAGCAAATGACATTTTATAACATTAATCCTGGTGGTAAAAATCTGATGAATACTACAGCTGTACTGGTGGGTACAAGAAGAAAGAGAGCTTTTGACACCAAGTGAATTGATTTTAATAGTGCTTTAGGGCTCCAAAGCACAAGGATGGTGCAGAGATGGTAGATCCTTCACTGAAAGGGGAGAGGACTCGGGCAGGTGCTGGACAGCGAGGCACCAGGGAGCTTGACTTGATGATGGTGATAATTAATTCTTTTTAAAATCTTTATTGATAAATACTTCCTCTGGTTTGAAAAGACCATGGAAACCAAATGGTGAGATGAAACCATTTGAAGTCCTCCCCAGCTATTGCAGCTCAGCACATGCAAGTGAAGACACTGTGCTGGGTGCAGTGTTCAGATGTTGCTCCCGATGTCAGACGGCGGCACGGGGCGCACCCGCCCTGCCTGTGCTGGGAGCCGCTGGACGAGCCAGGCACAGGGGCCGTGCCAGTGGACAACCGGGCAGCTCGTGACACAACGACTGCCACGAGAAATTCCTTCTCTGACTTCACTGGCGTGTAGCAGGGATAGGGTGGTGTGGGTGGGCTTTAGCTCCTGTCAGTAACAGGATAAGTGATGCTGTAGGTTTTTGCCATCCTTTAGAAATTGCCATTGCGTTGCTCTGTGATCCAGGGCCCAGCGCCTGGGCTGGGGTTGGCCCATGCTCTCTGTGCAGGCAGTGGGGTGGCACGGCACTGCCAACGGTGCTGGGCACAGGAAAGTCCCCGCCAGAAAGCTCTGGGATTGTCACCACTCATGCCTGAGGTGCCTGGCTTCAGTCATGGCTGAGAGCAGCTGGTGTGCTCCCCTCCTCAGAGACACCTGCCAGGCACAGAGACAGAGGGGGCAGCCCCAGAGCGAGCCTGGGCTGTGCCCTGCCTGTCCTGCCAGCTGTCTGAGGATGGTTTGGTTTGCTTTTATTCCTGGAAATAAGGAGTGCCTATTTTCTCCAGAAAAGCTTTTCAAAAATAAATGGATAACTCAAAGGAGAATCCTAGAGGGCACTGTATGGGACACTTCTGTAAAAACAGAGAGCAGTGTAGCTTTTGTGTTCAGTCATTTAGACTGCCATGACCCTTCCCCCCCGCCGGAAAAGGGTATTTTTCCTGTTTTCTTCATGACATGGCTTCTTTCCTTTTCAAATTTATGTCTCTGTTTCAATAACATCAAATATGGATCTAGAGAGTTAAAATTGCAGCCTGTGGCCATAGGGAAAATCCCAGTGACTTCCGACTGAAGAGCACTGAGGCTGCTGACACACACTGTGGCACGTTGACAGCATTTTTGTTGTGAAACCCTGACATGTCCTACATGGGTTTTCCTTCAGCTGTTTGCTTCCTGCATTTCTAGCATTTCACATGCCCCTAGTAATTATCTTCCTTTCTGAGAAATTGTATGTTTTTTCCTGCCATCCATTAGCATGAGGTTTATTGAGTGGTTGGGGATTAGTCACTGCTCTCTCTGGGGGCTGAAGTACTGATGTTAGAACAATGTAGAAGGAATTCTCCCCCAAGGATGTTGTGCCTCCCTACTCCTCTGCACCACCTGGGGATGAAGAACAGAGGCTGAGTAGGCCCCTTTCCCTGGTAGCTTGGGAGGTGCTGGTCTTTACACTCAGCCTTGGAGATACCTTCGTGCAGACTGTAAACTTTGCTGCTGGCTTAAGTGGTTGGGGTTTCAGACAGCAGCACTGCTTTTAAAACACAAACATGCCCAGAGCACTGCACCTCACCCTGCGGTGCTGGAGGCACTGCGTTACGGGCAGCCAGGGGTGGGGAGCCTGTGGCAAGGGCAGGTTCCCATAGGAGCGGCATGGAAGTGACAGGGACGGCAGTGGCATTGCTGTGGGACAGCCGTGCTCCACCTTCTTTTGCCTGCTCTTCCTCCGTCAGACCTCTCACCCCCACCGTGGAACAGTCCCTGGGATGCTCCATCTGCAGCCTTCCCTTTGCTCCTGGCCAGAGTGGCAGGGGAGGGAGCTGAGCTCCCTGACGGGTGGTCTCTGTCCCTGAGGAGGATTGCAGTGGCAGTGCCATGTGGCCATGGCTTTGGAGCCCTGAGATTTATTTTGAAAGTGTATTGCTTGTCAGTGTTACACTTAGTAAATTCCTGTAGAGGGCTTTATGGCTTGTCCACAGGTGAAAAAAAATAATTTTTTTCTCATGGTTCTGTCATCAACAGCTTTAGAAATAAAACCATCTTATAATGTACTCTGGAAATTTGAATCCTAAGCTGTTGTGTCTAAAATGACTAATTGTTTAATCAGCTCAATGCACACCTGAATCACGGTTAATAAGAGGGGCTCTGCTAGCTTTGTTTTGTATTCTGCAACATTGCAGTGATTCCCGGCTCCCTGTGAAGACCACCAGGCCAGTCCCAGCACCAGGCATGTTACAGAAACTGCCTCAAGCTCACACCTCGCCCTCTGCAGCACCAGTGCGTGCCAGGGCTCTGAGTACGCCTGGCTGTGTTTATTCACTTCAGCATCTTAATGCAATTACAAAGATGCTGTGTGTCCAGCCAGCTTGGTCCGTGGCAGTGTTTGGTTTGTCTTTAAGGGCTGCTGAAGATGTGTTTGATGCCTGTGCATGAAGCAATAGGGCCATCTAGAACAAAAGCCTGTGTTACATTTACTTTGCAAAGTCGCTCTGCATTTGTGTCTACCAGAAGCACTTATGCTTGAATGCAGTGTTTGATTTTTTTTTTTCAGCTACTCTAAATAGATCATCTTTACAGACCACAATAAAATGTTTGTGTAATGCTTAACTGTACATTAAGTAAAAACCTGAATTAGAATATCCCTGTATTATTTCTATTGGGTAAATAAGAGCATAAAGACAAGTATCCCCACAATTCCCATTACCACGTTCAGCACTTAGTTACATTAGAAAAATGAGGCATTGTTCTGCCAACTTTTGTTTCCCTCCATTTGTGCTACTTACCACTTATGAATCCAGCACGCCGAGCCATGCAGCAATTACTTCTGAATTCCAGCTATCATGGCACATGTGGGTACCAGGGCACAGCTCCTGCCAGGGCTTGATGGCTAGCACTGCTCTCCTGTGCTTGCGTCTAGAGCATTATTGGTCTGAGCTGCTGTATAACTAATAGCATTTGGAAGGTGTAGGTGTTATGTTGTCCGCTGAAGGATGATTTGTATTGCATTAAAGCATCTTGGTGGTTTTAAACAGGCTAAAGGGGTTTTTCTGCTGTGGTCAATTGCTGGGCTGTTGCACCAACGGTGTGCAGGGTATTTGGGTGGTCACAGAAGGCTGTATTGTACTGGCACCTCACCCAGGCCTTTGCAGACCAACTGAAGCAGTTGATGTGTTTGTTTGGGACCGTTGCAGGTTTCTGAGTATATTGCAAAGTCTCTTTTTACACTCTTTTGCTTGGCTGTGCTGTACTTTGCTCCAGGAGGTGTGCAAGGTGTGCATATCTTCTCCTCTCCCTCCTAAGACTGAGCGCTCAGACTGTGCCCTCACTGCTGTGTAAATTGGCAGAGCTGGACGTGCTCCCTTGCCCAGCCCTCCAGGCAGCATGAGGGCAGGGGGCAAGGCCAGCCACTGCTGTTCAGCTCCAGACCTGGGCATCTGTTTTACTCAGGGGATGGGGGCGGGAACCGAGGTTCAAAGCTGCCTCTGCTTGTACGGAGAAATCAATATTTAGCCATAAAACCAGGAGAGGTATGTTTGGGAATCACAGCCAGAACGAGAGGGTTCCAGTATTGTCATAGAAGATAAAACAAGAGGAAAACATTTTGAATTTACTCTTTGTGTATTGAGGCCTTTTATTATTCATCAGTAAGTAAATATAAGCTAAGGGAGTGATTTGTTTCTAACAAGCTTATAAAATACTAGAGTCATTTGTGAGTTTATTGGAGTGCTGATTATAAACATTCCCTCATGCACACTCCTTTGTGTCAAATTAACATTCAAAATACAAATATTGTATCTTTGAATATTTTTGTAATCTCTTCTCAAGTATTTGAAATCTTCGATGAGAGATGATTGATGATGTTGCGTGAAAAAATAGCCGAGTGCTCCGTCACAGCTTTGGACATATTTTCATTTCTTTGGCATTTGCTTTGCCCATGCTGTTTCTTTGAATTGCCTGCTTCATGCTCTAGCATTTGGATTTTGATACAATGCATAATTGATGCTCATCTAGCTGCAAAGATTCAACTGTCGTGCATGCCACGCTGCCCGCACGCCTCTTCCTGGGATATGCCCCACAACCTGCCAGGGCCAGTGCCTGATGGAGGAGTGGGTCACACTGGGCCCGGGTGGCCTTGGCACCACTCCCTGTAGCTGCTGGGGCAGTTCAGGCACCTGGGTGGCACCAGGGTATCCCAGGTCTCCTAAAGCACTCCCTTGGGGAGCCAGACTTTTCTGATCACACCTCAGGTGCGATTAGAGCGGAAGGCCTGTTCTTGCACTTCCGCTTGTGCAGAAATGCATTTCTGTTGGTAATCATAAGGAAATGTAGAGAGTAGGCATCATCTACCACTCATCCCATAGACCATTGCTTTAGACCTTTCCTCTGTAGGCAGTTTTCCAAAAGAATAAGCTGTGTGGGGAAGGCATCCCAAGGCCTTTTCAGGTGCTGCTGGTTGAGAGTAACAAGCTGTAGGGAACAGATCTTGGCAGCCCTTCTTGCCTCTGTGACTACACACTTACCACCTTCATGCTGGTATATCGAGTGTATTTGTAGTTCAGTGGGACAGACCTTTTACTTTTATTTTACAATTTTGTTTTCCCATATTCCCACTAAAGCATTCCCTGTATTATCAGTACCCAAACTCTTTCCTTTTCCTCTCAGTGTGTACCTTGCTTCTACTAAGCAGAGGAAAATCCTGCAAGAGTGGGTCTTAGGCTAACATTATTATAGTAGCTGCCATTTAAAAAGTCATTTTTTGCCTACAGGCAAAGTATTGTTATCAGAGTTCATACCTATTTTGCATATATACGATTGTATCTTCCCTACCTCTCTGGGGTGATAGGAGCAAATGCCGACTTCTTAATGCCGGTTGTTGAATCTGAGGTTAAAATAAGAACTTGCAAAAAAAAAAAAAAAAAAAAAAACAACCAAAAAAACCAACAAAAACCCGCAGAATAAAATGGTGGGTAGCAGGTCTCTGACTGAGAGAAACCTTTTGGGTTGTAGCAGGGACTCCATGATGGCTTGATTAAGAATCTTATTTTATTTGAGGGCACAGCTGAAAAGCAGCTTGATCTTTCTTCTCATTTTTCATTCTTTCTCAGTAACTTTTGCAGGGCTGTGGAATATGGTTCTTCTCATGTGGACTTAATAGGTGGATACCCCTAAGTCTCTTTCAAGTTCAATGATTGCACATCAGGCCTTTCTCTACAGCAATCTGACTACACCTTTGGATCTTTCCAAGTCATATCAGCCACCTCTGCATGGCTGCAGTCCCTACCGTGCACACCCTGAAAGCACCATCCTGCTGGGAACATCTTGGTGCTTTCAGGGCACCATTTTGGGCAGAGACCTGGGGCTTGTTTTTTTGTTTTTTTGTTTTTTTTTTTTTCTAATTTTATTTTATTCTTAAATGTAACTTCTGAGAATGAGAGGAGTTGCAAAGAGTCCGGGAAACCTTTGCAATGCTGGGAGCATGAGATCTGGGTTAGTTTAAGCAAAAAATAGCTCTGTAGGACTCCTGCTGTTAATGAGCCATCAGAGCCTCCTGAATGTCATTGTGTTTTGATACCGTGGCATGCTCACATTTTCAGGTGGCTGGAAGAGGGGTACTTCAGCCCCACTGTAGAACTGGCTCTTCCAGATCCCTTTATTTTACCAAAAATAACAGACTTTCCTTATCTTTTACACTAAGTTTTCTGTCACAGACGGCACGTGTTCTCCAGGGTCTCTCTACAATGTGAGAGTTTGCACATGGCTTTCCTTAATGGATTAAAAAGCTAATGACATATAAAATGAAGAAAATGTGTTTCTAAAAAAAAAAAATAAAACCAAGCTGGCCATGTTGTGCACTGACAGAGTATCTGCCAACAGCCATATATGCCTGACTGAGCTACTCATGTAGTAAAATCGAAAGGAATTTGTTTACAAAGGCAGAAGCCAAAGTCCTCTGAGTTTGGGATTCCAGAAGAAGGTTCTGCCCATGTTTCCCTGCCACTGGTGTCCCTCACAGCTCTACAGGATGCGTGTGCTGGCCCTGAGCTCTCCTTCTGTGCAGAGCTCAGGGCAGCTGCTTCAGTGCTGCCTGTCCAGCTCCAGATCATACGTGAAGTGTACAAGCTGGCTGGCTCATGTGCAGGACAAAGAAGATATGTAAAGGTGTTACGAGTGTGATATTAGGTTTTATGCACGTAATCCATGTTTGTATGTTAGATGAGCACTACCCAGAGTAACTTTACAGTCTGTGTTAAACAGTGCCCTTGCTCAGCTGTGAGATCTCTTCCAGAAAGTCACTGGGTTGCAGTTTCTCTTCTTATTCAAGATGAAGCTGCCATAGGGTTTGATTTCCACCTGGACTGCAGAGTGTTAATCAAGCAAATTCCACCAACATCAATGGGAGATGCTCTGTACATTTACTTGTGCATAATCCCATAGTACAAGCATATATGTCTGCATAATGCAGAGATGCTTAAGATATTTTCTTGTTTTCATGCAGATTCTTCTTTTTGACTGCCTTAAGGAATATCATGCGTTACTGCACCCTAGGATTCCTGATTTAAAATATGTCTCATAGGGGAGGTTCATTCTTTTGGGCATATTTACAGTTAATGAGCTCTGAGAGATATTTGTGCCATGGAAAATCAGTTACCTATCTTAGCCAGCCAGACCTTATTTAGTCACCCTTGGTTCTCTCTGTTTGCAGTGGCATCTCATTTTGTCAGCCCCAATAACTGGTTTGTGTCCCCGAGCTCCAGCCCTAGTCCTGGGGAGAAGGAGTGAAAGGAGCACCTTGGTAAAAGTGGGGGACAGGAGCCTCTCTGGGGCTGGGCTGTGACACGTGTTCAACCCTCAGATGAGCAAGTAAGCTCTGCTGCAGTTTAGCTGAATGCTCATGTCAAGATTGCTGGGTAACCATCATTTTTATTTCCCAAAAAAAAGCTGAGACACGTTTCTGGGTTTTTTGCTTGTCTTTAGGTATTTCAAAGAAATTTGGTCTTTAAGTTGATAACAATGCCATAAGAGACTGTTTTTTAACCAGAGACTTTTCCCTAGGAGTACTGTTTTTTTAATAAGAAAGCAAAATAAAAATGTATTTAAAAGAAATACATTTATTTGAGTAAGTGGTGAAAATTGCCCCAGCATAATGAGGGTGCAGCATTTGGCCAGTCTCTGTTTGGTGATCTGCCACAAAAATAATGTTCATGGTTGGTTTTCAATTGCATTTTTAACTCTATGTTCACTGCACCATTTCCCAGATATCTATATTAACGTAAGGTTTAATTTGACCATAGCTGATACTGCTGTAAAGTTTACATTGCTGGATACACATTTCCATGTTTATGCAGAATTTGCAATATCAGAATAAGGCCCCTTATGCTAATTCACCTGTACTCACTGAAGAAGCATTGCACCAATGCAGGAATAATGGAATTTTTTCTTTGCTGATGGAAATAAAAAATCTACCCTCATAATAATAATAACAACAATAATAATAATAATAATAATAATTATTATTATTATTATTATTGTTATTATTATTATTAAAATTTTGACATTTCTTATGTTTTGATGCCTGAAAGAACCTTCACTGTTTCTCAGTGAAAATGTACATTTAGGGGGGTTGGGGGGGGGGGTTTAAAGTTTTATTTCTATTTCTCCTTTTACAGGTTTTTCTGCTTCCCTGATGCCATCATGGGAGCTGTGTACGCCTTTCTCTTACTCGATGCATTGCTGAGTGTAGTTGACAACAACTGGCTTGTAGCCTGTCACGTTAATTATATACTATTAGAGACCATTAATCTGATGATTATTTACACGATAGATTTAAAGTCTGTCATGTCAATGTGTACGTGGGAAATGGTAATGTGAAGATCAGTGATACGCATCAGTGGGAGCTGGTGTTTTAACAAACACCGTGTGCTGTCCCAGGTGTGCTGGGTTAGCTCAGGGGGTTGCTCACCCTGCCTTGCACGCCCAGCTCGGGAACCTGAGCACACAACAATGCACCCAGCAAAAAAGACAAATGCCTTTTGAGCAGTAGCTGTGGGGTGCAGCTTCCACCCCACACCCAGGCAGGGGAGGGGTTGTCCGTGGGAGGGAAGGCTTTGCCTTTGGTGGCTGGTGGCAGCTCTGGTGGCTTCTGTGTGACCACAGTCGCTGCACGCTGGCACTGCAGGAGGCACGGGTGGCATGCGGCGGGGAGGGGGCACCTCACAGCTCTGGGGGCCTGCTGCTGAGGCTGGGGAACTTGCCAAGGCTGTAAAAGGAGTAAAAAAGGGCTTTACACCTATTTAAAGTAGGTTTAAAGCTTGCATGTTTTTAAAGCATCGGCATATTCCAGTGGGATGTTTAATAAGAGTATAATGATGTTTTAATTTTAATTTTTAATTTCGCAAGAATAGATGCCAAGTAGATGCTAGTTATTGCCGTTTGTCTGTACTGAGCTATTCCATGTGATATTGTCAATAGGATGAGAGGATGAATGGATTCCTGCTGTGTAGCAGTACAGGGAGCTGCTCCCAGGGAGGAGACCAGGAGCAATGAGGTACATTTAGTTTTCAGCTATACAATGGCACGAGGGAGGACAGTGCAGGGAACAGGCAGTGTGGCCGTGGATTCAGGGCTGCGTTACTTCAGTTTCATCAGGTATTGACATTAAACTTGAAACAACACAACTGTGAGTGTATCAAAACTTTGAAATACATGATGTGAGTTGAATTGTGTGAGAATGAGGTGTTCTTACTAAACTCTAGTCATTTCTAGGGGTTCATTAGTCTGGATAAAGCTAATTCTGTGTGTGGACTCACACACTCAAAGACAGCATGAGTTTCTTTTCCTGTATGGGTTTTGCATTTCCATTTTTGTATGGAAGCCAGTGGAGTTATTCCTTAATCAACTATTATGAAGGAGCAGCCAGACCTATCAGGCTTCAGTCCACAAAAAAGTTTTAATATAAGCTATTAAAAAAAAGGCATCTTCAGAGAAAGGCTGATAAAGTGTGAAGTTATTGTGCTATAGTGCATTTCTGTAAATTATCTTTATGCAGTTTCCCAGATTAATATCTAAATCTAAAATAAAGCTCTGCAGGCAGGTCCCTCTGGGGCTCTGCAGTCAGAGATAGATGATGCACAACTCCATGAACTCCTTTGAACTTTCAGATTTTATTATTCTTGTAAACTGAAAATTAAGTTGATGAAGCTGGCCTGGCAGCCCCATCCCGCGTGTGAGGCTCAGCCCTCCCCTCAGGAGCGTGGTGCAGTGGGAGCACACAGCCTGCGGCCAGCAGCGGGGCAGGGGCTCTGCAGCAGCACGGCAACTCGCAGGCAGGAGGAAACTCCCTGCAATCTCATCCCCTGTCCCTCTGGGACCATGCTTCTTTTTGATGGTCATTTTAATATTGCAGTGTACTGATATATACTGGAGGCAGTGAACTTACAAGCTACCCTATAAATAATTTGGTATCTAATTCTGCATATTTTGAGCTCGAGGCCCCCTAAGATGATGAAAGAGTTTAAAGCCCGTTGTGTGGTTAGGCTAATTTAGAATGGAGAAGAATACCTTTTTGAGCCTGAAGAAGTACATCGCAAGTAACCTTGGAGTTTGTTACCAGGAATCCATAGGCACTTCCTCTAGCACCAGCAAGTCCCGTGGCTTCTGTCTCCTAATATAGTCCCTGATTTCCTGAATTCCATTTCCCCAGAGAGTCTCCCCACCTGAAGAAGAGCAATTGCCCTTTGGGCTGGTAAACCCATGTCTGGGCTGCCCATCCCTTGGAAAACCGTGATGAACAGACCTGATTTTAATGAGTCTTATCCATAAGCAAATATAAGGAAAACCAACAAAATGACATACAAGTGCATGTTGGGAACTCTGTATTTTTGCTGATATTCTTTCCATAGTTTCTAGAAAAATCCAACCCCCCATGTTATCATTTTTCATTAAAGTGATGTTTCTAACCACAGTGGACAGCTCTCATATCCCTTGAAAACTTATAATAGTAAAATTGTCATAAGGATGAAGCAGAAATGCAAGATTTTATTAAACAATCTTCGGCTCATAAAAGACATCAGTGTTGTGCCATTCTAGATCATATAAATATATTTCAAAGCAGAATCATATTCCAGCAGAGAGATAAAGCACAAAAGAATATGATTAGCGGATACCAACATAAAATATTAAACCATCCAAGACGGGGTGTAGGTGTATGTTTATCCACACGGGCAGGTCGGGGGCTGAGAGCAAGGCAAGATTTTGGCAATATATCAGTAGAGTCATGAGCACAGATATCTGTGGCAATTTGCGTGTGTGTGTTTTGCAGTGGCAGGGGTGTTTGGCATGGTTTCTCACAGCACAGAGCGGGGTGTTTCCACACAGCCACTGAAACCGCTGAGGGAGCATGATGGGTGTCTTTAGTCTGGCAGAGTCGTCAAAGGGAGATATGAGCTCTACCTGGATAAATAAATAAGTATAAATAGTTTTCTTTCTGATATGTGACCAGATTATTTTCCAGTTGATTTCCAGCCAAGGTCCCAAGGGGGCCACAGATCAAAAAAAGATAAGGGTCAGTTACAAGGTTGAGCTCATTCGGTGTTGCCATAGTAACTGACCTCCAGCATCCCTGGGAGGACGGCACCCAGCTCCCCAGGTGACATTTCTGTTGCCACGCCATCAATCCGCTGCCTTTCACCGCCCGGGCTGCCTAATGGCCGGGGTGCCTGCGCCTCAGAGCGGCTCGGTGCTGCTGGCCCGCGCCCGGGTGTCCTCGCCCCGTCTGCCTCGCCGGCAGGGGAGGGGCTCAGCCTCGTCCTCCGGGATTAATTACAAAAATGCAGCGGAGCAATGTGGTCCAAATGGTTTGTGTAGCGGGTCACGGGTTTAGGCAGCAATGGCGAGGAGGAGATGTCGACTGGACAGCAGACATCGTCTTCATCCAGTGTGAGCATCCGCAGGTTTGCCATCCCCTTGGAGCAGTTGCAGCATGTTCTCAGACCTTGGTTTTACTTCCATCCTTGGGTTGTTTTTAATGAAAACCAGTGGTGGAGTGGTCAGAGTGGTTCTCTGCAGGCTTTGTGTTTGAGAGGGGTGTCCATCACTGCCATCCTATCCTGGTTCCAGCTCCCTGCTCCTCACAGCCACATGGAAAAAATTGCTGGGGAAGCTCCTTCTTTTCTTACATTATAAATTTTTCCCTTTGATTTCTTATTTACTGGGAAATGAATTGCATAAACAGAATAGTTCCATGCAGTTTTCATTTTATTTCCCTGCGTTCATTCCAATTTCTATTTATTTCTACGATAATTAGAGCGCACGGCCCATTTAATTCTACCAAATTTATGATCTAATGGACAGGAGAAGGTTCTCTGTGAACACAGTATATTAATGCTTTGTTACACTGAACCACAGTATTTCAAAGTTCATTAAAAGCACGGTTAACTCATGGATGTGAACATCTGAGTACAGGAAAGAAATTCCCCTTTATTGGCTTAATTTGCTGTAGTAGAGTAGAAATATACTGCTCTGGAAAGCTATAGTGTGGGATGTACATGTTGTTGTCAGCAACGAGCATCCGATTGTCTTACATGATCTCTCCAATTAGGACTATTGCAGTTATTCCATCAGGGAAAATTTTTGCTTTATTAAATCAAGTTGAATAGAGAAGTTTTAAGTAACAGTAAAGACAATGCCATCTTGATTTTTGGTGTTCAGATCTTCTACTTGTTGGTATAACGTGTCAGTACATGACAGTGTTAACGTGTACTTTTACATTGCCATTAATACAGTTATAATTAGAAATGCAGCTGATACAGTAAATGGGCTTAATACAGCATTATTAATTATACTGCATCCTCGCCAGGAGGCTGCTGGTGTCGGTTCTCTTAGAGGCTTAGAGACTCATTGTAATATGTATTAAATGCACATTGCTGCAGCAGAAATAGCTTTATGGAGAAGCATATTCCCACTCTAAAATGGGCAGGATGGCAGTGTAAGTGCTACTAAACACCTTAGCAACACATTTAAAACTATCCTGCAAACGCACCCGAACTTGGGAACAATGAGCGGCGTGCTCTGCCGCCGCGGTTCATCTGGGTCTGCGCAACCCTCTAATCCTCACTAACAGGCAGTAAATTATGTACCTCCAAATTTATACAAATGCCTGCCTTTGACATCAGCGGGCACCACCCAGGTTTCACCTTCAGGATTCAGATAATCAGCTCTCATTCCTACTGGCTTCCCTCAAGACCAGTATGGAAATAAGTATGTGTCTGCCAGGGATCAAATGCTTTTGGAGACAAAAGTAGGTACTGAAAACATTACAGGATACTATCATCTCCCCATGATACTTTTACACAAAGCGCTCTGTTCCTCTTTTGGCCTGACATAGTTTCAGCCTGACAGAATCCAGCAGGCCTGCTTGTTTTAAACAAGAGGACATCCTATTATTTTTTTGAGAAATGAAGTGTAAAATTAATGCTTATTATTTTGAGCTCAGGAAAAAAAGGCAAGAAACCCAAGATTCTTGTTTGCTGTGCATTGCTCGTTTAGTCCGGTAATCAACTGATACCTCCACAGATACACTTATGAAGAAATGGGAGAAGATCTAGCATAACAAACTGAAAATCTGCATTTTTTTTTTTACAAATGAGAGGGGCTGCATAATGCACTTGAGTTATGTAGGTCTCTCATAGATGCTTGTCACGCTAGAAAAAAAAAAAGGCGAATAAGAATGAGGGAAATGATGATATGTTTGCTGTTGCTAGTGCCCAGCACCACACATTTGACTGTCACATCACATTGTCAAAAAGCCTCCTTGCATGTACCTATATGATCTTATATAATTCAAGGAAGTTATTCTCCAAAGGTGACTGAGTATCCCTATACATGTGCTGTGTTTCTGTGTAAAATAATATACCGTAAAATGCCATAGAGGAGAGAGTGATTATAGCAGCAATTCTATCTATATCTTTGGGCATTTTCATATTTTGAATACACATGCATGAAAAGAGAAACGTTTGTCATGCTAACCATGGTACTTTTTCCCCCTTTTTTTCTTTCTGGATGGTTTTATAGACACAAGAAATACATAATGGACTCCTGTGGGAGTGGAATAAAAACCCCCACCGGTGAGGAGAAGGCCTTATAATTCAGAAGTGGATTTGCAAATCAAAAGGTCTTGCCTCGAGTGGGATAAATTTCCAGATCTGCAGGAACCCATTATGTTTTATTATTTTTCATTCTAGTTTTAGTTTGTTATGGGTTTAACTATTTAAAATACTGCAGGGATCAGCCAAGAAAATACACAATCTTTGTTACCTAATTAAACATACCAAGCTTGTAAGAATATACTTTAACTGAAATGCTGAGCATTGTTTGTTTTTTAGTTTTACTCAAATTATAGATATTTAGGCTGGAAAAGGAGCAGCTGTCTAGTCATCAGTTTGTGTCTGTCTGTATTTATGAACACATGTGCTCACACAGGACCATAGGCTGTACATGAATCACTGTTTTCCAAATACCCAGTATGTAGAGGGTAGAAAATTAATGTCAAACATGATTTCTCTGATTTATTCGTAGAAGGCATTTGTTCCATTCCCCCCAGTTCCTGCTTTGTCCTCTGCGGGTTTATTGCAGCATTTGGTTGCTGCACACAGCGGTGTGGCTGGGCATGCTCAGCGTGTGGCTAATGCCCCTTCCCCATCTCTTCTCCCCTCTGGAGCAAGTTGCAAAATTCGCACAAAGCCAGAACTTTTCAGGCAAGGGTCTGATGGCAGAATCCAGCCTTAGGCCACAGTGGTTTGGAAACCTACCCACTAGAGAGGGCAACACGCCCGCCCGTGGAGGCTGCGCGAGCAGAGCATTGCAAACCTCGTGGCGTCCCAGAAATATCCCAGTCCCTGCCTGTGGCTCCCGAGGGAATACGTAGTGCTGCTGCCATGGAGCTACAGCCCTTTCATCTTTCTGTTCCTGGCTCTTTCCTTTTCTCTTTTCATCTCCTTCCCAACCCACCTGTTTACTTGTCCCCATGGCACCTCCCCGCTCCCCAGGCAGCTGCGGTGCCAGCACTCACTGTGAGCACCCAGTGCCACACGGCTGCCAGGCAGAGCCCACCCGGCCTCGAGGCAGCACGGGCAGCCTTGGACAGAGACCCTGCCATCCTTATAGTACCAAAGGCTTCATAGGAAGCAACACTTTCCTTCTGTTTAGCCCTTTTAAAGATAGAAAAAGCTAGTTTGAAGCAACTGTAAGTAAAGGCCGTGCTTCTGAGGGCCCACATTGTTCCTAAGATCCAAATAGATTTGGCAAGAATTGGTTCATAGAGTAATGTAGTTGTTTCTTAGTGATCTTGGAACTAAAAATTAATAGCCATTGATATCTGAGGATGTAAAAGTAAAGATGAGTGTAGAACAAAAGAAAGAATTTATTTCGTTTTTAAGGTATGTTTTCATGAGAAGTTCATGTGCTGCCACAGTGAAGACAGGTTTGCAGAAACCATCCAGAGTATTAAAGCTTTTTAAGTAGTTTCTGATTTTTATAAACTATATGCTATGTTTTCTAAAGTCCTGCAACTCCCTCCCTCCCTCCCTTGAAGAAAACCAAAGGATTGTTTAGTTTTATGTGTGAAAATTGCTTTAATATGACTTCAGTACCTAAAAAAAAAAAAAAAGCTCAGCTGCACCAGGAACCACAAAATCCAGTAAATAGAGAAGCTTATCATCTTGCAAAAGTGGTAGGCTTGAACCAAGAGTAATAACTATTGCTATTTCAGTGAGTTCAGTTAGAATATGGAGGCATCTAAAATGGGCCTTGTGTATTCAGTACTTAAGGTATATGACAAGGAAATTATGCTTTCAAATTACATTTAAATACCTTCAGTGGTCTCTCTACACCATGTAAAAAGCCAAGAGATTTAAAAAAAAAAAAATTACACTGACACTCCGCTTTCAGCTCCTGCTATTCTCCAATAGTTCCTTCCTCTCCCGTGTGTTTGCAGTGTACTCTGAGGTGAAGACATCACTTCAGCCCTCTGTCAGTGCTGGTGGTTGAATTCACGCTATTAAAGGAATTTTAAATGCTGTTTCCCTCTTTAATACTCTGCACCCAGGGCAAGGCTGCTCTCCCTTTGTGGCAGGCTTGCGCAGTGTTGTTGGGATCCCGGGAGCCCCGTGTGGGTTCCCGGTGGATGGAGCTCGGGGCCACCTTCAGCCCAGCCCAAATGTGGGGGCTGCACCCCTGAACGCCAGCAGCTCGTCCTGCTCGGGGGCTGGGGCTGGGAATGGGGGTCCTGGGGGCCCTGTGTGCCAGCACAGGCGTTCCCTGCCCACTGCTGCTGCCTCCCCGATGCTAATCTGCTGTGTCACTAACAAGTTGTATCATTTGAACCTTGCAGAGGAAGGCATCAATCATGAGTGCAAGCTGTGTAACCAGATGTTTGACTCTCCGGCAAAGCTCCTGTGTCACCTGATTGAGCACAGCTTTGAGGGGATGGGAGGCACATTCAAATGCCCTGTTTGTTTCACAGGTAAGACAGGGAGGCCAAGACAAGCCTCAGCGTGCATGGCTAGATCCAGAAATGACACTCGGGGGATTTGTAAAATAGTGTGTTCCTTTCCCTGGGAAAAAGAAATACTGTGCTTGGAAATGTTCAAATATCCTCTGCCTGAAGCTGGGGCTCGCTCTGCCGAGCAGCTCTGTGGCATTTGACACCAAGCAGCACTGCCACATGCAGTGGGCTCTGCAAGGCCCCCACATTATGCCTTGTGGCTCAGAGGTGCTGTGTGTTTCCAAGTGCAGGACTTGCAAAGGATGGACATGCTCTTGCAAGCCCTTATTCCCCTGAGCAAGGACTCTTTAAAGGCCAGGTGGTGCACGATCTGCTTACAGTGCTGAGTAAAGGGGAGCAAAAGTTTGATAAGACCAAATTGTATAACTCTATGGTTTTGCCAGCTGCTCTCAGAGGTTTTTTTAAGCCCAGTTTTCTTACAGTGGCACATTTCTAACTCCTGTCTGAGAGACTGCTAGGTATTCCTTCTCCGTAGATCATTTAAGCTGTCTCATCAGTGCAAATGATCATGGGTGATTCTTGCTTTTCCAGGATCTGCAGGGTGCATGCTAAAGGCTGCCTTTTATACTCTCTTCAACACAGTAGTTAACATCTGCATTTCCAATCTGTTTGAGAGATAAGGATCATGTAGGTGTCACCGTGGGTCTGCTGTCAGTAAAGGGGCATGGCAGCACCTGCTATTCCTTCAACTTTGGTGGGAATAAGGTGAACTTACGTTCTTTAGAGTTTGGCCCACGATTTGAGAAACTGTTTTTTGCGTCAGCTTGGAGTTAATTTATCCTTTCTTAAATGTGCTGTAAAAAATTTTGGGTGCATTTGTTAAATTCTGCTGAAGAAGCTGTTTTCACATACAGATGACCATTCATGTAAAGTGAGACAAAAATTAAATCAGATATGGATATATTTTTTAATCAGCCAAAGCGGTGGTTCAATATGTTCCACTTCAAAATTTCCCTCAGTAAAGTAAGAATAATTGTCAATCCAGAATAATAATGCAGATGCTGTGATATCTGTGATGCTAAAGAATAATCTCTTTTTCTTTCAAACTGTAAGGACAACATATTTAAAAGATCTAAAAATTGTGGCAAGCCTGCCCTTTCAGATTCACATTTCTGCCAGAAATGCTGTTCTGGGCCACGTGTCTTCCAGACCAGCCATCAAGGCTTCTCCTGGCCCAGTTGTCCTGCATTAAAAATGCATCTGATGCACCTGCCATGGGCCCAGGGCTCCCCACGGGAGCAGTGACGTCCTCTCTTTGGTCTGATGACTGAGTTCTTCCAGTTACCTGTGGACAGTGTTAGCTTTATGTGAGATATCAAAAATCCATACAGGATGTAAAGCCTGTTAGAAGTAAGCTGACTGTCAGCCTGGAGACTCTAAATTGACTACTTGTAAGGAAATTCTGCTGAACCAAGTGTATCGGCACTTCTCTGGCAGATATCCTTGGACCTTTTACAATTGCAGAGACTCTGAAGTGCAGTTTGAGACGAGGTGCCTCATTTGAAGCAGGCTTAACTAACTGTACTCTGTTGTTTCAGTTTTTGTACAGGCAAACAAACTGCAGCAACACATCTTTGCAGTGCACGGGCAGGAAGACAAAATTTATGACTGTTCCCAGTGCCCACAGAAGTTCTTCTTTCAAACAGAGCTTCAGGTAGGTTTACAACAGGAGTAAAAACAAAGCTAAAGCTGTTGATTTCTCTGTGCAACTGTCACCCTTGTGCAGCATTTAGAAAAGGTGCCTAACCTTGGTACGGTCTCTTCTGCCCTTAAACAGTCTCTGAGTCTCCTCCTGCCTCCTCGGGTACCTGGAGGAGAAAAGGGTCTCTGAGCATGGCTGGAATAAATAAATAAATAAGACAAGACAGATATCATGATTTATGAGTATTTCTCTTGACAGTAGTGTTGCTACATCCTTACATGTCTACGTCAAACACCTTGTAAATAATTTCTTTTTCTCCATCAATAATTTAGGGACTGATTAACATACAAAGACTAAGCAAATGGCAGCTGCCCCATCCCCTTCCTCGCTGCTAAATCATAAGTAAAGGAATTTTCCCCACTGAGATGTGAGAAAGCGTGGGTGCAGCTCGACATGATGCTCAGGCAGAGGCTCCTCCCAGGCAGTAGCACATTGCCAAGCTGTGGCTGTGCACACCAGCCCTTACACACCACCTTCCCTGGCAGCACTGGGGGCTGCAGCCACAGCAGCTGTAGCCTGCACAGAGCCAGTGCTTGGCTCACACCCATTCCAGGGGGTACAAATCCTTCTGGAGGGGCTGGACCCCGACTTGGGCATGCTGCTGCAGCCACGCTTGGAGCCTTGTCCCCAGAGGCCTCCTTGGAGCCTTGGGAGGGAGTCTGGGGGTTAAATCCCACCAGTACTCTTGGTGCTAAACCCACACAGTCACTGAACCTCCGTGGTGTGTGTGCATGGGACCTCTTGGGCAGTGGAGCAGCAGAGCCTGCCCTGCCAGAGAGCTCGTGGGGAGGTGCCCACCCCGGCTGGCCTCCTCACACCTATCTCACCTGTGCAGCGTGGCCACCAAAATCACCCCTCCCATCCCCTGGGAGAGGCAGTCTTTTATAGAATGGTACCATATGCCTCATTTAAATGTATTAGCTTTATAAACCATGATTTACTTAAACTTTGGAGGGTTTTTATTTATCTTGTTGAATTCCCAAGCTGCTGCCTCTTGTGTTGTGCTGTCATGCTGTGGAAGGATGGCTGATCTTTTCACTTTGTTGATTTTATATTTTTTTTTTCCTCCCAGGGGATCCCGCCTTTCCCTTGTTCTAGCGACCTGATTTGCATAAGTGTACAAAAGTTTTAACTATACCTTGTTAATATTTTAATAAAGTCAGCAGATTTTAGGTTTGTGTGTTCTCACTGTGAACGTTTTATGAAGGCAGCAGTGGCTTGCAAAGACAGCTTTGATTTTTTCCTCCCATATCTCCCTTAAAGTGGTGTTTGGTCAAAATGCCAGCACAATTAAAATGGGAACACTGGCTTCCTAGGCCACTGCATTAACCTTTAGAATCAGATGATCAAATAAAGAGAACCTGGTTAAATTATAGTCTAAGCAGCCTGTTTTTTGCAATTACAGATTTTAATTACATAGTGTTTCAATTCTGAAGTTTTGTGCATTGCACAATTGCTGCAAATGTCAGCTTTAATCATATAAATTAGGATTGTAATTTTTCGGTTCTTGTGCAGGATTTTTTTGCCCTCAAAATTTTTCTGCTTATAATAATTCATAATAATTACATGAGTAGTTTTGGTTGATGTTGATGTTGGCTGAATGAAAATTCAATACTTAGCTGCACAGTTTTAGTCTTTATTTCAGTAGTGACTCAGAAATGTGTGTTTACTTTATGCCAGGGAATTTACTAATGCAAATATTGGAGCCAAGGAGGACACAAAATGTGTGTATAAATCAGTTAGAAATGCTTAAGACTTTTGAACCAGTCTGCCTTGGCATGATTATCTCATTAGTTTCTGGTGTGTAAGCTGCCTGCTCTAAATTCCTCAACTGTTGCTTATATTTTTGTTGAGTAATGAAGATTTAGTATTATTTTAGTGAACCAGTTGTTCAACTGTTACTTAGGGTTAAATCTGCATAAACCTCTCTGTGTCTTTAACTGTGCAATTATCTTATGTGGGCAAATCAGCCTCCATCAAGGGGTTCCGCTTGATGAATTTGACTGTTCAGTTCTCAACTTGCTTTCCTACTGGCATGAAATGACTGGTATCAAAATTTGAACCTACGCGCTGTTATCCTTTGTGTTTTCAAGTGAAACCACTGAAAATACTTTTTAAAAACTTGAGCATTCAACTATTTCAAGAAGAAATTCAGAGTGGGGTGCTTGTAGAAAAGCAGGGAAAACAAGGAAGGTGGGGAAAATGGCAGGCAGCAAAGGGAAAAGGTAACTTTCAGACTGGCTTAAACTAGCCCTGCTGATTTTTGAACACATTTTTTTGAACAGGGTGAACACCACATGTGCCATGAGATGAGAAACTGTAAATGCTGCTGTAAATATACCTCTAGTGGCTGGTGCAGATATTGCTTTGGTAGCTTTAATGCTCTGGAAGTGATCATACCCTCTTTGTGCTGCTGAACTAGTAGTTGTATTTTAATATAGGATTTTACTTTGAAGTTTACACCATCTGATGGAGCTGTAAAACCAAGGCTTAGGAATGCTTTGAGGAACTGAACTTGCTTTATAAACGGTGGGAATTTTGGTGAGGATCTGGAGCAATGAGTCAGTGACGTTACTTTGATGATATCGCCACAAGAAAAGAAAACAGAATGCTACTTAACTGCTTACATTATCTCACTGGAAATAAGGAAGGAAAACGTGGGAAGGTTAAGCACGAAACACAAAGGAAAGAGTATGTGTGATAACCCCACACACCCTTAGGGCAGAAGAGGAAAGGCTGGCAGCTCTGTGCTTTTCACATCCTCACTTGGTACAATTGACAGCTATGAATATCATGAAATTCTCCTGGAAAAAGAGAGAATTTATAGCTCATGTATAAAACACCAAGGCTATGGCATTTCATTCCCCTTACTGAAACATGCTCACTGAAACAAGCGTAGAGGTGGAGGCTTGGGGTTTCCTTCCATGTAGGGCAGAAGGAGCCCTTTCAGACACATGCCCATCTCCAGGAGCTGTGCTGGGAGCCTGGTCCAGCCCCTCAGAGGCAGCCGGAGCCGTGGGCACTTGGACCTGGCAGAGGAGCTTGCTCTTTGACAAGTGGAATTTTGATCTTTGCTGTTTGAAACGTAGCAGGGAACCCTGCCAGACCCAAAGATGGGTCGGAAATGGTGACATCATGGGCGCTGAGAGATATATTTGTGATGTGATTCACAGCAAGGAGAGATCCCTTCCTCAGTTGTTTGCATTGAGAATTGTATTAAGCAAATTGTGACTGAGCAGTGGTTTTCAGAGAAAACTTGAGGAGGATTTTTGCACGTGCTCTTTTGCCACACTGCTTTTCCAAGGAGCCATCACATAACCGGTGAAGTATTTGTATTTAAAGGATTAATTCCTGCTGTTTGCTTGTGTACTGTTAATCATACTGTTTCCTCCTAAATGATTACAATTGATGAAAACTAAGGCAAGGGATGTAATAAACAATGCGCAAATAATCCAGGTACCAAGGGAGCAGGGTACCTGCCAGGTCTTTCCTAGCACAGGTGTTCAGGTGTTTTATTGCCTGCTATGAATAAAGGGCTTTCTTTTCTGCTCAGATTTGGAGATGTGTCAAGCCAGTAAATTAAGAGAGCTTCACTGAAGGAATGTGCTGTCATTTTAAATGCCCAGTTTTTTAAACGTACACATATCAAAAGGAGCTACCATGGCTCATTGGCTAACACTGTGGTCTGTCTCCCCTCTCATTTTATTTTATGTGAAAAGCTAGCAATTTTCATATATCCATAAACAGGAATGAGCTGCTGCACAGAAATTGCACTCATTATATTAATAATGATTTACTATGAATGTCCTCCAGGGGCTTGATTTGGTCCACATCAAAGTCCTTGGGATTCTTTCTGCTGATTACAGCAGATCAAGCCCTAAGCAGGTTTTCTCTTTTTAAGTCTGCTTTTAATGTCAGCCTGATGTCAGATGTGCCTCCTGTAGAGGACTGTGACCTGCCCAGGCGAGGGGCACTGCAGCGAGCTGCCCTATGGTCTGATGTGGCCCACTGGGGACACAAAGGAGCTGCTCTGTACCTGTGCTGGCCTCCCTGGGAGGGGGCAATGGGGAGCAACATCTCCAGCTGCTCATGCCAGTGGTCCTTGGGGCCACGTGGGTATAACAGTGTCCCCTGAGGCACTGAGGGGAACGAGAGCCTCTTGGCTTGGCTGTGAGCCACCTGCCCGCAGGTGAGTCCGCAGGGCTGTGTCCGAGGGCTCACTTCACCACCAGTGGAGCACTGAAGAAAGACTTAAGCAATTTTAAGTCTGTACCCAGCCATATCTCCAGCTCCTATTTGAAAAAATGGACTTTACCTACTCTCTGGGGATATAAGAACGCTTACTTAAGTAGAAGTAAAATTTTCTTCCAGCCAGCCCCGTGCGCTTGCAGGAGTGCAGTATTTCAGTGTTTCTGGACTCCAGTGTCCATTCAGGCAGTGAGATAAAGGCAATTCCATGGCATCTTGAGGAAGCTGCAGAAAATGTTTCTCCTTAAGAGTGTGTGGATGGCAGGACAAATGGGACACGAAATGTGGCTCTATCTCAAGGCAGTGCTTTCACTTGATGTAACTTTTGCTGGATTTCAGGACTTAGTGTGGCTTAGATGGCAAACACCAAGAGCTTCTTACTGAAAACATACCACGAGCACTTTCTAAATTTCATACAAAGCATATACAAAATCATGTGTAGAATTAATTTTCTGCAAGTAACAGATTTTTTTCTTTTAAAACAGATTTTTTATCTTTGTTTTTTTGCTTTTTCATAGGCTCTTAAGAACCTGTTAGCTATTTTTCCTTCTTTCATACTTTTATTTCTTAATTTTCAATTTTTTTCAAATGTCGTTCCTTCTTTAAAATCATGAAAATTACCTAGTCAGTTATCCTAGCAGATTTGGCTAGCGTTTTTTAAAAAAAATGATGCTATGGTGCTTGGAGTATTGTTAAATTTTAATTATTAGTAGTTACAAAGCTAATAAATTACAAGACTACCAAAATCTATTCCAGCCATATTGCTGGGTTTCATTCAGACGCAGTCAGATAATTATAACTAACAATAATTAAAAATTAAAAGTGCTGTAGGCACATACCCATCATGTTGAGTCTGCCTGCCTGAACGTTCTTTATGGACTGCAAACCCACAAGTTTTATCTGTGATCTGTTTTCACAGTAGGGAAGAGTTTTTACCTCTAAGGTCTCTGGTTTTCAATGTGTGTGTTTAAATTCAGAGGAAGAGGAGGAATACGTGGCTGTTTGAAAATTTAGGGTTAGGAACAGGCTCTGAAAAGGACCAAAACTAAGAAACACCATTGTAGACTCTGTGGGGCTGGTGCTGGCTCTGCAGCGGCTGCAGTTGGGGTTCTGTGCAGGGGATGCAAGAGGTTCCCTGAGCCTGACATCCACAGAGGTTAATGTGAGAGCCAGGGCTGTTCATGCTCACGCACCTCTGTGTGGTTTGTCAGCCAGCACCTTCTTCCCTTGCACTCTAGCAGGGGGTATTTGCTGGGGCTGTTGGAACACTGAGGGAATCCAGACCGTGTGGCCTCTTCGCGTGGCCACCTCCGCTGCAACAAAGGATGGTGCAGAAATCTTGAATTGCCCTGTGTGTGGCATAGTGCCAGGGTGTAGCATTTTCATTTGGAAAGATTATTCTGATCAATACATTGCTGCGTCTTTATCCTGTCTGAGGTCTCCAGTGAGAGGCAGAAAGATCCCTCACCTGAGATGAAGATATGTCTGGCACTGGAGCAGCGTGGCCCATAACAAAAACCCCTCCTTCATTTCTTAAACATTAGGGCCATTCTGTGGCTGGCCCTGGCTAGCAAAGTGCACACAACTTCACATTAACATGTGCAGAAAACCCAGCAGCCGTGCAGAGTGGAGGAAAAAAAGAAGGGAGCCAGGTGAAAGGCATCGTTTTAGTCATTAATGCACTTAAGCGCACCCAAGTGTCAACATGTGTGATCAAGTGTAAGGAGGCATGTCGTTCCAATGTGGCAGTGCTGGCACACAGACGGGGCTTCCTCCGGCAGAGATGGCACTTGGATCTGCTGCTCAGGCTGCCCAGCTAAACCCGTCGTTGCCTGTCATCTATGCCCTAGGGCAAGGGTCCAACCAACTTTTGCGCAGGCACCATGCCATCCCAACAGATGGGCAGGAGTGTAAGCCGCCAAGAGACAATGTATATGCATCAATTGTGTTTATTGAAAGCACAGTTCCTGGCTGGAAATGTTCAAATGTCTATTTATTTTGAGATAAGATGCCTTTAGTTAACGGGTATGGAAATGCAGCTTAGCTTTGAATTAATTACTTTATATACATCACAAAATATAATGCAGACATGAAAGTGTAAGATGTGCTGATTATGGGGAGGTCTGTTAATGGTCTGTCGTGACACAGAGTCCCCCCTAAAATTGACTCAATGTGCCAAGGTGCTACTGGCCTCTAATAGCAGAGACCAAATTTTGTAGGTGCTGCACATAACTGTACAAATCTCTGGCTCGATATATAGCGATATGCAAGGAGCCAGCCTTTTACACTGGCAGATTTTCCTTTGCACACAGATGTATAAGCTCACCTCCCCTCTTCGTGGTGGAAAACACTTTTCTTTTTTGGGGCAATGAGGGTGATACACTAATCCAGACCAAAGCTCGACTAGTTTACACATCTCACTGAAGAGGTTTGTTTACCGTGTGACAAAAAGAGAGGAAAATCATATAATGTGCTTTTATATTTGACAGCATTGCTGCCCACCAGAAAGGGTAAATTATGGAAGCATCCAGAGAGGAGTCTGTATGCACACATTAAAGGGTGTTCCCTTCCCCTACTTATTAGCTTTATTCAATTAAAACTTGTTAGTGTTCTTGAAGGATGTGCTTTGAAGACCCTTCTGAATATACAATTTGATATTCATAAGGATCCAGGCATACTACATGTAAATAAATAAAGCAGGAATGTTGTACTTCCAGATACATTAATGCATTCCCATCCTCGTGGAAGCAGAGCACATGGCCTGTGTTAAACGTCCATCCTGACCAAAAGGAGGAAGCACAGGAGAAGAAATGAGAAATGGATTTTCTTTCAGAAGGACCAGATTGCACTCTCTGGTCTGGCAATAACAATTACTAATGACATTTAGAGAGAAATTAAGGATGAGAAATGCAAGTTGGCATTTCAGCAGTGCCAGTCAGTAACATTGCATCAGAGCTCACAGGAGAGATGAGAAAAAGTTTAGGGATGGAAAATTAATTTTGTTATGTCAACAATTAACAAATACCTTTTCTTCATTCTTTACCACATTATCACAAATTACCACTGTGATAGTATTTAGCAGCTTCTCAGGTGAATGAAAATTTCGGCACTTGGAAATCCTTATTTCTGGAGTCAAAAGCACATGTTTATGTTTTGCTGTGTTTTGTTGAACAATGAACGACAGAAAGAGGTTCAGACTGACCAGGGAGGGAGAGCATGAGCCCTTGGATATGTGCAGCAAGAAAATTCTGTGGATTCTCTCTGCAGATCTCTGTGGTTCTTATAGCCATGAATGAATTTGTTTACCAGCACATTTTCTGAGGTTGTTTTTTCCTGTTTTGTAAATTTGGAAAGGCAAGGTTGAATAATATACCCCGTTCCACGCAGGACAATTTTGGAAGAGCCAGACACAAAGCCCTGGAAACCTCAGACCTTTTATTCCAAAGTCCTTCACGTGTTCACAAGGTGACATGCCTGTCCCCACAGGAGGGTGGTAGGAAGCCCTGTTTGCTGCTGCTCTGTGTAGAGGCTGGAGCACAGAGGCCATAAGCTGTGGGGTTGGGAGCGTGGCCATGGCACAGCTGGCTGTGCAGGAGCAGTGTCCTCAGGGACAGCACAACCGGCTACCCCTGCTCGGCCCTGGCGGGCTGGGTAGCACGTGCCTTTGTAAGCAGGGCAGAGTCCTTAAAATAGAAACGGAACGCTTGTGTAACGCGTAGACAAATAATGGGGTTTTTTCTTTTGTTTTCTCTCTGAATTGTCTTGTCAGAGATTTTCTTTGCTGGGGGGAAGAGATCTCTGATCCAGCCTTTTGATTTTCTCCTGCTGTAGTAGCTGCCGTGGAGCAGAGTTTGGGGTCTGAGCACAGACTAGCTCTGTTGCCTCCTGTAAGTGTCGCTAGCATCCAGAGGAACTGACTGTTTTTCAAAGGAAGAGGGATGCTGCACTGGAAAGGACAGAGTATAAGCATTATTTAAAGGAAATAGTGGAGCTTGATCAGTTTTAAAGAGCTCATCGAGGGTGCTGTACAGCATCCTTTTAAAAGTTCAGTCTCTTCGTTTGCTTGCAAAGACCAAAATGGGGATGCTTGTCAGACATAACAGTATATGCCTGAGTGTTTTCACAAGAAATGTCTAGATCATTAAATATAATAGGTCTCAGCTGCAGTTTTGATCACTGAAGCATGCACACAATTCATCACAGCAAATTAGGTACGTCTTTGTAACTTATCTTTCTGCAATTTGCTGGCACTTCTAGAGTGCTGAAACTTATATTGGATGTGCTGCAGAAGCCATTTCAGATTAAATATTCTGTGTTTATTGTTGGAGAACAAGGATTCCCTAATAGCAAAAACATGGAGCAGTATATGTTTCTGCTCCTGCATCTTGCAGAACCAGCAGTAGTACCAGTAGAGATCCCCAGCCACATTCATTATTTATATATTTCAGTGAATTCCTTGTCTGCAGTAAAAGAGATATAAGCTTCAACATCAGTCTGTGCCAAATTCCATGCTACAGCCCATTCAGAAACCTGAGGCAGCCGTGGTTCTCAATCATTACACAGCCCATTTATCTGATTGGAGTTTTGTCCTCTCTGCCTTGCTGAAATGCTGCGTGTTCTTTAAAAGCTGAGTTTGACCTTCGGAAAGAAAAGGCATTTGCTATTTTAATTTTAGGGGTTTTTTACAGAGAACCTGAACCTACTTAAATGGAAATTGGCATTGAAAAGCAGCAGTTATTGAAAAGCATTTACTTTATTACTAGAAGAGAACAGACGCTAGTGGATTCAAAAATTACGTTTCAGTGGACTCATCAGTTTCAGTCACTAGTTAGTCTGTGAACAGATGGATGTATTTGTAACAGTTAACATGAATTTATACCCTGGAATTTTACATTTGCCCTAAGAGCGCTGCTATCCTAGTTGCTGCCTTGAAGGGTTTGGAGATGCATTTTATTTTACTGAAAAAAGATATGTTTGTTTCTAATTGCAGAGATTCCTTACATCATAGAAAGCACCTCAGCTTTCAGAAATGTGAATGATGTATAGCTTCTGTGTAAGGAAAATGTTGTAAAAGAATCCCCAGTACAGCTGCTGCAGAAAAAATAAACATCTCAGCCCAAACCTAGATAAACCCCCTGTGGACTGAGAAAATAATTTTCAATAACCAGATATTTTTAACTCTGTGTATGAAGGTAGTAATCACAGTCACCTGTATTTGCATCTAGGGTCTGCCACAGTCTAATTGCTTGTCTCTTTCCACCCCCACCCCTCTAAATTTTAAGGCTACTGGATAACTGAGCAATGCATTAAGCACTCCATCTCCAAAACAGAAAGAAATACTGTCCTAGCCTCTACCATGTGGCATCTTTAGGTTTCAGGGATTTCGTTTAAATCTGAAATTTATGTCCAGGAGAAATAAATTATTAGATTGTAAAAGCAGCTGGGGAGGGAGTAAATATAGTCTCTTTTGTCCTCTATATCATTTCCCCAGGAAGATAATAAATGTGTGGCAAGCGTCTTGTGTTTCCTCGGTCATACAAATGTTGTGTGTGTGCTGTATTTCAGATGTGAAGCCTAGACTCCAGACAGGAAATCCTGGAGTGATACTGTGCTGCTGTTGCCTACTGCTGTGGTACTGGTGGAGGCCCCATCACTTTTACTGCTAGAAGGAATTTGAAAAATAATTTCATGAAGAAATTTAAAAGGCTTTATGTTTCTTTAAAAGACCCTTGATTTCCCGAGTCAGAGATGTAGGGTGTAATCCTAGGGTTTATCTCCTCAGCCAAGGAAAGGCAGCAGGAGCAGCAGCCCTGGCTGCTGGAGAGAGCTGAGGACAGGGTCCTGCCCTGTGACCCCATCCCAAGGGCCAGTTTTCCCAGGAGGATTTTAAAGACCCTAAGAGAGAATCCTCCCTGCCTTACCTGTTCTCATTCTTCTGTGAGGTCAGATACATGGAGCAAGCATGATGAGTGGCCAGGAAAAAAAAATGGGTCTGAGAACAGCAAAAGGATAAGGAGTTATTAGAAAGTCAGTGGTCTACTTGCTTTTCTGCACCTGGCTGTGTGTATAGGGCTGTCACTGCCTGCACCTCCATGCCCTTGTCAGGAAGGCTGTCAGTATTCTTAGTTCAGCCCATGTCAGGGATCTGAAAAGAAGCCTGGAACAGCCTTGCTGTTTTCTCCTTCTGTTGTTCCTTCCAGAGAAGTATATTCAATCATATACTATTGTTTACCTAATTATTACCCTGCTTTAACATTGTATTTTGAGAGTAGTTTTATACCTCCCTTTGACCAGAGGAGAAAGGAAAAACAATTCAGAATACAGCTTCTTTTTATGTTGTGCCTGTTCTGCTTATGTTAAATGAGAAGGGGATGGGAGTGTTTGGTGCAGGGCTGGGTGCACATGTGCAATGACCCGACCTGGGCTGTAACTGCCAGTGGATGGATTGCTACTGTTCCCTTCATGTTTCATGTTAATGGAATAACTTATGAGATACTAAACTGTCTGTCCTCAGCGAGGTGATGGGGCTTTGTTGGAAAAATCTAGATGATAGAGTGAGATGGTACATGCTGATGGGATCAGTGTGGAGACAGCTCGTGGCTCCGTGCAAGGTCAGCTTGGGTTCAGCGAGGCTCTGTCACCCCAGCTCTGCGTGAGCCAGACCAGATTTGGCAGCAGCAGTCCTGAGCTTATCACTCAGCTGTGCTTGAGCTGATGCACTGTGGAGTGTCTTGTGTGTCTTCTGTGCCATGTCCTGGGCAGGCAGTATGGACACTCAGAGGTCACCTCCGTGCAGAGCCTGTCCCCAGAACCCCGTTGCCTTGGCTTTGCACCGAGCAGGAATGGCCAAAGCAGTGCCCACAGTGCCAGCCCTGGGGGAGAGCTCCTGCCTGACCACCTAGCCTCCTCATTTGTTTCTGCTATGCAGTTAAACCTGAATAAATTGCCATGGGCATTGAGGTTTGGCTGTGTATGGCATATCTGTCATTGGTGTGTTACATTACTGTGTCTCCAAAAGGAGGACTGAGGTTGTTTAGAACATATTTACTTCTGGAAAATGCGTCCTCATTAGGGGCCAGCACACTCTCTTAGTCTTTGCATGAAATCAGGATTGTTTAAGACATGGCATCTTGCTGTTTAAAAGGCAGATTTTCCTGAGACCAGTGACACTGCTGTGATGGAGTTGCAATGGCTGGAAAATCCCATTTAATCCAGTTGTTTCGCACACATTCCACAGCAATGTTGCCTTGCTCTTCTGTCTCATGATGTCTTGGAGGAAACAGCTCAAGGTGATATTTTGGCCCCTCTTTTACTTACAAGAACAAATTCAGCATGGCTCCTTCACACTCCTAGCTCCTCCAGGGTTAATTCCTTGCGGCAGCAGGCAGTGGGCTGAGCACAATCCTGTCTGCAGATTTCTGCTCTGCTGGTGGCATCTACACTAATGGGGCAGCTTGTAAAGCACTTCTGTAACTATGGCCTTGCTATTTTATAGCAGAGCTACTTGCATTGGAGGATTTTTATTCCCCTTTTGAAATTAGAAACCAGCAATAACAACCATTATGTCCAAGGCAACAGGTCACTGACCAGCAGTTTTGTCAGCCCGAGCAGTGTGTGGGTGCCACGTGACAGGAATATTTATCTGCCTCTAAGAAAAGTGTATCCATAACACAAGGCAATACAATTTGTCAGGTCACTATTCCATTAGAGGGAATTTCACTTTAGTTGCTGCTTCTTAAAGGAATTACTGCTCGGAGGGCTGTGCTCCTGCTGCAGGCAGTTGCTGCTTGTGTCAAGTCTGGCTGTCCACACTTGCTTATTTGGCCCAAGGAGCTTGGTTCAGCTGCAGCTCCCATCATTCAGTGGAGGATGTTGCCTAAGTAATGAATGTGAGACCTGCCCCTGTTAATGTTAGCATTAAAATTCACAGTTAAGACAGAGAATGTTTTATACCTGTCCTTAATACCAGGAATACCTAGCTGGTGCAGAGGGAAAAGCAACCCGAAGGAATCAGATGGTGTTCAGTGACCCTTGCCATACCAGAGAACAGCAGAGCAAGCTTTAGGTTCAGCTCAGTTCCCTGGCTTTTGTTGATTTATATTCCCATGGAAACAGTCACTCAGTGAAGCTTTGCACTCTGCATTTTAACTTCTAAAGATGTTATTAAAGCGTTTCCCTTTTGCTCTAAGTATTTTTTGAAAAGACACCGTCCTCATCCTATAATAAAGACCCAATCAGGAAATCATTTGGTGTTTAGAGGAGCCACAAAGTGTTCCATAATAATGACTCCAGCCCTCACAGAAATGAACAATTAACTGGCTTGTGTGATATGATCAAGGAGGGATTAACAAGATAAGATTTGGATTGGTTTCTAAGAAATCAACAATTTATGCTTTTGAGAGGAAAACCTTTTCCAGATTCCTGGAAAATGGTTTACCTCTGGAAAATTATTTTGAAACGTTGCTTCCCTGAGTAGGAGCTGTAAGTAAATTGGAAACAGGTCAGCACTGGGGTGTGCATTGGGGTTTTTGGTGTAGCACAGGCAAAGGAGTGTCCCTGGGGGCAGGAGATGCTTTCTCTGATTACTGTGGCTTAGGTTTGAAAACGGGCTGGCAGTGGGTGTTTGCATTCTTGAGGACAGCTTGGGAGGGTCACTTCAAAGCTGGGCACAGGGCGTTTGTGCTGCTGCATGCTGGGTTTGTGACACGTCATGGAGGTGCAAGGGTGGCTGCGACCCCAAGTGTCTGCGGGACCAGCTTCCCAGAAAAACCTGGACTGAACAAGGTTAACGCAGCACCCTTGTCGGCAGAGCACTGTGCTGGGATCCTGCAAACCATTTTCTGCTCTTGGGATCAGAAATGGCTCTGGAATCCAGTCAGGGAGTAACAGTGGGGCTGAGGAAGGAGTGAAGGTATTCTAAAAATATGGTTTCACGCACTTCTGGCAACAGTAATTAAATTTGTCCCTCTCACTCTATATTTAGGAAGTGTAAGGTTCTTCCCTCGGCTTATTTTTGATCTTGTGCATGGCATACTGGAGACTACAAGTTACAAGGATGCCGATAAATTTGCATTTCTGAGTGAAATTCTCAGGAGCGTGCAGTCCCTCAGGACAGGTATTATTAGCTCCCTGGTTTCATTGGGTGCCTCAGTGAATCACGGTGTGTTTACAGCTAGTTTCTCTAACAGAAGACTGTGGTTATCTCTTAATAATGTATTCCTCTGTGTTTTTTTTTTTTTATTTCCAAAGTGCTGTGGTAAGGAGATTTTCCCAAAAGCTTCAGTTTGCTTTTGTGCTTCAGCATTTTACCCAGTGTTTTTGGAAGAAGTGCATAGACTTTTCGGTGAGGCATTTAATAGAATACAAGAGGCTATGCCAGGCTTAGGCTGTGCTTGGAGTTCACTTTGTAATAGGCTCAACTGGGTTTATTCTCAGTTTTAGAGAAGTATAGAGATGGAAGATCTAGAAGACCGACGATACAAAATGGTTAGTCTCAAGTGGAAACGGAAAAGAATGTTACGTGCGTTTTCAAAGTCTGATTAGGACTAAACAACCCGAATCAGAAGAGAAATTAAATTCATAAATCATCTAATAATTCTTAGCTGGTATGAGAAGAAGCTGGCGCTGGGAGAAATAACACCAAGAAAGGTATTTGTATCGAAAGGTGATTTTTTTTTTTTTCCAAACCAGAACAACACAGAAACACCTATTAAAATTCCAGAATGGGTTCGAACGGGCAGAAGCCGCGCAGTGCGGAGCGGAGGCAGCGCGGCGCTGGCCCCGGTGCAGAACAAAGGCCGGCCGGGGCGGGGACGCGGGGCTCCGCCGGGGCTCTGCACACACACACCCGGCAGCCGCCGGAGGAGGAGGAGGAGGAGGAGGAGGAGGAGGAGGAGGAGGGACGTGCCGGCCACGGAAAAAGAGTTATTAAGAAAAAAAGCAGTCAGCATTTAGGCGGTCACGTGTGGAACGGCTCTCCCCGCACGTAAATGTAACGAATTGTGAAGGTTCCCTTTGACGCCAGGTGAAGCGCCGGGTCCTGGGCAGCCGAGGAGCCGGGCAGGTTCCTGGGGGTGGCTGAGGGGGTGCCCCGGGTGAGCGGGCACCGAGGGAGGCTGCTCACCCTCCCCACTGGGTACACAAACCACAGGGGCAGCGCCGGCCTGGCACAGATGAGTGTTTCTGTGTCCCAATACCAGGGAAAGGTGCAGTTACCCCTGGAGTAATCACGTGCAAGCATCAGAGTAACTCAGAAGCAGCTATTTCCATTGGAAACAGGCAACTTCGCTTTTCAGCCGACACCAAACCTCCAGGCATATTTTCTTAGACGCTCAAAATGATTTTCTTTTTTTTTTTCCTGGTTCAATAACTTGTAAAGGACAGCTTTCTACCTGCATTTGTTGAAGTGCCATCTCAAAGTGTGCTGACACAGGGACTGACTGACGTATGGCAAGTTATCAGATGCTCAGAGATGAAGGAAGCCGTAACACAGGCAGCCGTTCCTTTCACAAAGGATGTGCCACCTTTCGTTTGCCTCTACCTCCATTTCAAGGGACTCTTCAAATAAAGAAGGGACATGTGAACCTGTCTTGCCTGACAATTTTTTTTTTTTTTTTTATTGCATACCATGATAACTTGGAGTTCACTTGTTACAAGCATTTTATGTAGTGGGTGAAATACCAAGGGAAAGGAAAGAAGTAATACTGTGCTGCCTGAAAAACTATGATCTAAACATATAAATGTCACTGGGTAAGTTACCTGAAACAACTGGAAGGGCAATTAACACCTGGTTTTATGGGAAACATTGGTTACCACTATCAGTTTTAATGAAGTGTATTAACTAAATTGTGTTCTGAGTATTCATTCAACCCTGTTTATGGCACACTCTTGAGTACATTTACTGTTTGTCAGAAGTGCAAACTAGTGAACATATGAGGCTTTAAGACAGGCCATCTGTTAGTCTTAGACCCTTGGATAATTGTCAAACAGTTCTAAAAATAAGCACATACAAACTGCAAGGGGGTGCAAAGGTGATTTTTCTTTAGAGTCTGGTAGCAAAGGGAAAGTAGTAACCAGAAATTAAAATTAAAAATAAATAGTTTTATCCTGTAACGCAAGCTTGCTCTCCCCTCTTTCTTTTTTTCACTTTCTCTTTCCTTTCCCACCTTCCTCCTCTAGTGTGCCTTTTTTTTTTTTTAATTTAGTTTTTTTTTTCTGCTTGCTCTTGTGGGTCATGGCATCCCTTGAATGCCTCTCCAGTTTAGGATTAGAGCAGCACCAATTTAAGGCTCACAGCTTTCTGTAGAGAGCATAATCTCCAATGGCTAAAGCAAGGGTCATCTTGTGTCCTCTGTTCAAAGTAATCCCTTTATAAAGTCAAGGCATAAAGATTTTTATCTTTATGGATTGCTGTTAAAGGGAAGTAGTACCTGTGCACGTACATGTCTGTGCTTATGGATATGTAATGAGTAATAACAGCTGAGAGATTTATTTTTGGACCAGTTTGAAATCAAAAGATGCAAAACATTGAAAAAAGATTGCTGCAGATGGTATTTTGTAAATATTTAGACACTCTAGCTTCTGTTTGTAGCAATTTGGAGGTTTTGTTTTGTCTTTTATATATATATATTCAAATGTGAGACAAACCTTTGCTTCAAGTCAATGCCTGAATCTGAGGTTTAGTTTTAGTCTGGCAAGCTGTGTATGTTGGTAGTCAGCGGTGGCATCACTTCTCCTGTTCCCCAGCCCTGCTCTGAAAAGGGAAAGGGAGAGAGAATGGGGAGGAGGGGACACAGTCCCAGTGGTCCCCAGTCCTGACCCCGATCTCTTGGCTTAGAATCAGACAGTGCCTGAAGGGGTGATAGTAACCTGAACAGAGGTGGGGAGAGGCAGGGAGAAACTACCTGGGCTCCTACCTGGGTCTGGAGGACCCCCCACACCCTGAGAAAAAATATTGGGATTAATAGGTCACCCAGTGGCTAATTACCAGTTAATTTTCATGCTGGCTGATTGTCACATGAATCTATTATCTCCATAATTCTTATTGAAATTATTTGATGAATAGTTTCTGTTCATTTCAATGGCATTTGGAAGGGGAGAGAGAGGCTTTGTAGCCTTTTATCACAGTCCCAGTCTCTGTGTAACACTGCAGAAGGCTTATGAATTTCACCTGAGGGTGGTGGGCAGCACCAGCCTTGTTAGGCCATTTCTTAACCTTTGTATTAGACACGGTCTTTTAAGGGTATGTCCTCGTGCACGTAGACAGCGTATTTGTAAATGGCTGATAGAAAATGTCTAAATCCGTAACAGATGCACAATGGCACTATAGACTGGATGTGTTATGGCCCCAAACCATTATCACACCCCTCACAGTTGCATTTTATTTTTTTCACCTGCTCCTGTGTAGTACACCTGTGACTTGTTGGCAGTGAGTGTCGTTGCAGTGTGGGAGACTCCCAGCTTGACTGCCTGGCTTGGAGCTTCGCTCCATCATGTGCTGCTTTGTGTGTGTGTGGTTTTTTTTCTCTCCATCTTTATATAGCTTGTAAGAGTTCTTTGAACTGTTGTAAGTGATCATGTTTCAAGCCTGATGCTTTCCTTCTTGACACAGAGGTCTGAAAATGGAGATTTTCATGCCAGTGTTTTCATAATCATGCATGTAAAAAACCAGAGAAATAGTCATTGTGGATGTCCTGCACAAATGGCTTGATCTGCATCCAGAGGGCAGGCAGGGGGTGTCTCCAGGGAAGATCTGGAGAGCAATCAGTATCTACATAGACAATAATCAACAATTCTTTGAAATCTTTTTATTTCCTGCAAAACCCATCGCCCAGTTCCTTGATCACAGACACTTCCATAAATGGTTCATTCGGGGATTGTGCAGCCAGTCGAAAATTTCACTTAAACACTGCAACAGCCTCAAGACTTGGGGTAGTTGCATTTTCCCCTCTGACGTAACTAATGGAATTGCTATCCATTTTGCATGATTATTAAGAAAAGAAGAGATTTTCCAACCTTGTCCTATAAATAAGCTGTGCCTTACTTGATCTTGACAGGTGACTTAGTGCTGCTGTAGACTTTTCCAGCTGCAATAATGTCTCAGAATGATGTATTCAGTGGGGTATCAGCTGTGAGCTGTGCGTAAACCAGGGGGTCTAACAGGAGCTGGAAGAACCATTTTTCCTGTTCAGCTTCCAAATGATGTCGTGCCTCCTGCTGGCCCCAGACGGGCACGTGTATGGATGGCCTTGGAGCTGGTAGGCATGTGCACACACACAGGAGTGCTCCTGGAGGGCCTGCATTTTTGTGGCTGCTCTATTTTCCTCTGGAAACCACCATTAAGTCTTGTTTGTTTGGTTTGGTTTTTTTTTTTAACTATAATTTCTGGAGTTGAAAAATCACACCCGAGCTGTTTTCAGCCAGCCCACCCTCCTGCTGGAAAGGTGGGTGAAGTTTCCTTAGGCTGCTTAGGTAGCAGCACTCCTGTAGTATTATGTTTCAAAACGCTTCCTTCCAGTCTTTAGGATTTCCTTCTGCTGCCAGTGGCTCCATTGGGGTCAAAACTGTTCCTACTAAGGCACAGTGCATTCTTAATACTTGATTTTGAATTGCTCCGAAAGTCTGGTCAGCCAGTGGAATTTTCTGCGTCTGGGCACACAAAAAATGCCTAATAAAGATATTTGTAAAACCATGGGTCACATATAGAAAACACATGTGTGAGAAAAGAGACATAAGCCCTGAATGCCTCAGATGCTTTCTGACATCTGCAGAGCACAATTCCAATGAGCTGCAGATGTACAGGGCACAGGGAGTAGAAGCAAGAAGGTAAGAAATGACAATTGCTAGTAATAGGAGACAAGTTGTCAGACGACTTTGTGGAAGGCATCTTTTGAAATACTATGTGAGAAACCAGTGTGAGTGGCAGAGGACATAGGGATGTTCTCATGGGACTTTCAAACACACACAGTGGTGGGTATGCAGCCTTCATCTGGTGTTCACTGGCACCTGGGTGTGCAGGACTCGGCATTTGTCCCCACAGCTTGAGCAGGATCTGCTCAGAAAGGCAGGGGAAGGATGCAGAGCACACAGGCTCTCGTGTCCATAGGCATTGCAGACTTATTTGTGAGGCCCTGTGTAAAACGTGGCCCTAACTATTAACTGCATGGTCCAGGCACCAGCCAGCATATTGATTGTCAGTAATGCATGCACGGGGAATAAATGGTACATTCCCAAGATGCTAAGACAAAATCAAGATCTGCCTATGAAAGAATGTATTTTTTTAACTCCTAGCCCTATAGCACAGCTGATTTCTCAGCTCCTGCCTGACCCAGCTCTAAATGGCTGCAGTATTTGAGTACAGTCTGTTCCTTGGACAAATTCTGATCCCAAACCCAGTGTATTCCTTGTATTGGGAATGTTCAGAACACGTTATTAGCTGACGTTTGAGGAGGGAGGGCACACAATAAAAGCTTCATTATCAGATTTAGAGCCACATACCATTCCTTTATTGACCTGTCTGGTGTAATCAATGCAGCAGCCACACAAGTTTGAAATCATGTTCCCTGACTGTAGGCTGTGCGTCATGCATCCAGTGCTGATTGTGCATTATCTTTTAAATGACACTGCCTAACTAAGTATGGATTTGTCTACCACGAATAGCCCTTCTTTTAATTTGAAGATGGTAAACCTTTTGGGTTTTTTATTGATATTCAGGATGACCTAAAAATAGAACTGTAATGAAGTGCACAAGAAATGGCCATTTTTAAAAGGCTGAGGAGTGTGTGAGCACAGAGGAGCCTGTGTATTCTTTCACATTTTCATGCTTTCCCAGCTAGGTTTGGTGGGCAAGCTTCTTGTCAGCGCTGCTATTGTGTGTGCAGGGCTCCATCCATCCTCCTCCATAAAGTCATTGTCAGACTTGAGAATAACATCCAGCACTGCAAAGGTCATTCTTTCTTAAGGCCAGGAAAATTTCCATGTATATCAAAGGAAAAAGCCATTGAATTTCGTGTTTGGTGATGTTAAATTGTCTAAAAGCAAAGCAGTTCCCAGCTGTCAATTCACGAATTTCTGATTTGTGGTTCTGCATATTCAGTGTCTCAGGCAGGGGTGCGCTGAGAGGGTTCGGTGCAATGCTGAAGCAGTGACTTTATGCTTTTCCCAGCTGGTGTTTCGCTCTCGGGGGCTCCATCCGCGGCGCCGCCCCGCTGCCCCCCGGCCCCGCCGGGAACTTTGGCCGTGCTCGGGGCGCTCACAGCGCTTCTGACACCTGGTGGTCGCCGCTCGGGAGTGCACGGGCCGCAAACGCTCCCGCTGCGAACCGGGTCACCGGCCCCGCACCGCCCATCGCCTCCCTCCACGGGCCATTTCCACCGGGGAGATGTCATCTCTGGATAAAGCGGGGGAATTGCGCTTTTATCCTGATCACGATGTGGCTGTGGATAGTGTAGAAGGACCAGATGATTTATGAAAAGTTAAAATATCTTGCTTTATTTTAAAGCTTTATCGCTGTAAATAAATAATTAGATTCAAAATTCATTTTGTGTTTAAAAAGTTATTCTTCAAGCTGGCGGACTTGCCCGGCTCTGTTATTAGGCAGATGGAGACTAGGGAAATTGCCTAGGCTTGAAATAGCACAAATGAATTTTTATATTTGGGGATGCTGGGGACTCAGCTCAAGAAAACCTCACCATGAAGCACTTCTCTAGTTGCTCAAATAATTGGATAATCAGATAAATAAAGCTAAGCTTATGTGTAGGACTAGGATTTTAGTCAGAACACAAAATGTAGGTGAATTGGTACTGCTCTAAAAATACGCTTCCAAGGCTGGCTCCACGATTTATTGGCTCCTACGCAAAATGGCAAGACAGGTCAGCATCCTCTGATGTGAGATACTGTGATGACATTGAGGTTCTTACAAATCTACCAAAAGGAAAAAAGGGAACAAAAGAGACTCTAAACTGCTGAAAGAAATGTGTAGAGAAAAGTATATCCTTTAAAGAGATTTAACTTCTGGGTCACATGTCCAGCTTTTTTTTTTCTGCTGGGAATATTACCCTGGTGCCTGAGCTGGCAGTTCAGCTGTTATTGCCGAAGTATTTCTTGGACTGAAAAGTGTGTGTCACAATCTGGTGTCTCTTGCTGCCAGTACTTGCCCCCGGTACGAGTGAGAATAAAAGAGTAAAATATGGCAAGGGTTCCCTCACGATTCAGAGTTTTATTTTTTTTTAATTGTTACAGTGAAGGGAATCCCTAAAGACATTTTTTTTTTTGCCCATGAAGTTACCATTTTCTTGATATGTACTGAAAGGAGAGAAAAAAAAAAAAAGAAAACCTTCATGACTATACTTGGCTTGTAGCATTTTTTTTTTTCTAAGTTTATGCCAGCATTAACAGATCTGTCAGAACAAAGCAAGTATGTCATATTGGCAGCTGTTACTTATGAGTACTTTTTTCTTTATTGCATTTTGTTTTGTAATAATTGAGAAGCTTTTATGTTGAGCTCTGCATAAATGGTACTGAGTGGGAGGGTATGGGCATGCTTTCTATTATTCTGCCCCTCATGCATGTCTCCTTTTTTCGTCTTTCCAGAACCACACATTGAGCCAGCACGCACAGTGAGCCACTGGCACTACAGGACACCTCTCTGCAGAAGACTTGACGGTGGCACAGTGGGGAGGACCATTTGAACATTACATCCAATCAAAGTGTCATTTGCAACCCAGATGTAAAACTCTAATGATTTGGCCATGAGGCGCTGCTATTATAAGCAGCTGGAAATGAATATTAATGGAAGAGATTAAAAGTATTCCATGCTCAGTATTTTTTATTGTCCTGCTTCAGCTAGTGTACTTTAGAGCTTCTGCTTCTGACTGAATTTATAGTGTTAGATAAATCTGCTTTGATGCTGTTGCCCTTTGTTGCTTCTTGTATTATATTGATAGTTAAAGATTAGGTGTGATTTTTTTCTTTTTTGTTAACTGCTTTTTAATTGCAATTTTAGGTAACTGTGCATTGTGATGTGATTGCTTGGCTATTGTCTGAATATTTCTTTTTAATTTTTTAATTAAAGACTAATGCTTTGATTGGATTTGCCAGTTCACCGGACAGTGATTAAAACTATGTAATGAATATAATCGGTTTCAGTGCAACTGGATGGTCTGCTTTATAAATGTGACTTAATCTGATTGCAATAACTAGTACAGTTCAATAAAGGGAATACATGAGCTCAGTGTCAGAGCTTGTCTGTCTGTCAGTGCCCCCTGCATTGCTGCTGCTGCTGGGGTGGCTGAATCTCAGTGATCACTCACCTGATGGCACAGAGCACTCTGCAGCCCAGGAGGAGGGAAAGCAAGAGCCATGGTTCTGTGTCTGGCACTTTGTTTGTTTCTGGATGTACCTCCCTGGCCCCACGGCAGGTTAAGGTGAGGTAAGAACATGTACTATGAAAAGGTATTGCTAGCTTATAATACTTATTAATATTTTAATTTTTTCAGCAAGAATGCAGGGGCCATAGCTGCCTTGACCATACCTCTTTGCTTCTTTGTTTCAATACAAAAAAAAAGAAAAAAAAGTTTCTGCATTGTATACAAATGCACAGATATTGGATCAGGCCTTGCAGACCCTGGTAGGAGGCTGCATATTTTAAGCACATGGACCTCCAGACCCCCAGGTATTGTAGCTCTGTGTAAGTGCCATACTTCTTATACTGGAAACTGCCATCAGACAGCCTAACAGAGCCAGTTGCCAGGCTTTCTTTTACTCTTGTTAAACTTACAGTAATGAGGTAAGTTCTATCTCCAGTCAGAGAAACAGTCCTTTTAAGGACCATGGACATGTCTGGAAAGTTAGAAAGATCTAGTTCTCCTGATGTCTCCAGCTTGAATGAATCATAATCATCATGAAAGATATTCAGCAGCTGTGACTGCTGAAATGATGTGGTTACCCATTCCCACAAAGTACAAGGCTCTGCAAGACTGTGGCATGGGAACATGCACAGTCAGAGCCTTTCAAAATCGCTGCACTGAACTGGAGCACAACTGGTTGTCATTGGACTGTGTCTGGGCTTGGAGCATGTGAGTGATATTTTGCAGGAAACGTTTTCACAGACATATAGTCAATGCCTAAATTAGTTTATGTAGTGAGCTTTTTTACAAGTGCAAGGGTGGCACAGCTTGTTGATGCTGCAGCCCATGTTTTCAACAATTTAGATCCCTGCTGATGTTGATAGTCCTGTTGCACATACCTGGTTCCTTCAGGACAGGAAGGGAAGGCTACAATCTAAGCACAACGTCGGGCACAACTGAAGTAGGGTCATCTTTACAGCTGGAAGCACCAGAGCAGTCCTAACTTAAGAAAAGGTACAGCTTCCTAAAAAAAAAAAAATCCTGTTTGAGACAAATGATAGATGGTTTTTATCCTCCTGAAATAGCGTTGCATGGACAGTCAGAGTTTAGACTCAAAATGTGGCTTGTGATAAATTTATAAACCCTAATATAACAAAACTAGGAATGACTTTTCTTAATTCCAAAGAGGACAGTTCTGTTTGCATCTAGATTATTCTTAGCTCATTGTTTCTACATCAAAATCACACTAAAATGATTCATTTCTAGAAAAGAGTGTTAACTTTCAACCTGATTATTTCTCTCTGAACCACGGAACAGATGTGGCTGGAAAATTAGTTAATGAAATCACCAATTCATTATTCCTGTTCATAATATAAGCAGGTTCCTAACTCAATTGTACTACTTAAAGATGGGAAATGGAAAAGTGTCTTGAAGTACAGGCTCACAGACATGCCCTTGCAAGAAAAGCTGGGAGTGTACAGCAGCTGCTGTACAAAGAGCTCATGTGCCATTTTCTCTATGCTGAAAGAAAGGTAGCAGTGGAGATATTGAAAAAGGAGGCTCTTTGCCTGACACTGGTTTGAAACGATGCTGGCTCACTTCTGGGCAAGCCTTCAGAAATGAAAAAATGTAGGCTTCTATCTTCAGGAAATGTTCTGCATTGTCAGTCCCAAGAGTTGAACTAATGTTTCCATGCAACTCGAAGAGCTGCCTTAGTAGTGCTGCACTGAAGCACACGCCTTTGTCTGAGCATCTCCCTGCTGAGTAGTTAAAAGTAGGTGCGCAGTCACTGTGCTGAGATGGGGAGCTCCCCACAGGGGATCCTGTTTGGAGCTGCATATATTCCCCATGTTACTGGAAATGTGGGCACGGGTCAGGGTGCTGGGGACCTGCTCAGTCCAGCAGTGCCAAAGCAGTTCTTAAGCTCATGTTTCATCTGCCTCAAACCCCAACCATGTCATGGGCAGGGGTAGAGGAGAGGAATAGTTTGGTTTTCCACCCAGCCTTTGAAAGGTAAGCGGCTCCAAAGTATGAGTGAGGGCTGTGGTCCTGCTCCATCTTCTTCATCCCCTTTGGCATAGGAGCCTCACTCAAGAGCAAGTCAGGTTGGAGAGAGGGGTTGGACTATGCCCCCAGAGCTTGGAAAATTGAGCTGTGGTCCTCTTCTGCTCTTACAGTGTTAGGGTAATATTTGAAACCAACGGACCTATGCCACTTCTTAAAAATATTTCTTTCCTCAGACAATATGTGCAAATGTGCAGAATGCTTGCCATGAATCTACTGGGTTATTTTGTGGTATTTTTGCGATAACCAGACCCATGTGAACAGTCATCATTACATGGCAAGGGATGGTGCTATCTTGATAACTGCTTTCTTAGGGGCCAAAGAAATCCAGTTTGGGGTATGGGGGTGAAAGCTACTGCAAAGAAGCAGAGGGAGAGTCGCCCACTCTTCTGTTCCTGCCATGGAGCTGCGTCTGTGACACTCTGGACATCTGCAGCTCACAGAGGTGATCCTTAGCCTATGCCAGGGTGCAGGACTGGTGTCTGACCCCGTTTTACAAGGCCTGGGCCTCCCCAGGCAGGGCTGTGCCAGGCAGGGCTCTGGGGGACAAAGCTCTGCAGCACAATGTGGGGCCTTTGTCTGGTGCTTCCTGTGCTGCTGGTCCCACTGGGGAGCAGGAGCAGAGCAGCCCTGCACTGGTACAAAACAGCTTTGCTGCCATAGCTGCAATCACACCAGGGAGTGCTTTGCCAGGGTAGTATATAGTTCCTATATCCGTTAAAAGCTCCTAGGGAAAACAGAGCCTAACTGCAGGTGGAGAAAAGATAATATCACAGCTTCTGGTACATGTCTGAGGTTTTACCCCCTTTTCTTAGTGGCCAAGAAGTGCTGCTGAAGGCATTTGGAAAACAGACAGAAATGTGGGCTCCAAAGGCAGCTATATTTCAATAGCTATGACGCATTGAAAACAGGCTGGAGAGCCACAATCCCTGTGATGTTTCCCTGCCTGTGTAACTTGCAGTTGCCGTGTGGTGGTGGTACAGACGGGGCTGGCACAGGCTGTTCAAGGTGTGGGTGACATGGATCACTCACAGGTAAGTGCTAACCAGAATTGCTGAAATTCTGGCTGAGGATGGGCTTTGGGCAAAATGTCACTTTATGATTCAAGTGGCATTAGGACCAGTACGGTGTTGGAGATCATGAATAATTCTAAATCTGTAATGATATGTCCTACAGACAGTTTAATATCTTCAGGTTTAGAAAAATACTGAAATATAAATTCACATAAACAATGGATTAAAAAAGGACTTGTATTTGTAGCAGTCTACTCTACCAGCCCTTATGCACTGAACAATCTTTGCATTTAGCTTCACTACATACCCACACATCCAAAAAACATTGAAGTACTTAGTCAAGAAGTAGCAACTAGCACCTATTGTCTATGTAGGCAGCTTTACACATTTGTGTTCTATTCAATGCTTGTGTATCTTCTTGTCTGATCCATCACCTTCAGCAAGGCATCACCACATTCAGTCAGGTGCCTTAAAATTTTGGAAAAAGCAAGTGTTTAGCCAACTGCCTCCCAGAAGAAAGGCAGACAAAAGAAGTTTGACGACCATTTGAGGGAGTGAGCAAGTGATCACTTTGTGCTGGAACATCTTTGAGTGGATGGACAAGATCACCCTACTGAGCAGAGAAAAGTCAGGGAGCCGAGGGGCATGTCCCTCCACAACCTTATTGCCCTCCCAGAGGAGTTAATGAAAATTCCACCCTGTAGATCTGCACATCGCATGTCCAAAGTGTACAAGTTACTTTATCCCACCAATGTCTAAGAATAGACTGGAGTTTGTGTTTATCTGGCTTTTAATGTGTAAATCACTCTCTGGTATGAACAGTGAAGACTTTTCCCCTGCTCTGCTTAAGCGGTGTCTGTGTTTTGGCCCACACCTTAAAGCAGGGAGGTTTCTGCAGTCCCCTCTCCTCCCGAAGCATCACCCAGGTTTGACAGAAGTGCAGAGGGCAGGGATGCCGTGTCCCTGTGGAATGTTGTCAGGGATCAGCCAGGGCAAGAGGGGGGCCCGCAAGCACTGTCCTGGCTGAGCGCATGTGAGCCCAACGCGCGTATGGCCACGGAAAGCCAGGTGGTGGGAGCTGCCGCAGCCACGGGGCCTCGGAGCCGACCGGAGCATGGTGTGCCCTTCATTGCTTTGTCTTGTTTCTTTTCTCCTCATTTTCGCCCCTTGTGAAATGCTTTGCTCTTAGTTTTATCTGGTTTTATTACATTGCTGTTGTCCTAACAACTGTTAAGGTCCCTCTCCTGCAAACGGAAGGATACGCCTTTTGGTCTGTGTATTTGTGAATTATTGTTATTTTCCTGACAAAAAGGAACACCAAGGAGCATCTCGGCAGATTAGGCGGCAGAGGGAAACAGGAGGTGTCCAAATGAGAAACACCGAGCACCCCGAGAGAGAGACAAGACATTGACTGATCACCCACCGCTCAGGCTGTTCCAGAGCGCGCTGCCCTGAGGACCCGCTCGGTTTAACCATCAGAGATTGCCCGAAAAAAGCGACGCGTTCCCCTGAGGGCGCCAGGCGGCGGGGGCCGGGGCCGGGGCCGGGGCCGGGGCCGGGGCCGGGGCCGGGGCCGGGGCCGGGGCCGGGGCCGGGGCCGGGGCCAGCCTTGGGCGGTGCTGTCCTGGTCGGGCCCCGCTCCGCCGGCCCTGCCCGTGCCCGTGCCCGCGGCGCTGCCCGCTGCTCGGCGCGGCTGTCCCCTGCCTTCTGTGTCCTTCTGCCACCGCGGCCATCTGTGTCCCCGCGGCGGGGGCCGCTCCCGCGCTGCCCCATTGTCACCGCGGGGCCCGCCTCGGCCTCCCCTCACGGCGGGGACGCCGCTGCGCCGCCGAGGCGCTTTGGGCCGGCTCCTCGGAATGTAAAGGCCGGCTCCTTTCGATTTTGTAAATCGAAACTTTCATTCTGTTTTCTGCAGCGGGTGAGCTCCGTGCTGGACGCGAGCTCCCGGGCGCCGGGGGCAGAGGCAGACGGGCTCGGGCAGCGCTCGGCTCTGGGGGCTTTTGCCACCCTGTGACATCTGTGTGGGTGTCACAGCTGCCCTTGAAAAACATCACGCTTCAATCCTACTTCTGAGTGCTTTAGGGACATCAATGCCCCCGGGAAAGGTGATGCTCTGACAGCGTTTTCACCGTTTTACCCGCACTTGGCTCCTCGCTGCTTTGTCTGTCTTTATAGCACAGTGCAGTCAACCTGCTCTGGCGGGTTGGAGAGGCAGTGCTGGGTATTACTGAATTACAGGGAAATGTACAGACCGGCTCTTCTGGATTTTGCCTCTCCTGATGATCCCAAATACGTGTTGTCCTTTAAAGCCCTGTACAGCAGGTACATGGTATCCTCAAAAAGAAGGGACTGGAGAGTTAGTGAGTGCATAGTAAGACTCTGTGAGAAATCCTGCTAGATGAAGCATCACCTCTTGAAAAAAACCTTTAGCCTCAAAATCTTTTCGTATCAACTAAAACCATGCTTTGAACTTTAAAAAAAGAAGAAAATTATCTGTGTCTTCAGTTTTACATGACTGGAAGAGATACCTGTCCCCCTGTGTGATCCTTCCCTGGCAATAAATGTGTGAGCAAAGCAAGCCCTCCAAGCTGCGTGTGCAGAAGCTGTGTCCCTGAGGTGCTGGGCTCTTCCTCACCTAGCCTTTAATTTAAAGGAAAGGGAGAGAGAAAAAACATTTTTTTTTCCCTGGTTGGAAGCAATGCGATAAATAAGTGCATCTTCTTGCAGTTGCAATTTATAGGCACTGTTCCTCAAGAAATTGGCTTCTATGCACGAAAGCTATAAATACGGATGCCATTTGCAAATGATACTGCTTCTTCTGTACATTTTCTGGTTTATTCACTAGGTATGCCAGTGCAAGCCTGTGATGAAGGGAAGCTGAAGCAAGTGTGCAAACGAGCTCAGCTAATGTTTTTGTAATGGTGCTAAATGGTCAAGAGCTTCCATTAGCCTAGGTAGGAAAAACAATTTGGTTGCTAATTAGAAAGACAGAGTTTCACCCAAAGTAGGGCCCAGAAACATTTGTCTTCATGAGGGTCTTGTGGCTTAAGAGTTGATCAGCTGTAGCGTAATTCCCAATAGAGATGCAATGTCATTATATTACAGTGTATATCCTCAAATGCTTAAACACTGAAACCTTGAAGATGAAACCTTGATTAAGTCAGAATAATGTCTCATATACAGACAGTGGAAAGAAAAGGGGATAGTCTAAAAGGAGGAGAGCAACACCTGACTGTGTCAGAGCCAGTGGATGCAGTGCATGAGCTTAAATAGTTTTGCCTCTCTCTTCCTAACCATCCTGATCATGTCTGTGATGATGCCAAGAGCAATAGTCTTGAAATAAAATCTCGTATTTCACTTTGGTTTCAGTGCTGAAGCTGAGGGAGTGTGTGGGTGCAAGCCCAGGGCCAGGAGAGCTCTCTGCTGAGTGGAGCCATGTCCATGGTTTCCTGGCTGCTGTAGGTTTGTACCACCTGTTCTATTGCCAGATAAACCCAGAGTTTTGGTGATGACCCTCTGTCGTGTATACAGCCCGTCTGATCCCTCTCTAGCTGGGTTGGGTTTTTTTCAAATTCCAGATTTCTCTTTTTTTGCTTTTTCTACATTCACCTCCCTCAGCAGTGGCACCTGCACTGCCCACCAGGTTGTCAGTTTGCCAGTGCTCACACAGCAGCTCTGTGGTAGGATAAGTCTGACATGGGAGAATCTGGTGTGTTTGGTGTGGCTTGAGAAGGAGTGTCTGACAAAGGGCAGAGGCACACAAGGAACGTGAAGTCCTGCACTTGTGAAGGCCTAAGAAAAGACAAAACTGCTATACCTGGCATCCCACTTGGGAAGAGAGGTGACCTTTGCTGGCAGGTGAGATGTGTTTGTCCTAGCAAACAGGAATGCCAGTGCCCCTTCTCTTACTGAGGGGTTTAGCACTGTAATAGAGCATAAAATACCAATGAAGTCATCCCTGCCCTTCATTTTTCATTTCACAGTGTAATCCCAGTTCTTGTTTCATTACATCAAATTGTACACCAACCTCGTTTCCTTTCTGGAAACTGCCAGAAAAGTGCATCTTCTTTTGTGCTGCACTGCAAATATGTGCATGGCCATTTCCCTTGACTTCAAGGAGTTAAATGTGCACACATGTCAGGGACACTAGGATCAGAGCCCTCGGTAATCTGGATAATTTTAGGTAATACTGGATAACTTCACTGTGCATCATTAGCTCAATGCACCGAGCTATGGGAGAGCAAAAAACTCAAACAAGCTGACCCCCAAACCCTGAAATATTTTTTGTGTGTGAGAGAGAAGTCTGGAGGGAGGAGGGAGAAAAAAAGAGTCAACGTATCTTTAGCTTTTTGTGGGGTTTTTTGGTTTGTTTGCTTGGTTTTTGTCCAAATGTTATTGAGAATAGAAACAAAAAATTAGAGAAGAACCACTGAGGAATCCAGAATACCCCCACGGCAGGTGAAACCCATCTGGAACAAACAAAGAAGTAGGTGCTGGAAATGCACACATTCAATCTTTGCAGACACATGTAAGCACCAGAGCTGTAAATTGGGCCTGAAAAACCAACTTTCTCTGCAGAGCTGTGCGTGGTTCCTTTTCTGAGACCTATCAGTTCATGCTATTCAGGCAGAGCTCCCTAGCTCAGCTCTGTGCTACTCTGCCCATAAGGGTGTTGAACAAATATTTTGTATCCAAGAGAGACTCATTAATGTCTTTCAAACCGGATGTAAGTTCCTCATTATTCTTCTGCATGGGTCTAGTAATGGGAGCCTCCTCTAGAGATGCCCTACACAGATGTCTTTAGGAAATGTTGATGGCATGAAGCAGGAATTGTTTTCACTGAAAGATTTATAACCTTATAACCTTTTCAAGCCTAGGCAGTGCAAGTAGATTGAGAACCAGCAGCAAGGGGTTTCTGACTTCTGCACTATTCTCTTATACTGACTAACCCAGAGAAATCATTTTGGTCTAAATTTTTGCTGTTCTGGGTCCTCAGTATGAGGAATGAAATGTCAGGGGGTTTTCAAAGGTACTGAGTGTTTCTGACTGCTATTTGAATTGAAGGTTTAGAGTCCTTATTAAAAAAAAAAACCCAACCCCCCTCCCCCCAAGCCCATGGATCTTAATTTAGGGCTCCCCAAATCAGAAGCCACTTTGAAAGTCATGCAGAAGCACAGAACAGCCGATAGATTTCCATATCCTGCAGGGTTTTGGCATGAATCCCCTTCTTTGGTTCCAGGCAGAAAAATACAAAGAGATGTCTGTGAATAGGACCTCACTGGGTGTCCAACCCTCTGAGTGAAATTTCCTGTGCAGAGGATGGTCTCGGCCTACATTTTCTAGTTATTATATAGAATTTGTTTCCTGCTAAGCTAGAAAAAAAATGTATAAAAACATAAAACCTTCAGTGAATTCCCACCTTATAGAGCTACTTCAAGCTGTACAGGCAGAATTTGTACTGGAGGAGTTGACATTGAATAGGATAGTTCAAGGGAGACACCGAAGCTCAGCAGAGACATCCTTCAAAAATTATTTGTCTTGTCTGCAATATTTTGCAAGTTGATCCAAATCAGATTTCTGAGTAACACCATTAAAGTCAACAACCAACACCCAGGATGAATCTAGCTCTTAAAGTACCATTCAGGCTCCTTGAGAGACACACATCCCAATGACTCCTTTAGCAGTCATTAAACCAATTATCATCCCAGTCTATTTCCAACAATTATCATCATAGACTTTTTGGGTTTAATCAGCTTTTTAATTGACCTGTGAGTAAGACAGGAGATACAAAATTCTCCCTTGATACCTCAGGTGTAACTATTATACATTTAGCAATGCTGTGCACATGAAATAATTTACACCGTAATACTGACCTGGGGCTGGGATATGAAAAACAATGTACTCATAAATTAAGGGTAAAAACAAATTAAAGGCAGTAAGGGAGAAGAAGAGGAAGTACTAATCCATAAATAGATTGTCACCATGCTTGTTGACGTTGCTTCTAGGACTTCCTTGGCCCCAGCAAATTTTGGGACTGGAAAAGGGATTTTTTTTTTTTTTCTAAAACTATATGCAGAGCACAGAATAAACTGTAAGCGATACAAAATTTTTTGACCATCTCAAAAGTGCTATGATTATTGAATTGCGCTGCAAAAATGTCTTCAGACAATTGCTTAGGATTTTTATAAGAAATCAACCATTTAGGCATATGTCCCAACGAACTTTTAATATCCCTTGCCTTAGCACAGCATTGCAAAGTGGCCTGAATGCAGCAATTTGCGGGATTTGGCACTGTGAGCCCCGCAAGCACTTAGCAAAAGCAATTGTGTAGCTCTATTGAAAATCCCGCATATCATGCTGTGGGGAGCCAGCACTTTTTATCTGTCGGCACTGTTGGTGACAAATATTAAAATAAAAAAGTATGACACTATAGGTGCTTCAAAATTCAAACTGCAAGTTTCCTACTGCGGGACTTCTAACCATGTAATAAAGTGCAGGGAAGAAAGCAGAGTTCAGACCCCATGCTGTAATAAAGGCAAGGAAATCTTAAGTGTTCAAATACATAATTCATTCTCTTCTGAGACTTTCTACCAGGTTTCTCCCAGTAAAGATTTTAATTTGTGCCTGGATGATACAATCTTTAATTTCTCTTTTACCTCCAGAGACAGCTGGGAGGGCGCTGGGGCAGCCGTACCCATTGTGGTGGATGAGAGCAAATGGTCAGGATGGGTCAGAGGCTCCTCTGCAGCTGGCGGGGTGTGACAGCCCCACAGGGCCAGCCCAGGCACAGGAGAAGGAACCCCCAGCTGCCACTTGCTGTGAAAGTGCCTGCAAAAAAGTCACCGCAGCAGTCAGTGAGCTTTGTTTGTTTCCCGTAGAAATGCTTTGCACCTTAAATGATACCTTCCTCCAAGGATCTCAGGGCACATAGCAAACACTGGCTGAGCTTCATCTTCCTGGGGGGAGGTAAGACCCTGTTCCCACTGTTCCCCTGTTCCCCTTTTGCTGTATTTTCTGCTGACTTGAAGACTCTTCTGCCATTTTGTTAACACAATGTTCAAAACTGGAATTTGAAACGGATGACTTAGAAATGTTTTTGTTAGCTATGGCTATTAGCCTTGAGTATTTATTGCTTTGTTGTATAAATATTTTTACCTCTATTTTACTAACATTTTATGTGAAGAACAGTGCAGTAATCACAAGGGAGAAGAAACTAATGAGCAATTGGAGACATCTTTGCAAGTGGGGGTGGTACACAAAAGCAATAAGTTACTGAGAAGTTATTGGCCATATAAATGAACAAATATATCCCTGGTAGAAGTTCAGTGAAATCACTGCATTTATATCAGGGATAAATTTGGCTCAATTGTGAGAAGAGTGCATGCATCTCAATCTGCAGTGGTCATTTGACCTAAATTATATACATTGATCTGTGTGCCCCCCTGGTGTTAGCATACCAAATTGACTGGATTACATATTCAGATGTAAAGCTACAGGAAAGTGCCTTTGACCCATTTACATTTTCTAATCCAGCCTCTTTAGTCTAGTTATTTTCTTTTTAAACCCTGGTCTATTTTTATTCCTTCTCCAATACCTCCTTATGGACTGGCATCCATCTCACCCGCAGCCTGGTAGAGTGCTGGGCAGTCAATGCTTTAGAGACTGTTGTCTTAGCTGGGGTTTGGTCTTCCCAGATAAGGTAATTCAGGCAGCAGTGTTTGCAATCATGGGATCTGTGCACTTTTGCTCCCTTTCCTGAGAGGAATCCCAGAAAGCCTTTGCGTGTTCAATCTTCAAAAAGTTTTTATTTTAATAACTGGTTTTTTACAAAATGGTTGGAAAAATTGTGCCCCTGTTGATGCTGCTGAGAAGGCTGCCATGGACGGTGGAGAAGCTTGTGCCTGCAGATAGAGGCAGAGGACATCATGTTTCCATCTGGGTCTCCAGAAGCAGAGGATGGTGGATCAGGAGCACAGCAGAGCTGTCCCTTGGCAGAACAGGGCGCTGCCAAACCAGGCTCTGGGCCTCTCAGCAAAGTCCTCCCGTGGTGCCAGCTGCTCCCAGGAGCACAGAGCCTCAGTTCCTCTGCCTAGACTTGCTCTTTCAAGAAAATATTAACATTATTCCATGCTGCTTATTTAACAGCTCTTCAGGGTAGGGAGAGTTAACTCTGATCCCTTACTGCAAGACAGACTATTAATTAGAAGCATGAGCCTGGTGCAGCTGGGTCGAAATGTGTTAAAACAAATAATTAAAAAAAAAATTAAGCATCCTCTGCCTACTTCAGTTTAGGGGAAAGGTCTCTCTGACTCTACCTGCTCAGAGGCTACATTGAGGCTCTTTGACTCTGCTCTGAGACTTGCTGACACTACTGATTCAACACTGTATCAAGACACTCCAACTGTGATCTGAGACCTGGAGCAGAGCGGGAGCATCTTGACACAGTGTCAAAACAGTAGTCAAGAGCGCATGGACGCAGCACTGAAAAGCTTTTGTCTCCCAAATGAAAAGGAGCTGGTTTATTTTCATCTTTTTTCCTTTTTTTTTTCTTCTTTTTTTTTTTTTTTTTCTATTAATGCTAGCTTTCTCTTAAATAAAAATCCCCACAGTTTATTTGCAGGAAGAAAGCATGACATGTTCTCCCCCCGCCTTTTTGTTTGATAAAGCAAAGTGACAGACAATGCCTTCACTGCACAATGCACTTCACTAAAGCTTCACTTTACTTCTTCAGCTTTGCAGAAGTTAAAGGCTGTATTTGAAAATTATTCCAATTTGGGAACCAAAAGAGGTTAATGCTTTCATGATGCTGCACGTCATTCATCTGTATCTCTGCATTTTTTTGTTTGTTGTATATTTTGGAATTGCATATTTGTACAATTATGGAGATTTGATCTGACTTATAGCTTTGGAGATGGTGTTGCTCACTGCCCTCCCCACAAAATTCAAGCTACAATACCTGTGAATTCGGTTTTGAATGTTGCCCAATGTTCAAGAGAAGAAATTAGTTCAATTGTCAGAATGTGACAATGCCTGCCGAGACAGGTTTCTTTTCTGCAGATGAGATGGTCTTAATGCTATGTGGACTGTGATTTTATAACAGGTTAAACTCGTTTATCTGAAAAATGAGAATACAATTGAATTTATGTTTCCTCGCTGGGGTCACAGGTACCAACGAATTAGCAAAACCATCTACTGAATGTTTTATAGATGACAGTGTTTTTGCTGAATGTTAAATGAAAACAATCCATTAAAATAAAAAATGAAAATTCTTTTTGTTTCCTTTTCCTCTTGGGCCTTCCCAAAAGGAGGTCGACACCGACCCAGTTTGAAAAATACTTACCTAAGCCAATCACTGCCCAGCATGTATTCCCTTGAGCAACTTGAGTGGGCATGATGCCATCTGAACAGATGGGCATTACTGTAGGCAACCAAGAGACCATGCATGTGAATCAAGTATGGGTGTTTACAGCATCATTTCCCTGATGAGAATGTCAAAATGGCAGCCCAGTCCGAGCCTTTGGCTCAGTTCACTTGCATTTCACTAATTCAGCTCTAAAATGGACAACTTCATGAAATAAATTATTAACATTAAGTTGGGTGGTCCTGATTTTACTTCATTGAATTGGGCAGAGCAAGTGGGTAATGGACTTGCTGAAAATACCATGCCTGCCTCCTGTCTGTAGCGGGGGGGGTTGTTCTTTTGTGAAATGAGGGCAAAGAAGCCCCCATGTCTGTGCCAAGTGTAACATAACAAACAGGCCAACACATCAGTACTACAGATGTACTCCAAACAGAAAGGAAGAAACATTTTCACCTTTTTTTTTTATTTTAAGGAGCTATCTTATTTCAGTCAAAATTAAAACAGTATAAAAGGGAACTTACATGCATGATGCGTTTGAATAATATCCCAGTGCAAGGTCAGCTCCTTAAAGGTGCACATATTGAATTAGGATTTCACTGCTGTCCTAAAGAGAGATACACATAAATGGTGCAACATTTCAGAGCCCAGCAGTCAGTGTAACTCATGTGTCTCTTGAATGAAGTGACTTCTACTGAATTATCATTGGAAGTTCTCTACCACTGGAAGTCTGTTACAAAGATAACTTCAAGTACAGAAAATAAAGACTGGAATTTGAATATTAAATCAATACCTTCATCTACTTCAACAAAAAAGGCTGTAAGATACGAATCCTGGAAACTTGATTTAAAGTGTATATCTGACATGCTGTAATTATTTTGTTTTTATTTTGAGGATCTGTTGTATTTTCTTCTTTTCAACTTCTGTGTGCTTGTGTGATGCTAACTGCTTATGTACCCTTCGTTTTCAGATGTGGTAATCTGCATTACCTTTTGCTTTCCTAAGTGGCTAGTGAGCCTGAATTTGAAGAATTGGCATGCTGAACCATCAGTATCAGGTATAAAATACTTGAAAACATATTTCTTTCAGGAATAATGCAATATATTACAGGTAACAGCTAAAACTCCTGGTGTTTTACTGTTGTTTCTGGTTTTGTTTCGGGTTGTTTTTGTTTTATTTAAATAATCTAATTTCGTAATTAGAACCTGGTGAGTTTTACATCTAATCCTATCCTTTAGTTGGGGAATTCAGGAAAAAAAGAAGCAGCTTTTCAAACCATTAGGATTACAATTCAAATAAAAATACCACTTTTCTAACACTTAGTTGGAACAAAGAGTGTCTGAAGTGTGTCATTTTCTGTATGCAGATCATTTAATTATTTTCCTCTCTTATTTCAAACTATCAAAATCAACACTTTCATTTGTCTTCTATACTGTGCTGTGATGGCTCCGCCTTCTGCCATTAGACTTGCTAAAATGCTCTGATACCTTCTTTTTCATTTTCTGGGGAGCGTAATGTTTATTTTCTTGCTCAATGTCATGGTAACAGGAAGATTTCCTTTATATTATAGCTAAGTTTGCGCTTTAAATACAAGCAGGGCAGGTTGGAGAGTGCCGTATATCCCATGTGGAAAGGCAGCACTTGCTTTCTGGGTGCCAGCACATATTCCCAGCTGTTGCTGTTGCTGTGGGGTCACAGATGCAGCTCACACTGAATCAGTTAAAAATGTAGCAGCTATGCTTGGGGACACAAGCTCAAATTTTCAGGGCCTGATTATTCTGTTAGTTTCATATGTACAATTCCCACAGAAGTCAGCAGAAGCACTACATGCAAACCTGACGGGCTAATTTGGAGCCCAGAACTGCAAAGGATGTAATCATACATTTGATTTCTGTGGGTTCTTGGGGTGTAATTCTCACCCATCTCCATAATATTAGGATTTTCCACAGCTTTTGAAGATTTGGATGAAGCAAAAAAAAAAAATTACTAGGTTACTCGTGGTATTTTATGTTCAATAATCAGGGGAAGAAAAAGAGATCTGAAGGAAATGAGTTCAGATTGGACCAGCCCAGAGTGAAAAATGTGTTCTACAGTGCTCTGAAAACTGAGCTAAGAGTAATACAACGTGTGGCACATTATGTGCAGGGAAGGGCCCCCAGGGATGAAGGCAAACTAATCAAAGGAATAGCTAATGGCCTAGAAGGAGAATGGGGAACAACCTGCTTCTTACAGAGCCACCTCAGCTCAGAGGGCTGGTGTGCAGGCTTCTGGGACTCCAGCCCAAGGTCTCAATGATTTTATCCAAAACAAGTCAAATCCAAGACAATTTTTTAATGTCTATATATTTTATATTATCAGAAATTTCTTCCACACAGGGAACAGAGACAAGTGTTGAGGCTGAACTACCGCTGCCACATCTGCACAGGCTTCTATAACATTACTTATGCCTGTACTCCCACAGCACACCAGGGGTAATACTGCTGGTCTGTTTTTTGCCTGCTGACTGATCAGCATCTCAGGACAAATAAAATTGTCAAGTAGAGTGGATGTGGCACTGGATCATTAAAAGATGATCTGAAAAGGTGACCAGTAAGGTCTAAGCAAGCTGTCACTTGTTTCAATAAGCAAATGGACACCAAAGACATCTTTAATATGATGCTCCCAGTGTCAGTATTAACTCTCTTTCTCATCTGTTTTCGGATTAACGGGACTGAGAAATCCAAGGAAAAAAATGGAGGCTGGAGTGATGCTGATTACACTGGAAGGTATGGCAGTTGGTGAACTAATGGAGAACAGAATTACAGGCGTCCACAGGAACTGAAGGAGCCTTGCAATAACAAGGCAGAGCAGGCAGCGCAGCATGCACAATGAAGAACATGGAGGTTCACTGTGCCCTCTCTCCTGAGGCCTACAGCTTTGGGAAAAGGTCAAAATTCAGTCTTAGGAATCCCAGAGTGTGTTGGCATCCCCAAATACATCAAGTAATATTTGCAGGAGATGAAAAGTGTTGTTTGTATTAGGGGCTATTAATGGTCCGTTTTCAAATTGTTTGTATCATTTTCCTGTGGTGACAGCAGAGGACTACGCCACTGAAATAAAGGAGGAGTTTTCAGCCTGTAACACTGAAAAAAAGTTAGTGCAAGGCCAAGGGTATTTAAGGCTTGTGAATAAAAAGTTATGTGTAAGATGGACACAGTACTAGATGGCCCCAAGGATGAGGGGTAAATGTAAGGTACTTAAAGTTTATTTTGATTTACCTGGGTGTGAATAAGGGAATTAGTGCCAGGAGTCACATCCTGCTCCCTGGGTTCTGAGGGGTGGCAGACATGGCAGATCATCAGGTTGGGAATTCCAGGCTAGGATCAGTACAGCTTTGTCTGGAGCTTTGCCTGAGGAGACCACATTCACCTCACCTGTATGTTGCTTCATATATCGAGGACCAATAAATAGTTTTAACATTAAAAAAATGGAGCTTCTATTCTCACCTTTGAACATCGGTTATGTAGAAAAGCACCTTACAAGATGAAGTTCTGGCATCAAGTACTCCAATGTTGGAGAAGAGGCTGTAAATGTCAACTGTATGAAAGAGATAGATGGTTCTCTGGGAATTCAGGACATCACAAATGCAGAGGAGAGGTCTGAAAGATGGTGGTGGGGGTACTTGGCTTAGGAGAGGCATAAACCAGTGTAGGAGAAGGGAATACTGGCTTCACCCCTGATAAGTAAGAGCTGCGTTAATTACCCAACACAGCCTCACCCCTGATGAGTTAGAGCTATATCCAATGAAGATAATAAGTGTGATAAAAGGGAGTGGGTTAGCTGGTGATGAGGGGATCATGGAGAAGGAATCTCGAGGAAGAGGGAATGAGAGGATCATGAGGAAGAAGAAGGATCCTGGGGCAGAGAATCACTGCTGTGAGGTCAGTCTGGGTCTGTAGTTAGAGCCTGTTGTTGGAACCTGCAGCCACAGTCTAGTTGGGTAAAAGCCTGCAGTCAGAGGCTGCAAACTAATCCCTGCAGTCAGAGCTCAGCAGGAAATAAGCAGCAGTCAGAGGCTGCAAGGGAAACCTCCAGCAGGAGCTTGCTCCAGCCACAGTCAGTGAAGAGTTGGAGTCAGGATGGCTGAGCTGTAAAGAAGAATAAACCAGGACCCTTTTCATGCTGTGATAAACAAGAGCTCTGTGTCTTGGCTCGTTTCTACCCTCTAACAAGAGGGCTACTGCAACAAACCAGGAGTGGAAAAGGTTGGAAAGAGAGCAATAAGGGGTAGCTTGGTAGAGCCACAGATAGAGTGGATGGGGAGTGAGATTGCTGAATCTGGATTCAGAAATGATCTTAAATAGTTGGCTGTGTTCCCATAGTTTATGCAGGACAGTTCTAACCCTATTTTGCAATATTTTAAATGTTCAATGAAATCAAGGTGAGCAGGGCAGATAGCCTGTATTGTTAGGGAAAGCAGTAAATGAAACATGGCAAAAAAGGAAACCTTATGGATGGAGAATTAGTCTGACTTTAACGTTAGTGAGCTGAATGCAATGGTGGGGTAACCAGAAAAAAGAGTCAGAAAGTATCAGAGATACAGAGGTAGATAGGGAGAGGTGAGATGAGGAATCAATAAAACAAATCTGCTGTATAGTCTTCAGAAGGTTTAGGTTGCCTTTATAGAGTGGATGAGGGAGAAAATACAGAAAAGCATGGGTGCTGCTGACATGTTACCAGAGAAGAAAAAACAGAGGTCTGTCAGAATGAGAATAAGAGATTTGCTTTGGACAGAAGGAAGGATTTATGTTATGAAGACTGATTAAAGAAAGCAAGCCTGGTGTGAAGACCTCCTCATATGGACAAGATGTGATCTTTTGAGGAAGTTTGTAGAAGCTTTCTTAGGGGAGGGGCAATGTTTACCCTGTGGAACAATTAGCCACAAATTAACTTTTCTGGGACTTTGGCAGTTATATTATAAGCAGGTCCTAGTGTGCCTATATATATGTGTACATATATAAATATATATGTATTCATGCTGAGTCTGTCCCTGAGCCCCAGGGTGGTTCCATGTGAACCCCACTGCCCCAAAGCAGCAAAGAGGAAAGGGGATTGTCCTCTGCATGTGTTTTGAACTGCAGCTATTCTGGCTCATCCAGTGATTTTAGGTTCCTGTAGGAGGCTTATTCCTACAGGGAGTAATATATGCAGCAGATGTTTGCAGTGACACAAAACAGCCTTTCCAAAGAGGCTGTATTTTTTCAACCCAAATATGTTCCTGTGTGAGAATGGCAACACAGACCAACTGAGGATGTGCACAGGCTTGTAGTGTGACTTTGCAGTGCACAAATAGATTCTTTTTCTGCGAGGGACAGCTAGACCTTTTTGCTCTGTCTGTTGCACGCTGGTCCTGCTCTTTGCAGAGGTTTGGATTCTGGTTTGTGGGTGGCTTGTATTTTGTCATTGGTCATTCACTCCATCTCTGAAGTAATTCTGGACAGGTGATTCTGCACAGGTAATTCTGTTCATCTGTGGACAGGCCTTCACAGCACTTAATGTGCTCCTAATAATTTTAAAAATTATTAAAAAAAATTCTTTATTCTTTTTAAACTAGGGAATAAAAGCAAGCCTCAATAGCCAGTGCCAGGTAATTCATGCAGCACACATAAGAGTGTTTGCTTCAGAGTAGAAATTGGACGGAGGAAGACAAATAAACACAAACTAAGAGCACTCTTTTTGAATTAGTTTTGCAGATGTCATGTCACTGATAGTTTTTATTTGGTGCTGCTATTAACTACACACTGTAAAGTGAAACCAGGATTCAAAAACTGTGAATTGTTACTCAAGAAAATGAATGAGGAAGGAAGTTTCAGTGGGAGACTGCAGGTAAAGTGTGTTAATACTGCACTTAGCTGTGACTCATTGTGCAGATCCTGGCGTTACAGGCAGGTATTTTTGGACAGAGATTTGCACCTGTATTTCAGAGTGATTTGTTGTTTCACCTTGCTTGGAGTAACTGCTGACTCCTGGTGAGAAGGGCTGCACTGCTTGTTTCTGCTACCACTCTGCTTGTTTGCCTTGCCTGTCCCTTTGCATAAACTCTAGTGATGGTGTGGCAGCAGAAAGGAGAAAGATTGGTTCAGCAAGCTGGTCTGATGGAAAGCTGTCCTCCTCAGAATTAAACAGAAGTATAGTCTTCTGTCCTGCAGAGGAACTGAAATGAATCATATGGTGATTGGTGTCCACATCCTGTGTGAGGGAGGGGCTGGAAATCTGCTGCTCGTGGGAGGAAAATGTGGGAGTAGAACCATCCCTTTGGTGGCAGCCTGCAGTTGCACTGGGTTGAGTAAAGTAGCAAACCTTTTTTCATTCTTGAGGCAACTGAACATATGAGACAGGTCAATATGAACTCGTCCACATTTGGTGGTGAACACACAGCTCTTGGTGTCTGCATTAGGGACGTTGTGGAAACGAGTTTTGTAGAAACAAGTCCGAGGTGGAATTAATTTTTGGTTTGTGTGTTATTGTCTATAAAAAAAAAACAACCAAGAAATCTGATAAATTATTTATAAAATCATAAGTCCAGTGAGTGATTAGTTTGCTTTTTAAAAATGCACTAGTGCACTACACCTTTAGCTAAACAGCTGTCATAAAACTCCCCTGGTCTCTATCAGTGTGAAGTCTTCACCAGTGTAGGACTGGGTGAGAAGTGGAGCTGTGTTCCTTCACTCAGCTTGTATGCATGCCAGGATCCAAACATTCAGCTGCTTTTCCCACCTCCCTTCATAAGCTCCATTGTCTCACACACAAAGTCTAACAGCTATGAGCTTTAGCAGCACAGATCTGTAGCTGTCACCAGCATCTGGTTTTTAAATCCTTTTCTGTATACTCATATGTTTATCATTTAAGTTACTTATTTTTAAATTACAACTGAGTCAATATTACACATTATTTGGGGACATAAACATCCTGATTCAGGGGAGGCCTGACGCAAGGACCTTGCTCACACTGAGGCTTTCTTTCTGATAATGGACAGGTTGTGATGCTCCCCGTAACAGCAAGGGTGGGGGAATTGCTTCACTTTGAGGCTTTTGAGTTCTATCAGAAGTACTCCTTTGTGGTTACTTCTTAAATCCTGTAAACACTTGTTGCTCAAAAGTGGCCCTCCTTCTGTCTTGAGTCTTTTGATTTTTTCCCCCTTCTTGTAGGGATACACTAACAATGCTTTTGTTATGTACGGGGAGGTAACATTTCTTAATAAAACCAGCTGTGTGTACTCCTTAGATTCCTAATCCTCTCCTTCAAATGCTCAAGACTCATCTAATGTGCTTCATATTACAGCTGTTCCCTTAAACTTTTATTTTTTTAAAGTGGTCCTGGTTATTTTCATACTTTAATATAGTTCTGTTTAATTTTTGTGGTTCGTTTTGGTTTGTGAGAAATGATTGCATTTTCTCTGCTTTGTTGCAAATGCTAACTTCTCTGAAGCAGAAGTATGTCCTTTTTCCTATTTAATTATGGGACTTCCTGACCCTCTGCTGAACAACCCTTCTTTCTCTCCAAAGCTGGGATCTGCACAGTAAGATCAGAACATGGGCAGGTTTGGGACTGGATTTTTTGTCTGTTTGTTTTGTGTTGGGTTTGTTTCTTTGTGGATTTAGGGGAGGGAGGTTGGTTAGTTTGTTTTTATATTTTGCCCGATGTTCATTAAAGAACTGGATTTCTTTGGTGCTGAAAAGTGTAGTGAAATATAATGCAATGCAGTGTATCTGTTATTCTAATGTAAATTTTAGTGCTGTTTAAATTCGGAGTAGCTGTATGACTTCTGCTGACATGCTGTACTGTCTGTTAAGAAAATCAAGGGTATCTGAAGTCCAGAAGACAAACTGAAAGCATGATGCTTCCCCATTAAAAATAATTTTGTATGTGGAGAGTCAACTAAACATTGCTTTCCTTTTCCTTATGATGGCACTGACTCCTTTTTAAAATAACTTTTTAATTAATTTCAGTTGGAACTTGTGGCTTGCCTGTTTCATGGACACTCTTAATGGTACTTTGATTCCTTCTTGTACAGTATTATAACTTTTTTGTGTGTGTGTGTGTGTGGCTCTGTATTGCCTGTTTGCCCTTCAGGCTACACAGATTATAAAATGAGATTTCTCTGCGTCTGGCCACTGATCTGCAGTTCTTTTCTGTCCTCTAATCTGCTGTTCTTTAGTACTTTGATTCCTTATGTTCTTGGGTGGCCTTTCTTATCCCTCTCTTTTGGATTTAGTGTTTTCTCTAGTTTTTCCGAGGCTGCTTTCTCAATGTTCATTGTCTGTTTGGCATCAGCATGATCTGTAGCTTCGCTCTTTCTTCCTTTCATCCTTCACAAGATCTCTGCTGCATATGGTGGACCACCTTTCTTTTAAACTGCTTTAGCAAAAGCTCTTTCAAAAACTTAAGCAATCTCCAATCTAGCTTCTTGCCCATTCTTATCCTCACTGTTCCCTCCCCACTATGCTCCTAGTTTGAGATCTGTCAACTCTGCATGACTAAATCAGTGTAAATAGGCTTGGCAAACAGTTTTGGGTTCTTATATGTTGGCTCTCCCTGGGTCCTCAGATTTTTTTTCCCCTCCCTCTCTCTGCTAGAAAACCTGCTCTTTTCTCTCTCTCGGCACCATCTCTTGAGCACTGTCTCTTTCTCTCCTTTTTCTGTCTTTGTCTGTTGTCTCCAGGGCCTCCACTGTCACATCATACAGTTTTTCCATCATATCTGGCATTTCTGACCTGATCTTCCTCTCTAGCTTGCCTACATTTTCTCATTAGTTACAGGCGTCCCCTGATTCTGTCAGACTTTTTTAAAAGTTATTTCCTACAGCTTTTCTATTTTTTTTCCCTGTGACTTTTAAAAGTGTCCTCTAACAACAAAAGCAAACTGGTGAGGTTTTTGTGTTATCTTGCCTGCTTTCTCCCTTTTTTTGTTTTGCATATTGACTTGCTGGAGCTATTCTGAAAAACCTTCAGACCATCCCATTTGTAGTGCTCAGCGCCAGCGCCATCTGGATATCTACAACTACTGAGGAAGGCTGAGGTAGCATGTTACCCTGCCTTCGTGATTTGAGAGTTACACTATCTACTGGCCATCATGATGCAGTTTTTAGGTCTTTTAATATGGTTTGCAGTACGTTTGCTTCACTGTTTATGTTGTCAGTGTGGTGCCTTGAGCTTCCAGTTGCACAGCTTTAGCAATCTTCACTTACCGACATTCTCTTTCCTAGGGCCAAGTTTCCCAGGAGATTTTCCTCATGTGACACAGTCCTCTGTAAACCAGAGCACTGAAATCTCTTAGCAAAATTAGTTCATCGGGCTTTAGTACTGGGTGACCTCACTGTGAAACAGCTACTAAAATACATTTTATGTGTCCAGATTGTCTAGGTAATTCCATTAGTATCATTCTCATGGTAGCTGAGCAGGTAGATTGTCTTATTATCACAGTGCCTGAATTAAATTCAGGCTAATTTAGTAGATGGTAAATTCTGCTGCTGCTATGTGTTCCATGTGGTTCTTCATTTCCATAAACCTATCTCTGTTTTTAATGTGAACTTTTAAAAGAGAAATGTATTTATCTTTCTCCTTGTTAACAGCTTCATTTTTTTAAGCAAGACACACAAAATAAATATAAATGTAGGTGATGTATTTGGTGTACTGTCATAAAAGTTGGAGAGCTGTTTGTTTTTATTTGGCAAAAAACATCTTTGAATTAGTATTTCACTCTTTTGATGACGCCACCTTTATTGGAACAGTTAAGTATGGGCATAGTATTAACTCTTGTATGGTGGGATGGAGAAATTATTAATTTTTTTATAACAGAAAAGAAAAACAGCCAATCTTTGCATTGTTTTATCAAATTTTCTTTCGAAATACACAGAACTTGTGTTGCCTGAAATCAAGTGAACTCTAAGAAATTAAAAGTAGTATTTTGTATTATAAACTAGGCAAAAGGGCAACCTTGGATGGGAAGATTTGGATAATTATAACACTTTTGATTTTTTCCTTTTTTTTTTTTTTTTTTTTTTTTTTTTTTTTTTTTTTTTTTTTTTTATTTGAGATGTTGACTGTATCAAGGTGAAAGGGGATGAAAGTTCCATTGCCAGTTGTGCCACAAGGGTGCTTCATGACTGTGGATTTCTTTGCCTTCTTCCAGTTCCAGCCATGTCAGGTAAACAGTACAAGTCTAGAAACTAAGTTTCTAATTTTTCTGTGAAGATACAAATTTTGTGTTTTGCTTTTGTTGGTTACATTGCCTTCAACACTTCCTTTTTCCTTTCATACAAAGCAACAAGCTGAAGTATGCTAAAGTGAAGTATGCTTTTGTTAATCTCTTTTATTCCTTCTCAAGTTTTTAATAGATTTTTTTTTCTTTTAATGCTGGAGCTCCCTGACAGAAAGATTCCATGGTGTTACCAGGAAGTAGTCACATCCTCTCCACTTGCCCAGAAAACCCCCTGCTCTAGAAAAAGCTGTAGGAGGTAGGCTGTTTCCAGTAAAACCTTTGAAGTTTAGCAGTTGAGTGTTGTGGAATGCAGGATCTTAGAGTGGTAACTTAAATTACAGGTTTGGCTACTGAGTTTTTGTAACAGTGTTTGCTTTAAATGGTAAAAAACTCAAACACATGAGTTTGGGGAAACAAGAAGGTTCCTTTTTCAAATCATAAGGATCAGCCTACCTTTCTGACCAACAGAGTTGTTGAGCACTTCTGGGGCTGCATGCTCATGCTGAGGGAGGCAAAGATTCTGAATCCCTCTGGTCAGGCTTCCTGTGCCTTAGGTTCCTTCTCCCAAGACATTGGAGTGTTCCCAGTGGATGTCCCTGCTCGAAGAAGGGTTGGGTTGCAGGGCATCTTCTGCTGCTTTATACACCATGCAAATTCTCTTGTGTAATCTGGCACACTGTGTTGGTTACTAAATTCTTCAAGGGGAGATTTCTTGACCCTGTTGAGAAGAGAAAGCTTTTACATGCTGTGCTGGCAAGTGAGTATGAGGAGAAAATAGGATAATCTCCTTGGTCTTTTGTAAGGAGAGACTATATTGAACTGATAGCTTGTTCACTAATTATATGGGTTATTTTCTCAGAAGTTGCTGTCTACAGCAGGAATACTCATTTCTTTCACAAATAGAACAGTTTCTTAATATAAAAATAGTTCTATTAATTTACCAAAAGAAATAAAAAGAGGAAATAAATGGTTTAACTATCTATTGTCACATGCAAGATCCTTGATTTATTAAAGAGACCATGTAGAGAGAAAGCATTTTGTTTTAATCTCTCTGAGTTCTGTTAAGCAGCAAAGAACCACTACTTTTGTGGTGCAGAAGTCCACAGATCTGGCTCTGTGGTGAGTATCTCCTGTGGAGATCTTGCTCAAGGTTGGAAAAGTTCATACACTGAATCAGTAGGACCCAATTATTAGCTCTTTTTCCCCACCATCCCAATGTGTGTGTGTGTGCACGTGCTCACCATTGCAGCCACAGTCACCAGTCGTACACACACTCCTGGCTGAGACAAGTGCTGAAGCTTTTTAATTTGGAGAGCTCTGTTACTTGTGGGGATTATGGCTTACATTTAAAATATCATCCAAATGTAGAACACACAACTGCTACTACATGTTCAAACAAGGTATTTTCAGCAGTAACTTTTGCTTTACCAAGTATTCAAACATTCATGAAAGCCCCCAAACAAATAAACCCCTTCATGAAAGCCCCCAAACAAATAAACCCCTTCTTCCCCAGGCTAAACACATAGGACATAGGCATAGCTGTAGCCTTATTCCTTTTCCATTTCACCAAGTATTTCTATAAATTGATTTCTGGGCCATGCCAGATACCTTCTTGGAAGGGCCCTGCAAGGAAGAGGCATCTGAGCTTTCTGAATTACCCTTCTATCAGCCAGCACTCTCCTGCTCTTCCCCTTGTTTGCAAATCTGACAGCAAGACCTAGTCCTATGTGTACAATGTTAGCTGATCTGGAATTTTGTAATCCTTGTTGGAGCTCAACTGTCTTTTTAGAGTTTTAAGTGTGTTCTGGATGGTGTTTGGTTTTGGAAGGGGGGATGTGTGTGTAGTTATCCCAATAAAGTAATTTAGAAACCACTATGCAAATTGGTGACAAGCAAAGCTTCTTTTTTCTTTAACAGCCCTCAGAAAAACTGCCTGAAGTTCAGCAATGTTACTGTTAACAAAATCTGTGTGGTTTGGTGCATAGGAAGGTGCCCTTGAACAGTGCTTGTGCTATTAAGTTTACAATTCAGAAGATCACAGATGAGAGTGCTTTGTGATTATGGTAATGGACTATGATTTGGGGCATTTGGCTCTTTTCTGTTGCATTCTTTCAACAAGAACTTAAATGAGAGAGTTAACCTATCTTTCTCAAGCTTTTAAAAGGACTTGCAGTAGTTTTGGGTATAAACAAGACTTAAGTATGAACAGCTTTAAGTCTTCTGTCCTTCTGCCCATATAACCCTGACTTTTTGGTGCATTGCCTTGCTTTAGCTTTGGGGTTTTTTATTTTCTGGATGATGGGAAATATGTCAGTCCTCCTTTGAGAATGGCAAGAAAGATGTTTTGAGAGATTATTGGAATTAAAGTGATTTAGCTGGCACTTCATAGCAAAATACTTAAATTTGACATTGCACTTCCCTAAGCATTATAACCATTCTGTGATCTGCTGTAGGTGCCTCATTAAATGCCTTCTGAAGCATATGAAGGTGGGAGTGATGTGTAGGTCATTGCTGAAATGTGTGTTACAGCCCATAATAGGTGTGCAGTGCCAGCAGATCTTGAGCTCTTCATTGTACTGACAATTCCAGCGTTTGCTGAAGAATTTTGTAGGCTTACTGCTCTGGATGTTCTTGATTATTATTTAAAGGCTCTTTGAATAAATACAGACATGCAGAATTGATTTCGAGTTTCTGCGCCCTGTTTGTGGTGTTGTGTTTAAAGCAAGGCAGCAGAACTGGGAGGCTCTGCTGAGTGCCCAGCAGTGGTGGTGCCCCAGCCTTTGGGAGCTGGGTACCAAAGCTCTGACTACCTTGGTCAGTGTCTGTAGTGCAGTGGTGGCTCAGCTGTCCATGGGAAGGTTTGGTTGCTGTTTCAGAGGAAGGTGGTTCACATTAACTGAGCTCCGTTACTGAAATTACTCATTGCCTAAGGAAAGTTTGAGGAATCATGCTGCACTGTAGCATGGTGACAGCCAAAGAGATTCCTTGAGCTATTTTATTAAGTAATATAGCAGTTGGTGAGTTCTCCTTGTTTTTCTAGGGGAATGTGGGTGTGGAAGAGCCTAAGCACTGTTTCCATAGGCCTTGTTCTTCCTTAGTTACCTTATTCATCCTTAGCAGCAGCACTGAATGGCAGCTACTGAAAATTAAAGCAGAGTTCGGGTTGCTTTCCTGTATGATGAGTGCAGAGACCTCTGCCCATGAAGTTCAGCTTTCCTCTTTATCACATCCCAAGAATCTGGACTTATAACTCAGAGCTGTGTTTCACATCTGAGATCATCTATTTGCATTCTGCAGCTCACTAACTAAAGTGATAGACAATACAACATTAGCACCTAAACTGAAGTGTGACGTTTCTAATGCAAAGATCAAGGGAGACCATTTGAAGTTAAACACGACTTGTTTTTATTGTATGAGACTAGTTTTTACTGTGAGGTTTTCTTAGTTTCTTTAACTTTTATCAGTGTTTTTTCAATGAAATTGCAAAGTGGAGTTAGTTCAGGTCTCACAGCATCTCTTAAGTTGGCTAGACAGAAAGTAGATATAAACATGTCCTGGTTATTTTTTTATGCACTCTCTAATAAAGGCTATACAGTATTATTTTCATGCGTATCTTTTCCAACTTTCACTGAAGGACTTGAAGTTGTATTAATTTTAAAGGACATGCTATGGGAGATGAACTTTTCAACTTAGGGGAAGATAGTTTTTGCTGTAATTTCTTTGATAATTCTTAATAATGGAGTAACATATAAAAGGCTTCTACTAAATGAACAAACCTTCCTTAAAGTCCCAAAATATTTCTTCAGAAGAACATTTACTAAATCTTACATAAATTCTAAAATTTTTATTCTTTATGCCGAGTGTCTGCTTTGAGCTCAACTCAGTTTTTGATCTTTTACCTTTCTTCGTCCTCTTTGCTTAAGATGTTACACTGTGTTTTTTATCTGTACTTCTGGTATTCTATGATCTCTGATTGTTTTATGTTTTCAGGACTCTAGAAGTTTTAGAATACTTCTTCAAGACCAGCTTTATTCTTACTGCTGTCTGTCCATACATTTTTTTCTTAGTTTAAAAAAAATTACGTGTTTCAAGGTAGAACTTTCTTTGCAGCATTTTCTTCTTTCTAATTAGTAAAAAGAAATTTGCGAAGTATTTCTGTCCTCAGCATTTCAGATCATGGCCATGTGGCAAGTGGGTAAAGAGCAAAGTCCGAATTTAAAGAAACAAAAAACAAAACCAAGCCCAAATCATATCATCCTCTATAAATCCAGCCTCCTAAAATGAGAACTGATTTTTATGAGAAGAACCTTGAACTTTTGGGTTTTTATATCTTTCATTTACCTTTCAGGAAAAAAACCAAACTAACATTTAACTTGACTCTACCATTTTGAACTAAGCAGGAAGAGGTCACATGAGTTTTGGAGGGGTTAGATGTGGTATCAGATTTGAGATGTCATGGTTTTGACTCCTATGCTACTTTTCCTTGTGTTATCTGAACCTCCTTTAGGTTGTAAATGAGGGCACTGGCTGTTGGAAATCTTGACATCTCTTAGTACAGGAAGGTTCCTGTGTGGCAGGAATGGCAGGAGAGGCTGCTGGGCTAAGGTGGCTTCAGTCACTCTATGCTTTAACAGAATGGAGTAATGCAGCTGTGTGAGCCCATACACAGCATGTCCCTCATCCAGCTGAGCTTCAGCTATAAAGTAAATGACCTTGATATTTAGTGCCTAAATGGTGTGCGAAGTAGACAGGGCAGGTTTTAGAGAGCTGGCTTGCTTAAGTGATGGTTAAAAAGCTGTGGGATTTACCTAGTAGTAAGCATGCCTAGAAATGCAGAAGTAATTATTTATATTTTTCCTCAACTTGTGAAGCAGCAGGCTGATTGTCTCTATTAAAAGTTTTCATTTAATACTAGCCAAAAATGAAAGTTTGACATCTTTTCTGTTAAAGAAGAGTGTATGTTTATTAATAATTGGGAGCTACACTAGTAAGTGCTGCTGACTATTGCTTATGTTTGTTTTCTAAAAATTGGAAGTTCCTCCTGGGGATAGTTCCAGGAAATGCCAAGTACCAGGTTTCTGTTCAAACAACTGCTCTGTAGTGTTCAAAGTGGTGTAGGTAGCATGGTCAAGATCAATCTTTTGTTCTTAGTTTTATGTGTGCAAGAGCTTTCCGCAGCTTGATGGGCACTCTGCATGTCTTCTTTATTCTTCAGAAATCAGGTTTGCACAAATATTGTAGCTTCATACCCAGTTAACTGTTCCCAAAACAGGAAGCTTTTACTTTGCATTCCTCACCTGAGGAATGTAATGGGCTTATTGCCATGTGGGTTTCTCCTGAAGATCTTTTCAGGTTTTGTTTCAGGCTCTGGCTGACATGGCCAGCACTGGGTTTTCTGCTGACAGGTGCCAACATGTGCTCAAATATTGACTTCCTAGCTACAGAGAGGTGCTGGACCCCCAAGTTAAAACACTTGTTATACACTCATGGTTACACTTTAAATTGAACCTGGTAATAGTCTCCGACACAACCTGAGGTATGGTACATAAAAAAATTTCGTGTTACTTTTCATTTTTTGTTCTTTTTAATATGGATTAAGTTAATGGGTTTCAGATAGAGAAAATACAGGGTTTGAACAAGGCTTTTTGGTTTGCTTTTATTTACTTATTTATTTGTAAAATGAACCTAGTCCAACACGCAGTTGAGTCTATTTGGGTCTAGGTTGCACTAAGCTTCAGTCAGCTTCAACCTTAGAAGAGGACATTGAGCCAAACAGAAATTATTCAGTATACAAAGAGAAATTTTGTCTCGGCACAGATTCTATAATGTTATAGAGGAGTGCCCGTTACACACTTTCTGAACCTACAATGTCATTTGGGGGATTCAGAAGACACTGACACACAGCAGTTCACTTAACAGGACATCTAAATCCTGAAAATGGATGCTCACTGGTACTTCCTGCAAAAATAAATTAGAAATAGAGATAGCACAGCTCTATTTAAATGCCACTTAGAAACCTTTTAGGGGCTCTCCAGAATTATGTGCAAGTTGTATTATTTCAGATGTATCAAATATTTAATCCTAAAACCTTGCTGAGTATATAATTAATTGAACTAGTCTGTGAAATACAAGTGAAAATCTTAGCAAACTCTCTCCAGCCCTTCCAGCTCACCCACACTGACCAGTCTGGCATTGCTCCAAGGGCAGCTACAATTCATAAACTTGAAGAAGCATTAAACACATTGATCACGTTAACCAAGAGAATAAAAGTTGCTGCCTTCTACCATTAGGTTCAGAAACGGCAATCAATAGGGTTCTTTGGGACTATCATTTTGTAGTAGTGGAGAAATTTAATTTCAGACATAATTTTATAACCTCTGCACAACTGTTCTACAATTTTCCATATGCTTTATTTGAATGCCACCCATCAGAAGCTGCCCAAGGCAAGGATGTCTGTCCTTTGCCTTTGACTTTTTCATTTCCTTCCTCTGCTCAATACACTTGCGGTAGCTGTTACTCAGGGCACTCCCAACCACAGCGTGGAGCAGAGTTCCTCCCACGGCTTCAGCCTCCACGAGTCAGGAAAACATAGCCGAAACTCCTTGATTAAAAACCTCCTTGTCCTCAAGGAGCCCTGCTGATCACTGCTGTCTTTGTTAAGGGAAATTCTTCTTCAGTGTCAGATGTGAGGACGTGTGCTTGGGATTAGAAACGCACATAGCTCCAACACAGGGACGAGGGCCTGATTTTGTTGGTCACTCTTGTTACATCAAGGGTAGGATAAGAAAGAGGGGCCATAGCTAATGGCAACACCACTTTCACCTGGTTTCAGCATTCATTAAGGACATAAGAATGTATAAAAAGAGTTACAACTTCAGCCCAAAGGTCCTGCCCGTTCCAGGAGTTAGCATGCACCAGTAGATGCTTGGGGGAGACATAAAGATGGTATGTGTGTCCTTTTTTTTGCCTTCCCACAGTTTTCATTTCACAGATTGTGGTATATTATGCCAAGCTAATATTTAAAAGCCTACTGAATTTTAACTGGTTTTCTTGCATACATCACCAAAGAAAAGAGGACACCAGAAGGTACCATTTCCAGTGCTGTGGTTTTACAGGTCAGTGATTCCTTCTGAGGAGATTGAAGTATCTCAATGTACAATTCTTGCTCAATTTAACCAGGTTAACAGTACTTGCATGATCCTCTGTAATGGCAGCTCTTTTTTTTTAAACTTATTTCAGTACACTGGTAAATGTGATGATTGTCCTTGAAGAGCTGTTGTAACTACCTACAACATTTTTCTGCATGCATAGGGATTGCTAATCAGCTGGAGCTTAAGATATGGTTTTCATTTCTTTTATATCCTCTTGGTTTAGTGAAGGTGTTTTTGGAGAAAGTGATTTAGAAACTAAGCTGGTTTAAGCAGCCACTGTCTGGCTGTCTCAGTGTTACTTTAAGTGGGAAGCCAGTCTGTCCCTTTTTTTTTTTTTTTTTTGTATTCATTGCTGTTCAATGCCTTAAGCCCTGAGCAACACTTTTGCCCTGTGTGGTAGCATGATGCAAAGAAAACAGAGATATAAATTTACAGGGCAGCTGTGATTCTGCTGTACCTCTGAGGATAGGTTTTAAAGGGGTAGATATCTGTCTGTGAATCAAGAGTATAGGACATGGGCTGTTTCCCTTGATCCAGCTGGGATGTTTTGTGAGTTTATTGTCTGTAGCAACAAAAACCATGGAAAGTCATGGGTGAAGCCAGAATGACCAAGAACCTGTTGGAATCAATCTAGAGAGTCAATATCACTGGTGATAATTTTGTCAACTGTGGGGTCTCTATATCTGTATCGTGTTTTACTGAATAATCAATCTATTGACTGCCACTTTAGGCTTGCTCTGTATTCAAGGCATCATGCTTGTGCCTGAGATATAATAAGTGTCTGGGGTTTGATGAATATGGGGGTGAAGGAAGCATTTTTTTCAATGTGTTGAACACTTGTACTGAAATCTGTTTAATTTCTTGTTAGATAAAATATATACTCTTTGACTGTAACACAATGATTCCTGACTGTCTCAAGACTACCATATCAAAACATATTTATTAAAAAAAAAGACACATAGACAAGCCTGGCTCTAAATACAAATGAATATTTATATTTTAGGATTGCCTTCTCTCAGTTCACTACTAGACACATACACTTTAAAATTTCTATACTGTTCAGAATTTCCTTAGACGAGACTGTGTTGAGTGAGTCATAACATGGAGAAAACCTGCAGATTTTCTCTGCTGCTAAGAGAATGGGGGTAAACGAATCACAAATGGCAAGGAAACTCACTTAATGGCAGGTTTTTTCTTTTTTTTTTTTTCTTAATTCCCTGTAACCAAGTTAAAAAAATCCAATGTGGTTTAAAATGGTTTTATTTCTTTTATGATTTCTTTATGAAGTAAAGAATTCCTGTAAGACCTGTCACAGATGATCTTTTTTGCTTTTTTATTAGAATTTGAGGGGGTCTGGAGCAGAGTGTAAAAGCTGGAAAATTAAAGAATTGGTGCCAGCTTGAGCATAACAAAAATGAATACTGAATATACCAAAGGGAATAAGAGACTGAAAAATCTGAATTTTGTGAATTTCTTTGACTTGTATCTGTGCATAAAATATCTAAGCATATCTTTGGGTAATATTTGAGACAGAGGTATTTGTTAAAGTCTTAAATTTGAAAGTGTATCACCAGTAAATCAAGCAGGAAAACCAGGGAAGAATGGCCTTAACATCCTTTATAAGTTTTCAATTATGAATCAAATAGACAGAAGAACTTAAATCTGTCAGGCCTTCTTTACAGACATCCTACAGCGTTGAAAATGTCTCTGTGGACATTTTCCAGAATTCATTCAATACTCCTGTATAAACTTCCTTGTTTCTCAGGTAATCCTATAAGTAACTCTAAATGAGAAAGATTCAGACCTCATATTTTTGTACTGTGTGTATGGACTGTATATTGGTTTGAATAGTGAAGATCTCAAAGTAAAAGTCACAAATGGAAAGAAAGTGATATAAAACTGGTTGACAAGTTTTTGTAAGAACCATGGCAGTTTAATTTGTAGGTCATAGTCAAGTCTTTACCCCTCCTTTTTGTCTTCCCTCTCATGTTTTTGGCAATTCCTCAATTGTCTGTTATTGTCCTAGATCTTTCATGCCTTTTCTTTATAACTTTTGACTCAGCTCTTCTTGCTGAAGGCAGATTTAACTCATACTCTAAATTGTTCTGAATGGCTTTTTGAAGACTTTAGGATTTTTGAGGTAGCGAGAATATTTCCTCCGATTTCTCGGGCGATACTATTAGATCTGTGGTGTTTCCCCAAGTGCCACATGCTTCAGCAAAGGAAGGTCTTCAACAATGGCTTTTTAAGTGAAAGAAGTTGGTGAGTACAGTATATGTATGCCCTTTAATTTTTTTGTTACCTGGTTATAAATCTAGACTGAAGGGTGAATGAAGCACTTCAGAAGTTTGTATGGCTCAATAAATTAAAATCAAAATTTCTTCCAAGGCATGGAGAATGCAGTGATGGACATCAGTTTTGTGTTTGAAAAGAGTTTACATCTGTTAGTAAATTTAAATAATGAGTTAAATGGTTTTTAAATGATAGTGTGAGGGCATATCCTTTACATAATTACTTTAAATGCTTTTTTATAGCTTCAGGTTTTATGTTGGTAATCACATTGCTACCTGACAGTCTGCATGCTGTAATCCTGCCTCTTTGATGGCTTTCACCTTGTTGAAGGGGGTATTCATTTGATCTCTTTAACTGGCAAAGATAACTTCAGTAAAGAACAGTGCTTTAGTAATTCTGAAGTAGTTTGAATGATGAGCTAACATTCTATAAGCAATGGACGTTTTCTTGAAACAACTTATTGACTTCAGGGGTGTTTACAAAGTAGGAGTTTTAATAAAATGCTAAGCAATAATTGGGCTATTTTCGCAATGTGTAATTTTTAGACTCAATGATTGTTCCTTAAGGAAGGGGGATAGGATGTCATTTCCTGAAATGAAAATACAGCAATTAATTAAAGGATGCTAAATGGGCGCAACTCTCTTTTTCCTTTGTACTCATAAAAATTCTTATGTAATGAGTAAATTGATGAATGCTGCTTGTGTCATATGGATGAAAGTGGTCCAGTTCAATCTTTGAAAATGTTTTAGGGCCTTGGAAAATTCTGCAGCTAACCTGGATCGCTATTTCTGCAGATTCACTTATTCCAAGGAACCCTAGACCCCTTGGCTTCAGCTCTGTAAAGCTGTTTTTGTTTTCCCGTGGTCACTGAGCAAGCCCCATGCCCAGACACACAGCTTGCTCTTCCCCTCTCCTGGCTGCAGGATATGGTAATTGGGCTCCAGGGAGCTGTGCTGGGGGAGGCGCAGAGCATCCTCCTGGCCTTGCTGTGTTTTTCCCTGAGCAGTGGGCAGGCAGTGCTGCTTTTCATAGCTGAGTGACAGTCCTGTTGGAAGGTCTAAAGGAGCTACAAAAGCTCTTCTAGCTATTAGGTCTGAAAAGCAGTTCAGATAATGGGCATTATACACCATTTCCATTGCTTTTTTTTTCCCTCACTAATCCAAGAGAGAGGTGAAAGGCAGCACATTTTAAGAATCAGAGAAATCTTTTATTTGTGAGGATAGCTCCCACATGAAGTTTGAAGTAGTGAGATGGGCTCTCACAGGTGACCTGTGGCAAGCTGAGCTGGTTGGTGTCTCGCCCTTCTGTTGGTGGCTTGTCCCTCTGGAGCAGGGTGCCAGGTCAGCATGTGTGCCCATGCCTCTGGCACCTCACTCAGCAGCTTGGTCCATTTCTGGATCAGCACGGTCACTGAGTCGTGACTGAGCCAGTGTGACATACGGCAGCACCGCCTTTCACGCTCCTGGAAGAGGTCTGAGTTTTCCAGAAATGTGTATATTTATCTGCTCTGAAAGATCCGTGCTTTTAACATCTATCTCAGCTATGCAAAGCTATTGCAAATTGTGTAGCTTCTTTTAGGTACACAGATACTTATGTACTGTGATTGTGACTGTAAATTATGATCTCTGCACAATTAAATGTGATGTGGTTTGTGCTGTACAGAGTGTGTTTTTTCTTTTACTTTTATACTGGCTCTTCGTCCTATGCTTGCTGGGCTGATGTGTGTGTTTACAATTATATACAACAGTCTGTCACTAATAGCATATTTCAGAAGATGGGGAGGGAAAAAAATCAACTACTGTCCTCTAATCAACCCTGGTCAGTAATTTAAATATTTTCCATTAAGACGAGCTGATTCTGGGCAAATTTGCTCTACTTTTCTTCCTTCCAAGTAGCCCTGCTGTTAGGTTTGGAAAGTCCTATACTGTAAAGTTGGCACCCTGGAAAAATAAAGACAAAAACCACAAGAAGAAGTTCAAAAGAAATACAGACTAAGAATGAAGTTTTCAAGCTACGTTCCAAGGCAAGGACTTTTCATCTTTATACCTTTGAATTGTGAATCAAGGCAGTAAAAGTTACTACTAGGTTAAAGTTTAAATGGCATAGAAAAGGTAGAAAAAAGATTAAACATATTCTGTCTGGACAGTGGAACAAAGACTTTGAATCCTTATCTATGCACCTGTCTATTGAGTATCTAAGTTCCAGGAGTCCCACAGAGGACATGCAATGAGCACTCTTATTGTTCGTATTAAGAACTGAAGTAATTGAAAGGAAAAGTAAGGTAAGGAGAATCAGAAATCAGATGTGACTGCCTGTATGGTTAAAAAATAATTTAAAGGGAAAGTGACTATCAAGCAGTTCATATTATGGAAATCTGACCATTGAAGATAGAATAAAAAAAAATCTATTATTCTTTGAAAGAGTTTTTCCTCTCTAAGTGAGACTTAAATATCATTTGAAAACCAGTAATTTTCACAAAGTGCCTTACTGGCCACTTGTAAAGGAGCAATTCAAATGCATGTTTTTTGATTCTTTGAATTTGTCTGATGGCTGGGTTTGAGCCATGGAGATTTTTTATTTTGTTTTTATTTTTTTCCTGTAGAGACATCTATTTTGTGGCTTTTTTTTTAAAAATTTATGCAGGTATAAGTAAGCATATTAAAATTAAAACTATTTACTTTGGCTTCTTGTTGAATGCAGACATATAATTCAAACTTGAGGTGACGTCTCTATTTTGCTAAGAGGGTAGTAATCCTAATAATAATTTTAATGTTTTATATTCTGAGTTATTAAGTTGTGTTATCTGCCTAAGGCTTGGGTTTGGGGTTTTTTGAACATTCCTTTCAGTTCATTCAATTAATAACTGCAGTGTATCATATGGAAGGTGATTTATGAGCTTAATACATGTTAAAGATCTATTAAAAAATTCTTAATTAGATACAATTTAAAACCAAAATGATATAATTCTATTTAATGCAGAATTTATAAATTACCAATTAGCATTATAGCTGCTATTTCATTATGTTGTTGGCAATGGGGGGGAGAAGGATAGTGGATAGTTGCTGTCTGGTGAAAAAGAGAACTTACCAAAGAGAATGGAAAATGCTTTTAAAAATAGATTTGAATGTGTAGCTTTTATTTAATACAGATATTTTGTATTCTGCAGAAGTTCAGCAACTTTCTAAATTGCCTATTGCCATGGTGCTTACTATGCAATGGTAATATGGTTATCCTATTATATTGTGAATATTACTATGCAATATCATATGGTTTATGATCTATTCAGGAATATATTGTGTCTGGGATTGATATGAAGTGTTGCAGGTTGTGTCATTATCAGATGGTCTGATTTTATTTGTGTTAAGTATCTCCAATGCACAAGGCAAGTTTCTTTTCAGCTTTCATATGTCTATCACAAAGGTGTTTCCATTTTAACTTGACACCCACTCTGAAGCTGAATTCTGGCTTTACCATCCATATTTCTGGCTGAGGCTCTCAGTCTGATGGCCCAGTTACCTCAGCTTAGAATAAAACTTTGTCATATGTTTAGGACTTTGAGCAGGAGTCACGACTCATGAGCTGATTGTGTGCAGAATTGTTATATGCTGCAGCTATGCTGGATTTGCTGCGCATGCTAGAAGCACCAGGACAAAAATGTAACTGAGTGCTTCTGGCTTTTCCTGGGTTGTATTATCTGGATACTGGAAATCTAGACTGAATTTAGAATACAATATTACTTTTCTTTTCCCTGTGAAAAAAAACACAAACATGAGAATCCCAGATATATGAGAGTCTGTTTTATGGGGTCAGAATTCTTCTGACAATGTGTTTGCCCAGCCAAGAAATCACCTGTTGTTTAGAGCTTTGTGCGAAACTGAACAGGTAAACAGAACATTCTCTTCAAAACCACCACATAATGTCTCTGTTGGCCTTGCCTTGACTCTTCTGGACAGTGTTGTGTATGTGGGGTTTTCACATGGGTTTGTTTGCTGTAGTTCTTTTCATAAGTGTAAACCGCTTCTCAACACAGTAGATGTTAGCAGTGGAACAAGTGTGTCTGTGTTGTTACCCCATGGTAATGTTTGCATATCCATCCTCTGCATGTCTTTAGTCTCTGGAATGCAGTTCAGCATTGGTGCATTGACGGTTCCCACGGCATTACAAATTCCTCCCCATCAGCTGCAGGCACACAGCCAGTCCCCATCTCACAGGGGGTACAGTCATGTGTGATGAGCCTTTTTCCTTTGCATCCCAGATTTCATCCCAATTCATCTCTCACCAGCACTGTGCTGGAAGGCGCCTGTCCTGTCCACAATGGTGGCACCACGCTTAAGATGTCACCTTTGGAGAAAACAATCATAGTTGCTCATCCTGCTCTGTCAGAATCCTCATTGTGCTGAGAAATGTGCTCAAAAGTCACTCCTTTTTTCTTACAGTTACCTTTGCTTGGTGATTGGAGCTGTCCTGGTGTTGAGGTCTTGGAGACTGTTTTGTTTGGGATGTGTTGGTTTGCAGAGAACTGAGGAACACTGGGGACCCCAGGGTGGTAACACCAAGAGAACATCAAGGGCCTATTAATGGTCTGGAAACTTTAATAGTGAGAAGAGGATAAGAAGAAACTGCTGCAAAGAGCTGTGGGCTATCTGACAGATGCACAGGATGAAGATTGCAGTTACATGATCCTTGTGAGGTTTTCCTCTTAAAAATTCTTTGAATTATATTGATCCACTGGAGTGATTTGATGCTAGAATGGTGCCTTGCATCATGTTACTGAAGTGATTTTTATTTCATTCTGAATATCCTAAAATGTGCACTACATCACTGTAAATGTTTTTAAGTGGAAAAAAGCTTCAGAATATAAAAATTGCAGTACTGTGTTAGGTTAAATACTCATTTGTAATCATAATATTAAAACTTTTCGGTTCTCCAGCCAAGGAGCACACATATCATGATTACAGAGAAATAAAAGAAATTATTTTTCATATTTGTTTCTATATAAGCTATTTGCATGTGACAGAAAAGGGGATTTCCATTAAAAACAAGCTTCAGAAGAAGTAAATATGTTACTGGGATGTTATTTATGTGAGTGAATCACTTAATTTGTTCTGCATAAGTATTCATTTTTGTTTGAAGAGGGTTTTTTCTGATTGAGATATATAAAATATCTTTTTGTCTCAAGTTTTCAGTACAGACACACTTATAAACACAGTACAGATGACATGATAAATATTTAGGTTAATACATACATGATGTGTATCGAGTAGAGATGGAAAAGTCTGAAAATAGCTGTTTTACCTAGCCAGTTGAAGGGGTTTTTTTCTGTAGTATATCCTACATGCTGTTCTCCTGTAATCTTGCCAGATTTTAGAAGATGAGCAGTTATCTGGGATGTCCCTCAGGCAAGATGTCCTGTGCAGAGAATTTAGATGATGCTCAAGACAAAATTGAAGAGTGCTCTGCTTATAAACAGTGCTAAAAGAACAGTGTTTGGAGTCAGTGGGTAGCTGGAGCGCTGACTTTGGGTGATATAAGAAAGCAAACTCTTTAACATGTGTGATAACTATAGACTCGAGGCTGCTTCATGTTCAGAAGGGGTGTTACACCTCCTCACAGGCCTAGCTTGTTAGTCAGCTTGGGAAATTACATTCTTATCAAAATTCCACATGAAATTCAGTTGGGATAAAATATTAATCTCTTCTTGTCCTAAACAGCTCATGTTACTATAAAGCTGCTGTGTTCCAGCTCCAAAAGACTTGCGTTGCATTAAGTTATTAGATTATTATTTTGTGTGCTATTCAATGTTTTTGAATGAAAAGCATTTTCTTGTGCTTCCTTCCTTGCCTCAATCAGTCAGAAATTATGAACTTCAGAGTATTTTCAAACTTGAAGCTTCACACTGGGCTACACAGGAATGGGTATGTATTTTTGACAGAGATGGACATGTTTGCCATAATTAGGAGGTAAGAGAGGGTTATACCCATTTGTGTAATATAGTATGCCACATTTAGCTTTAAGAAAGGGTGTGTGTACCTTGTCTTTTTAGTCTGAATTTCTTTCATAAAGTAAATTGGAGCTAGCAGATGAGGTTGCTGTCCTCTGGTGACTTTGATATGTCTCCTGAGTAGAGTAGTTTTGCCCTATGTACCATAATGAACATAATATAATTAACCATTGGAACATCTTGCCCCAGTGGGTTCTCTGTCACTTGAAGGCTTGATTTAAACACTGTAATTTTCTTGAGAGACATGTTCTAATACATCTAAGATCTAGAGAGCTCAGGAGAGGGGCTACTGAGTGGAAGTCTACATCCTATTTAACCTGAGACCTCAGACTAAATAGTCCAGATGCCCTTTTTTTTTTTTTTTTTTTTTTTTTTAGCTTTAGAAACCACGTGAACACATTTATGGCTATATCAAGATAACATCCCATGGGCTAATCTGTTTCACTCAGCCTCTCATTGAAATGTTTTTTTTTCTTAGCAGGTGTTGCAAAACAAGGTACAGGATTCTTTGCAGATTAATGATAAGAGGCTTTCATTAGGCTTTATCTGATCAGTTGCCTTCCTGGACTTCTGTTTTCAGTGGTCTCCTTCCTTCCTTCTTTAAAATCATCTCTGCCTCTTCTTTCCCAAAGATGACCTTTCCTGCAGACAAAAAACCCCAAACCTTTCTTGCTTCTGTTTAGCACAGCTTAAACTTGGTAAAAGATGTTCTATTATTTATTAGTCTCACCAGCTTGGCAAGATTTGCATTTTTATGACTTAGCAGGATATTTTAAGGTCAGCTTGATACATGATTTGATTTGTCATCTTTCTAAATCTTCTTCTTTTACATGAGCAGAGTACTCTGGGGTTTCATACTCTGTGTGTCTGCATCATCGAAACAGAGCGGGTACCAGTGATGGCTTCTTCTGAAGGTACCAGGTTGGGCTCAGTTGGTGGCCCAGCTATGGTCTTGTTCCTGGAGAAGGAGGCTGTAGGTAAAGGTTTCAGTTCAACAGAAGAAATTTATCACCAAAACTGGCCCATTTGTGTCACTAATGCCGTATCTATGTACAAAACTCACCCCATACATAGTTAGAATTTACTACTCTGCAAAATAACTGATGAGAGAAGCATACCTGAATGGATTTATTTAGGTTAAATTGTGCCATGGGAGTGGTTGGAAATTATGACTTATTTGAAAGCAAAGAAAATTTATGTTATAGGGAAGCAAGATTTGCAATGAATTAATGAGTTGCATATGTAAAATAGGTGTTTGTAATTTGTGTGAGGGGAACTGAGTGTAAAACAGGATCGTGGGGTTTTGTTGTGGATTTTTGGCATCTCTTTTAGGCACCGTACACAAGATTTGAGATTTTGCTGGTCTTTTCCTTTTGTGATGCAAGTGCAGAATACTGTGCTCTGCCCTATTATTGTGCTTAAATTGGAACTGATGCCACCGTGGAAGCACTGTGGTTCTTTTTTGCATTCAGTGCCTGTGCAGTTCTGAAGCAGCCTGCAGGCGCTCTATTGTAGTTTGCCTCGCACAACACTTGGGGCCCAATTTTGAATGGCTTATGTGTTAAAGAGACATTTTCCTTATTTTTCTAAATGTTTAGTATTGTTCCATGAGGAAATTTGTAAATTTTGTTTGGTTTAGTACTACATTTTAAAGAAAACACTTTCAACCTGGTAGGTGATACCTGTGTTTTGCACTTGCGTCCGATCAGATCACAAAGTGCATGTGTGTCTCTGTGTAGTTCACAAAATAAATTGTAAAATATATAGTCAAGTCTGGCTGTTGTTTTCTGGAATTTGACTAAGGCTTACAACTTCAAAGGTGAGGCTGGGCTCCTTTTTTGTGTTCAGAGAGGGTGACTAAACTATTGTGGCCAGCATTGCAGTGTAACACTTGTAAGGCTTGTCCTTTGTTTTAATCTTTAAGTGCCTCAGGAGTCATCCATAAAGGATATCCCAGTGGGGGAGTTGAGGTCTTGTGGACAGTTGGTGGAGGGGGCAGAGTAAAAATTCTGGAAAAATCTGCAGATCTCCTTTCAGGATTTCCACTTTTGTTCCCTTTGGCTAAAATAAGTCTTTGAAAATGGTGCTGTGGAAGTGGGTAAATGAAAGAGAACTACATGGGGCTAAGGAATGGTGATGTTCTTTTGGGAGTTCAAGGCATTTATACAGTTTGAGAAAGAGAGTGGGGAGCTCAGTATTTGATAAAATCTACTGGAGCCCTCTAATTTGTTGGAAATAAAAAAAAGGAAAATGGAAAAAAATTTAGGTTATTCCCTTGTTTAATTTGCTAGACTGGTACTAATTCTGCAGTTCACTTACTGTACTAGTTAATTTCAATATCCACTCTGCATTCTTGATTTCAACAGGGGAGAAGGTGGATGCTGAGGGCAAAAGGGTACAGTATTGGAGGGGGTTTGAGTGGATCTACGCAGCAAATTGTGCATACCCTTTTCACAGCTGTACCTCGATACAAGTCATGTAATTTTTAAATTTCGTGAGGTTTTTAATTGTGGAATTGTTTTTCCACTTAAGTGAAGCTTCTCAAAAATAATTTCTCTGATAGATTCTAGGAAACTAGATGGAAATCCTCATCAAAACAAATGAACTTGTAAGTAATAACACAAATATTATAGAAAGTATTTTCTAGCAGCTTCTAATTTCAGAGTTACTTCATGCTGCAAGGTTATTTAAATTTCCAACAGGGCAGAATGCAGGTGCTCTAGAGATACTGTCAGCCTGTAGTGCCCATTTCTCATTCATGTGTTGCTCCCTATGCAAGGTGAAATGTGGTTTTGCTTACAAATCTTTCCCTTACTCCATAATCAGTTTTTTAAGCCAACCCAACTACCATTTCTGATGTTGACATATTTTTAAAGGCACTGATTAAACTTTCCCAAAACAGTCACAATTCCTCTTAAAATATCAACAGAAGTTCGTGCTTCCAAAAGTTGTTCAGGATGAAGCCCGTAAAATTGCCCTGTGTATATTTCCATACAAGCAAACAATGTACAGAGAAGTGTTTCAATATTTTGAATAGTCTTTTGAGTAAAAACTAGTTCAGTTAAGTACCTTAGCTCTCTTCTGTGGGAATGGTTGTTTTACACAATAGAATTCCCTCTTACAGTTGTCTCTTTTCAGAGAGGTTCATTTAATATTTGTCCATGGTATCACCAACTGCAGAGCTCATTGAATGGTCAAGAAGGAAAAGTGCCTGTTCTAAGCAGATTCCAATGTAAGGATGGACAGCTAGACAGATAATATAAATGAGAATGTATAACAAATGCAGAAGAAGAAAGGGTTTACTGGTGTGAGGGGGAGGAGAGACACTTCAGCATGGTGAAGCCGTATTTTAATCACTCCAAGGAGTAACAACAGGTTGCATTATGGCAGGTCTGTTATTTAATGCTGGTGGGGTTCTTTTTTTTGTTAGGTGACTGCCATAAAATGTATTTATATGTTTGTGCATAAGAAACTGTGTCCTTTCCATATAAAATGTTGGTTGTCCTTTCGTATTGAAAGAAGGTGGGTTTATTTCAAAACTCTAAATCTCACTCTGGTCTAAAGCCGCCCAAATGGCATTTATACTGGTGACTTGCTTGACAAGGGTTCTTTGTGAAGGTACACATGTGCTGCAGTCTCCCTGCTGTACAGTTAAACTTCCTGTGAATAAATCATTTTAGTAGATTGGGCCAGCAGAGGATTGCTTGTAGTGCATTGTGTGTGATTTAATATTATGCTATATGCAATGCTGGAGCTTAGTTCCAAATCTCCCAAATGATGGAACATGGACCAAAGACTGAATCCAGACTGTTTTAGCATCTAAAAGGCTGGCAGTAGCAAAGCCAAAGTGCTTGTGACTCCTTAAACAATTTAAAATCTTTTGCATAAAAACCATTTGTATTATTGGCACTTAAAATTCAGTGAACTGCTGAGCCAGGGCCAGTCCTGCACTGTTGTTGGATTCCCACCCACCTTCCTGGGGAAGGGGATGGGCTAGTGTCAGCGTTGTCTCTTTCATTTAGGTTCCCTGTAAAAGTTCCCTGTAGACTTGTAGCAAACCAATTTATAAACAATGTGTCCACATACAGAGGACAATAAGAAAATGTCAGTAAAGACTTTGGTTAATTAAAACACAGTAAAATGATATACTCAAAATTGAGTTATTCAGGTATTGTTTTTTGAAATCAGTATATTCATTCAAATGAGAATGAATAATTTAAAATTATTATATTCTAAAGGAATCAGTCTGGAACAGCACAACTTCTGTTAGATTACTTCTTTACTGAAACCGGTACTGAAATTGATGAAATATTTCACTTTTTCTGTCCTCTCAGCAGGGGAGATGATTTTTCTGGGAGGTACAGGAAAAGATGAATTTCAGTTGTCTGGGACATCAGAACTTATAAATCATTAATTAGAAGAAATACACCCTGTGCTTTCAGTTGTCTGAATCTACCTGAGAATTAGATCAAAATGTTAAAAATGCAGCCTTTTGGGCTGTGGCCGATGAAAGTTTTTGTAGTTTTAAAATTTGCTGTGGCACTTACAGTAGTCATAAATGGTTTCAAAGAGGCTTCTAAACAAATTTATATCCCCTTCCAGTGGTACGAGGGTGAATTGGCTGCCAGCTTTAATCAGGCAGACTGAGTGCTGTGCTGGTGGTGCTCCGGGGCAGGCTGAGTGCCAAGGCGCCGATGCCGCGGCTCTTCCCGGGGAGCAGGACCTGCTGCTGGCAGAGGTGGGCAGGGATGCTGCTGGGGAGCCCTGAAGGGTGTCATGGGCACTTTATGGCCATGCAGCACCCCTTGGGGCAAAGGGGCAGCTGGCCCCTCGCGGTCAGCTGTACCCAGTTGATACACTGGGCATGACATTCTATAGTACAAAATATCCCTTGGCCAATTTGGGTCACCTGTCCTGACCGTGCTCCCTTCCAGCTGCTTGTGCACCTGCTTCATGGCAGAGCACAAGAAACTGAAAACTCCTTGTTTTAGAGCAAACACGACTTAGCAACAACTAAACAGCAGTGTGTTATCAATATTATTCTCATACTAAACCCAAAACACAGCACTAAACCAGCTGCAAAACAAATTTACTCTATCCCAGTCAAAACAAGAATTCCTTTTCTTCTTTTCTTAGCTCAGTTTACAAAATAATTTTTTTCATTTTGGTGAAAAAGTTAAAAATGTACTTCTGTTATTGTTCATCATCATTAATTTACTTTTCTATTTAATATATTTTTCAGAAAATATCTTTTGCAAATAGTAAGTGTGGGTAAATATTTCAAGTCTTCCTTTGTGGAATATATGAAAATGAAAGTGCTTTGAATCCTTCAGCCTTACAGGGAGGTGAAAAATTTTGCACATTTTATTTTGGTTCTAGTGAAGCTGTTTAATACTCTAAGGGTGGTATAGAGAAATGTGGAACTTCAGAAATAAGGTTAAGCTGTACAGGTTTAGAAGGAGTCCCTCTTTAAAAGTGACTTCTAAGAATTGAGCCTAATGATTCAGCAAAACCTCTGTGTCTTGTGTCTCTGTGGGTGAAAAATCAGGCATGATTCCTGGAATTTTATTTTTCATATGAAATAATATGTATAGAATGTTTTCAACAACACTTTTCTATTGATGATTTTTCCAGTGGTCTTATGGAATTGCTCTCCTTTGGAATATCAGAATTTTGTAGCACGTGGACATGCCATAAGAGGTATATTGGGGGACAGGGGAGCATATCCTCACCCTGGAGCAGAACTGGTATGATACGTGAGTTTTTATTGAGAAAATGCTTGTTCTAGACTGCCCCGCACTCCTAAGGATGGCTTTGTGTGTAGCAGATATAGGGATATCCATTTATTTAGGGACATCCATTTTAAGGACAGTATTTGATTTTCACACCCTATTTTAGTAATATTTTTCACTCCCTGCCGTCTCAGGTGTGCATCTGTGACATACCAGCAGCTGCCCTTTTGCTGTGTGGGGAACCTGTCAGGTTAAAACAGAGATGCCTTTGATCCCATACGAGCTATTTTCTTGTTTTGACCTGGATTCTTTTTCCTTTCTAAATGGCTTGGTAGTACATCTAATGTCTATTTTATCCTTCTATTTTAAGTATTTATTACAAATGTAACAAGAAATCCTGGCTAGGTATGTATTACAGGAAACTGAAAAATTCTATGAATAAGCAAAGCAAGCTTTGAACTGCAGCAATGTATGTATAAAACATGCACACATACACAGAAATAAGGCCTTTACACCATCTCTGCTGTTGTAAACAAGAAGCAAAGAACATTTTGCTCCATAATTTCACCTCTAAACAGCCAATTAACTCTGCAGAGCTTTTTAGTTCCCAAAGTGCAACTGAGAACCTGTAATAAATACAAGGGACTGTCGTATTTCAGTTGAAAGGTGTCCTGCAAAAGAAGCAGCTATTTTCCTCTAATGAAGGCCCTGGCTTTGTCATTCTGATCTTAATATATCCAGCCAAACTAACTCTAGAGCTGCATAGATCAGACATTGGGAAGAAATTCTTCCCTGTGAGGGCGATGAGGCCTGGGCACAGGTTCCCAGAGAAGCTGTGGCTGCCCTGTCCCTTGAAGTGTCCAAAGCCAGGTTGGATGGGGCTTGGAGCAACTTGGGGTAGTGGAAGGTGTCCCTGCCCATGGCAGGAGGTAGAACTGGGTGAGCTTTAAGGTTCTTTCCAACCCACACCATTCTGTGGTTCTAGGATAGTCAGGCTCAGACTCAGTAGAAATCCCCCTGTGCTACACCAGTCCTTTTGGGATCTGAGCAGCTGACCCAGCACTGCAGGAAACACAATGTTGTTCATGAACTTCAGTACGAAATGAATTCGGAAAGGGAGATGTGGCCTATGGGGAGGCTAAGAGAAAGTTTTGGGCTAGCTGCAGTTCCCACAAGTTATAATTGTAAGAATACAGCTGTGAGGACAGGACAGTAAAGTGGATTTTCTGAGCCACACTTTGGCTATGAAACTACAGCATCTTAGCAGGGCCAGCGTGTGCTCTTTAGGTAATTCTCAGACACCTTGAAAAGACACTCTTCAGCTTTGTTTTTAAATGTATTTCATGAGGTATTTGTGAGGTTCTAGTTAATTTGCTGAGAGTCAGGCCTGACTCCTGTAATCTCACCCAGTAAATGGCAGGCTCATCTGTAGCAGCTATGGTGGGGTCTTGTGTTCAGTGGAGTACATCAGCATGGGTCTGATTGCAGCCTGGAAATTAAATGGTGTTCTAGCATTCACCCTGTAACCAACACAATGCCAACACCTTCTGGTAATCAAGATGAATTCAATCATATTTGAAACCTACAGGACATTTCAGCCATGTTTCTTGTAAGGAGTTCTGAAATCTGCAGCCCTCCATGAAATAAGCTGTTAAACCGACAGGTTTTTTTAAATGTGAAGATCTGATAAGTGATGTCAGCTGCAGAGCTTCATTTCAGTCTAGCACTGTTATTCTACAAGCCTGTAAAACTATAACACATTTGGTCTAGTGTTAAGAATGTAGCAGATCTTTAATTAAAGCATCTTTCTGTAGGAAATTCATAGTCAAAAACATTTAGAATGTGAACTTGTGGACTTGGAAGTGGCCAGAAATTTCATGTTCTCTTCCACGCGGTTTTTTCCTCCTTTTTTTTTTTTTTTTTTTCATTGTGGTGGTTAAAATAAGGCTAATTTTTTTTGAAAGCTGTGTGTGGACGCCACTGTGATATTATTCAGGAATTCTTGTGTATGTGCAGGACCTCCTTGCATGTTTGAAACTGGATGTCATTACTTCCCAGAAAACAGCTTGCAGCAGTGTTCTCACCTGAAGAGGAGCAGAGCCCAGATCAGGAAGGGGAAAGGTGTTTGTTGTCCATTGGCCTTTTTGGGACCTTTTTTTTTTTTAAATTAGTATAAGTGCCTTTGAAATTTTTAGAGATAAGAGTTTTAAGAGTGAACTTGGACTGTGGTTTAATGGGAACACTTTTAAAATCTAGTTTTATAAATCTTAGAACTTCACAGTTGCTGACCTGTCAGAGGAAAGCTGTGAAGACCGAATGCTTTTCCCTAAACTGTTCACTGGTGTGTGTGCATGTTATTGTTGTAATGTCAGATGATGGAGAGATTAGTTCTATTGCCAGTTTTTTCTCTCTCTACTTGACCCTTGTGATTTTCTGGTTTTCTTTTTTTTTAAAGTTGTTGCTTTTTGCTGGAATTTACCACACTATCCTTGCATTAGCTTGATTTCAAGGTCTTGAATAAATGTCACCTGTAAAGAAGGAAGAATAAATTCTAACTCAATTTTAATTGTAGTACATAAAAGCAAAGACCATTGCAAGCCAAGGGTGTTTATTGTCCAGTCACACATTATTTTTCTCTGTAGAAAACAAGTGTGCACCTTTGTTTCATTATTTCTTCCTGGTAAGTGGACATTTTGTAAACTCCCACCTAAGGGCATGGCACCTCGTGAAAGGACTGTGTCAAGGTTAGTTGTAATGAGTAAAATATGCAAATTCAAATTAAAAATATTTTCTTAATCGAGGATGCATAAATTATTCCCAGTGGGCACCTAAGTGACAATAAATTTCGCATGCCTGGGAATTAACATGCCCCACTTATATTACTTTTCTGTTCCATTAAAAAAATGCATTATTCATTTAAATGGCTTCCATTGTATTTAGCTTCTGAAAAAGAGATCAAACTACTATTTCAACTCCTAAATTTGAGCAACATATAAAACAACTTTGTGTGTACTTTCATACTAAACTTGGAAAAAAAATCTTACATTTGACATGTTTTCAAAAGTACAAAAATAAAATCATACAAAAAGTAGGTAAACCTACTCAGCTAATTGCTGTGATTCTCTGAAATGATGTCAGCATTTCTGATACCTAATTTTGGAGTATCCAGGATCTTCCTGTACATTTGAGCTGGGGCTGCATCCCTGTTAAACCCACGCTGTGGCCAGGCAATGCAGTGCATGAGCATTTTTTGTCCTGTCCTCCTTCCAGGGTTGTTTGCCTGTCCCCTGATCTGTCTCTGCAGGCAGTTCTGCTCTGTCCACCCCACACAGGGCTGAGAGGGGACAAAAGAAGCTAAAGCTTGAATTTTCAAGGGTGGGGCAAGGCTTGGTTGAGCTGGGAATAGGCAGGAGGGAATGAAGATCTGTGGGGATGATGTGTAGAGCTCTTGGCTGTCCCTCTGCAGCTGTCTTTTGATAATCTTTAACTACCAGTTTGCTCATGTGAGCAGCAGTTATTAAAAATGGGGGGTAGTTTATCTGCATGCTGTCTTCTTAGCTAAGCAGGTTTGAATGTCCAAGGGTTTCTGTGAGCTCTTACTCGGTGTATACTGAGCACGTTGTATCTAATCATTCATTTTTTTTTCAAGCCCTTGGAGGTGCTTATAATCCTAAGGATGCCATAGAAGCTCTGATTCTCTCCATGTAAATCATTTACAGTGGGATTTCAAAAGGGCTCAGCCTAACCCTGCTTCCTTAGAAATCAATTGTTAAGGTCCTTGTGACTTCAGTGGGAGTAGTTACGCCAACACAGAGTGCTTTGAAAATGCCTCCCTAAACTGTAAATGAGAATATACATTTGAGAATGTTGCAACCTAATTTTTAGACTGAGCTTGTGATGGTAGTAACAGAGTGCCCTAGATTTAGTGCTGTATCTACTTGATTATGTCACTTTGCCACCTTGTCTGAATTTGGCACTGTAATTCCTATTTACATGGGATTTATTCTTTTTGCCTGTTTGATCTTTGTATTTTTATTGCACTGATCTTATCAGTCCAGCTCTACACTGTACTCACATAAACATTTAAGAAACTCTTTATCCTAAATGTTTCAATATACATAAATATGATATAATTTCATGTATGTATATATATAAATATATATATATATATATATTCCTATTTTTCTGCTTGTACATGTTTAGGGACAATGTATATGTGACTAAATTGAGATTTTTTGGGAATTTGCATGTTGGGATTTTTTGGGGGGAGGAAGGTTGTTTTTATTTGTTTGGATTTTTTCTTTAAAACATCAAATATTTAAGTGGCCCTTTATAAACACTGGCATACTTCATTGTGCAATTATGACTGTAATATTAGAAATGCTAAACCATGACAGATATTAAAGAATATTTCAAAAACGGAGTCTGGAGGTAACAGCTTTATTACTGCAAGATGACTTGACCCATATTTCCTAACATGATTTCCCTACTGTAACTCCTTCATGTAAGTCTAATGATATCAGTTGACCTTGACAGCTAGACCTAAAAGCCTGTGGTTGTCCTGTTTTTTAAGGATCTTTTAGATTTTTCTTATTTTGGTTTTTCTTATTTTTGTTGTTCAGCAATTTCAAGAAATCCATTTTAAATATAGGATACCAAAAATTCTACCGAGAAGGTACAGCTAATTCTAAGCAAGCAGAATTTTTGTAATTCCTTTGAATTTTTGGACTGAGAATATTTTATGTACAGTTGCACAGTGATACCTCTCTCTCGCATAATTCTGAACACCTGTGTAGCAGACAAATAGTGCTAATGACACAGCCACATGGAAAAATGACTCTCAAATACTTTTGGTGTCTTTAGTGAGAGATGACGTTATTGTTGTTTAGAATTATTCTTAACATTCAGTTTTGTCTTTAAATGAATGATTTTTATTTGGTCTTTTAAAATCCCCCTTCTAGTAAATATTTCCCACTTTCCCTAAGTGGAATTTCTAACTAGAGTACCTTGGCCTGAAGTCTAGGTCAGTTTAGGTGATAATGATGAGATTAATGCCAGGTATTTGAAAATCCAGTCTGTCAGAAACATTAAACTTCTGCATAATAATGTAAGGGGGACACTACCAGCTTTCCAGTGAGCATGTCACTTTTAGCTCTGAGATCACATCTTCAAACTTGCTTTGAGCCCTTTAAGAGCAAACCTGAAAACCACCTCATTATTATGCATAGAAAAACTACTTTAATCACTTTGAGATTTCTAAAATGTATTTGTTAAAATCTTTCTCTCATTCTGAGGCTGATATCATTTGACTAAGGGCACTGAGGGAGCCTGACTTGAGAGGTATTGGGACATGAAAATATTGGAAATTCTTATAAGCAGTGTTTAAAATAGCTTTTCTGTAAATGATTTGGTTCACACAGAAAAAATGATTGTCTGGTGCTGTGGCTTGGCAAGCACTCTTGATGAATATGAATAAATTCACAGGTGATTCCACCTTTTATGAGTAACATGACCACGGTTTAAATTGTCGTAACAACTTTTCCAGCATAATGAATTCTGAATTCTGCCCTTCTTGTGTTAGCCAGTAGTGTAGGCAAGAGAGACATGGAGCTGCTGGACAGAGCCCAGTGAAGGGCCACAGGGATGATTAAGGCACTGTCTTTGTATCATCTTCTCCCAGAGGAAAGTCTGAGACAGAGGGGACTGGAGAAGAGAAAATTCAAGGGATTTTATCAACGTACCTTCAAGGAAGGGTGTGAAGAAATCAGGGCAAGGCTTTTTTTGCTGGTCTCCAGTGACAGGGCAAGGGGCAATGTCCTGGTTTTGCTCTTTGCTCTGTACCCATGTGCACACAGACTAGATCCAGGGTCCTCCTTCCGTGTTGGCCAGGCTTAAACCCCGCTCTTCACACAGGTCCTCCAGTGCAGCCCCTTTGCCCTGGTCGTGCAGCTCCTGGCTGAGCCCTGCACCTGCAGGCCCTGGGCTCGGGGGACAAGGGCTCTGCTCTCGATGGGGAGGAAATGGCCAGGGATCAGGAGCTGCTTCCCAAGGCCTGCGGCTGATTTCCACCATCCCGGCCTCAGTCCTGTATCTTACAACCCTGAAGAGAGCAGAGCCATACCACGTGTGCATTCCATGGCAATCCCTTTCAACACCTCTCCTATGAAACCCATCCGTCCTGAACCAAAGGAGAGCCTTCCCACATTCCTCTGCAAGGGCAAACTTGGTAGTGCAGAGATGTTGGGGGGAATATCTCTCAGGAGAGCCTGCGATGCTAAGAAAAAAATTTTGCTGGCTTTTCTATCCATTCATACCAGATGCTGAAAACATCACTGAAGGGAAAAAGACATTCTTTTAGGGTTTTAGTTTGGTGCTGGTGTTAAAAAAAACAACAAAAACAAGTAGGGAAGATTTTGGGGTGGGGTTTTTTTGGGGTTGTTTGTTTGTTTGTTTGTTTGTTTGGGTTTTTTAAATTTGGGTTTTTTTGGCCTTGATGTTTTTACTTTTACTCAATTATGATACTGGAGATATTTCAAGTAATAAAGGGGCTCTCTGATTGGTATTGAAAAAACAAGAAAGAGATCCAAGTTGTGCAAATCAGTAACTTTATGGTCTTGGAAATTTGGTTTTATATTGTTTGTTAAAAGTTAATGACAACTGAAAATTTTGTGTGTTGATTGTTACTGACAAGCAGGTTACAGACAAAAACTGATATTTTTGAATTGGTAACAATCCCATATTATACGATTAGTTTATGAAATTACATTTATATGATGATTTTATTTGAGACTGTTTGAAATTGAGGATAAAGGACATGAAAGACAGAATTCTCCTTCTATGGAATACTCCATACTTGAGCACTTAGGAAATAACCTGAAAAAGAAGGGAGTATTTTAGGGACATATTAGGGACTTAATAGTTCTTTTCTGGTTCAGCCAGATAAATTGATTTCTAGATTTTGGCCTGGATACTAATAAAGACATCTTTCAAGTACGAGAATAAGCATAGAGGACTTGAGGAACAATCATTATTAGAACTACTCCAAGCTGAATGCAAACTGAAGTTGCAATGAAATTTAGCTGTAACACTGGTGTGATGTATTTGATGCGTAGCTATTTTTCCCTTTAGTTCAGAGGAAAGTGATTTAAGTTTTATTTTTTGTTTGGGTTTGTTTGTTTGTTTGTTTGTTGTGTTTCTATAATTTTGTATATTGAAAAAGTAGTTTGTTTACTTCAAAGCCAAGGCAAGGAAAGCAAATATTAACTGGGATAAAAGAAAACTGGTGGTTACTAAATATTTGCTGCTGTTTGACGGGCAAAGTGTGGTGGTTCTGGGGGGGCAGAAGTGTTGGTGTTTCAATGGGGCTTGTTTGTTTTATGGTTTAAGTGTTGTGGGTTGTTGGGTTTTATTCACATTTTGGAAAACAGATATTTAACATGATAAAATATCCTTTATTTTTAGTTTTATTTAATAACTGGCATAGAGTTATGTGGGTAGATTTTCTGATAGACTGGATATTAGGCTTATGAAATGTTAATACAGCTCTTCAAAAATATTTTGATAGATGTTAATATTGAAACAGCATTGGAAAATAAGGGAGTATTTCAACATAACTAGCCCTTGTAGTTTGATCACCTGATCCAGTATTTTCGAATCCTTGCCCTTGCAGGGCTGGAATATGAAATTAAGCATTCAGATCTGGAAACCCCAGTCTCTGGGGAATTTTGCTCTTTTGGAAAAGGCAACTCTGTCAGCACAAAGGCATTTCTGGAAGGCATTTCAATGAAGATACAAAACTGTGGAGGCCACAGAGAGAGAGGGAGAGCAGGGAAGAAATAAGGAAGTGTGTGGGTGAAAAAATGCTAGAGCAATAGTGGGCCAACCCCATTAGTTTTGTGCTAACTTGGGTTGAGCAACCCTACAGTAAGAAAACTTATTGAAAAAATACCACAAAAAGCAGTAACAAAAAATGTTTAATATATTACTATTGAAATGAAGATGGCACCTGCTGACTTGCTTTCCTTTTATGTGCAAATCTGTTTTTTACTATTCCATTTCTGCATGATTCTACTAGTTTAAGAAAGTTTTAATACAAGCTTGAAATACCTTCTAATTGAAAATGATTGTGTTTCACTGGTTTTGTGTGGTCTCATAGAATGCATTTTTGCATTTAGAATTGGTGATTTTTATTTTTATCTGCTATATAGTGTAAGCCGTTGATGTAACTTCAATGTGTGCTGGATTAGCTTCTACTGTTAACATTCCTTTTTATTTCCAGTTGCTGGAATTATTGCAGCTGATTTTGCCCCAGGCACAGTTCACTAGGGAGTTGGTACCTGGGGTTCTGTTGATATCCCTGTCACTGGCAAGGTAAGGAGAGGTTGACTTGCATTCGCTATGAGTAGCAGGCTAGAAATAAATCATTTTAATATGCTTTCCAAAGATAAAAAATTAGGAGGGGCAGTGGGTGTCTTGCTGATTATTTATAAGCATGCCAGTAGTAACTGGGAGCCTTGACTGTGGTTTTTGAAACAATATTCTTTCTTACTGATGTGTTGAGAAACAACTCTTGCTCACACACTGAAGGAACTAACCTATTTCAAAGGGAGTATTTTCTGTATGACAAATCAAAATGATATTTTTTTTTCCTTGGGAAAAAAAAAAAAAGCCCTCTGAAATAAATATCTGTAACAAAGAAAATTTACCACTGAAGTACAAAATTTTAGCTCCTTCTTCATTCAACAAGTTTCTTACGTGGCACCTCAAAGCTGGTTCATGAAAAGCTTGTGTGCCATGTGTCCATTTAATTGTTTGTTTTCTTGCTGGCTCTGATGTTGGATCAATAAAATAACTTGACTTTCAGAAGCACCTACTAATTCTTTTTTTTTTTCCTGATAGCATGGAAGGAGTTACACAGCTGAATGACATTTGTTTAGATAGTCATGTAATACGAATATCTTTCAAGAGAAGAGAGCACTGAAAATGAGCTCTTTTTAAAAAGGATTCAGTTTTGACAAGTCTGTGCTTAGTGTTTGAATACTCATGAAATGATTTCCTTGCAACAATGCCATATTTAGCACACTAATAAAAGAGAGGAAGGAAAGTGGATCTTTGATAAGCTAATTATTTTTGGAACTTGCATCAGAGTTTAGTAAATCAGCATGCTGCATCTGCAGTGCTAACCAAACTAATCTAAAATACTTGCCTCCCTGTGGAGGTATAGAAATGTCATAGTCCGTGGAGACCTGCACTGCATTTATGCAGGTCTGCCTTTTCTGTCATAGATTCAACAGACCTTTCCAGAGAAGAACTACAGTACTTTAAACAACCTTAACATGGGGTTTAAAGAGATTAATGAATATCAGCCTTGTACTAAATAAATCTTTATCACTTGCTTTACCTACTGCAGTAATTGCCTCTGTGCAGTGGAACCCATTCAGTCTGTCAGCTTGCCATTAATCGCAAATACATCTTTGACAAAAGAATCTACCTTATCTTCATTTTCGTTGTGTCTGTGTTTGTATGTGAGCTCTAGCACTTAATCAGATCATCAAAGTACTACGTATGAATCTGTTTAGTTGTATGGATGTTATATATTTGAGGAATTCCGGCCTCATGTAAAAAGAGTTTTAAATTGAGTAAAAACCCCAGGGCTTCCAAATCTGTTTGTTACAAATATGTACCCATTCCTGTCACCAAATGACATGTGTTAATAGATATGAGGGCCATGACTGTACTATGTGAGGTTGATGCAAGCAAACAGTATGTGTCTTCATCATGAAAACACCCTCACTGGCCCTCCCACCCAAATAGCAACAATTTGGGTCATACCACAGACAGCTTTGTGTGCATTTGTGTGTGTTTATGTTTACAGATGATGATTTCAAAACTGATTTTTGTTTACCTGGGTAATAAAATATGGCTAACAAGTTATAATTGAGAATCAAGCTGCTGTGATATGTAATTAATGCACATATTTTATGCCTGCTGCCTAATGCAAATAATTTAAATTTTTATTTAGCCCTAATTTTACAATGAAATGAATTATGTCCTTCTATGTGAATTTAAATTTCTTTAAACTATTTCTGAATTTTAAGAAAAGGACTTGTTTATTTAGTATTTCTGGAGTATTTTCAGACCCTTGTGAAAGGACTGTCTGCTCTCTGAGCTCACAACTAAACATGTTGTCAGGTGAAGTCAGGTGTTTTTGGATTAACAAGTGAGAATAAATTATATAAATGGATTAAGTTCTCCCTGGAAAAGATGGAGGTTTAGGAGGAATATAATTCTGTGCGTGGAAGGAGCCTTGCAGATTTATTCAAATAGTTCATATCTGCACAGAAAATTGTGTTGCAAAAATTAAGTAATAACATGAAAAGGGAAAGATTGCGTACATGGACTGAAACATGAACTTTAACATGAGTCCAAAATCTGGCAGTTTTACGCTGGAACCCTTAAATTCAGTTCTGCTTTGGATTCCATCCCAATAGGTAGGATTCAGATGAGGGTGTGATGTACTCATTAACTTCATCAGGGGAGATGATTAACAGCTGCATTTAAGCTGTTTAACCTCAAAGGTGAGGGAGAAAGATGACCAAAAAAAAAATTAAAAAAACCCCAAAAAACAACTTGCAGGGCGTATAGCTCTCTGTGGATTGAAATATCTCCTGTAAGTGTTGCTGAACTAAAAAATGCATGTTGAAGTCATCAAGAATGGTGACGTATTTTAATTATTTATTAAAATTCAGTAAATTTATTAGTAATTTAGTAAAGACTATTGCCCATGGCTAGTCACTGCTGTAGCTGTGTGGACAATGCAGGCAACGGCTCTGTTGGGTAGCAAGGAGGTGGGGACTGTTGGTGTAGTTTGGTGCAGTGTGACTGGGGAGGGCTGCCAGCACTCTGTGTCTGCGTGGTGCCACATAGATCAGTCCCAGATCAGCACTGGTGTGCCAGCACAGCGCTGAGCCCCACGGGCACCATGCTGCCTCGCACAGGACAAGGTGCTGCTCTTGTCTTGTGCTTGGACCCAGCTTGTTCTGTGCTCATTTGAAGACTTTGTCCTCCCTTGCACAGCTTAGGTGTTGTTTACACGACACCACACTTAAAGTTAGGAGACCTGGGTCCTGTCTTTGGCCTTGGGCATGTTCCTCACATCACCGTAGTTCTGCCCTTCGCTACCTTTCTCTGAGCACATTGACACAGATCTGGAAATCATAATGTAGAAATATTAGGTAATATCATTGCTAAATGATAATACTTAATATTTCTACATAATGAGGGTAATTTCTACAACATGAGGATATCCCCAATTTCTGTTTTGCCTTTGCATACCACATTTCTTAAAATCTTTGAGATTTCTTAGTAAAAATAGTTTCGGTGAGTAAGTAAGGCAATATATCCTGGTTATCCTGGAATTTCAAATAACTCGATACTGGATAATCGAGGCTAATCTGTACGTTTATTTGAACTGTTTTGATTAAGGGGTAGGTCTGTTCACAGAAAAACCACAAGTGAGAATTTGCCCTTTACATTTAGATTATTATTTTTATGCTATGTTTCTTGACCTTTCAGTGCTGTGTTTGGTGCTTGTGGTTGCTAAGCGCATTTAGCTCCTTCTTTAAAAATCAGTCACAAGCCACTGATGGGTTTGAGACTGTATTCAAGAGCTGACAGAAAGCTTGTTTTTTGTGTGTTTTGTTGTGGATTTTTTTCCCCCTCATTCGCAGCAGTCCTCACGTATCTCTTGCTGCTCAGCTGCTAAGACCATGACCCAGCTGATGCTGTAATGCTTCTTCCTTTTTCTCCTTTGACCCGCTGTTTTCAGCGTTTCCTTGGAGTCCTGCATGTGAGCCACTCATACTGCAGCTTGATGCCTCTGCGTGGAGCTGCTGGCTTGCCCTTGTTCTACAGTTGACCTTGCAAGGTCTTTCTTTCACAGTAAAAGGCTTGAAGACCACACTCCTACAGAATTGTCTATCCTGGGAGCTGTTGTTCACGTGTCAGTAACAACTGCAATAAATGCATGATCTACAAATCCATGCCAGCAAAGCAGGAACACTTCTACATGATGCCAGAATTATAGTTATTTATTCCAACAGCTCCTCCTAAGTATTGGCTCCACACTGCAGAACAGAAACTTTTCAGTACACATCTCTTCTTATAGACTGCTTTTAAATCTCTGACATATTGCCTGAATGTTTGAATTAGGAGATGGCAAGTAAGAGCAGGAAGGGTTTCGCCAAAATTCCTGAACTGTGTTCCAGCGGGTTATTGTGGTTTGGTCTAATTAATAATGTGCTCACTTCAGAGCTTCCACTGACATGTTCTTGCAGGAATGGTCAGCAGATACTCCTGGGTTGTAAAACTGATAGGGAAGAGAGAAAAAGGCAGAGACTTCTCTGGCTTTAGTCAATGAAGACACTTGAAAGAAAAGGTGAAGTCTAATTACTTTCAGAGTTCAGCCTGAGAAGGAAATTACTGGGAAGAGTGCTGGATGCAGAGGGTGGTATGAGAATGAGGTAGTCAAACCAGAGGCATGCTAGAGAACTCTAATGTGAGCTTCCCACCACTACCAGCATTCAATAGTGCTATTTTGGAAGAGGTTTTTCACTTTCTCCACTGCAAAATCTCTCTAAACTGGTTAGATCGTCATATCCCTCTCCGGTCTCACTCTGGCTGCCTAGTTTTGTTCTTGATTTTAAGGATGTGATGGGAGTGTTTTCAGATACCAGCAGATATTGGGAGGCTTTGCTAATCCTGCTGATATAGGTCACAACTCCCAGGAGGTATCTAAGGCAAGGAGCACTAATTTAGAGTTCCTGGATGAGTTAGTGGTACAAATGGCAATACCAATTTAAATACAAATCTAGTGATTAGATGTCATATCTGGATTTTTAGTAATTCCACATCGGTTTTCAGTTTTATGAGAGACTCTTGGTTTATTGGAGGTTCCTGAGCACTGACACTTTTCTGAGTAGCTTCCCTATGTTGGTATATACTTGCAGTCATTTCTTGTAAGTGGAAAGGTTCTGCTCTAGCCACTCAAAATCATAGATGGAATTGTCTATATAGCAGTTCTCAATTACCTTGTTTCTAAACTCTGGGTAATAGAAGCTCAAGCTGAATATTGCTTGTAGATGCATTTACTATTGACATATGGTCTTCTAGGATTTTTATAGTGCATCATTCACCCATTCACGTTTCTTGAAGAAGCTTCCCCTTTATGTGAAGAATGCTCTATGGGTCTAATAGTGCCCCAACAACATAATTTCATTTCAGTAGGTGCATTTTCATCTTCTACTGCAGTGATTGCTACCTATTTTTATGGGTGTAGGGGGAAGCAGTGCTCTAAATATATTTGAGGGACAGCTAAAATATATGAATATTTCACATTTTTTCTTTTTAGATTCTGTTCTTTTCTAAAAAAAAAAATCAATTAAGTCTTCAGTTTTTAAGGTGTTATTTTATTTTAAGAATTGTGCACTCCTGTTTCAGACTTGATTTTACTTTTTCGCTACCTACTTTCTCATGATTTTTGGGGAAGAACAAGAAGCTGGGAACCTGATATCTGTCCTGCAAAGATACTGGGCTGTGCCATCAGTGTCCCAGACCTTCAGTGCCTCAGGATACTTGTGTCTCATTCAACCTTTTTGTAGCTCTGTAAGATTTATGGTTTTTTTATTGCTGCAAGTAGTGATTTCCAAATAGAAAAAGTTCTAGTAGGCTACTAGTCAAGCAGGTAAAATTAACCGAAAAGGAAAATTTACTTTTTCTCTTTGATGCTTTTAAATGCTTTTAATACAAAGGTTAAACTCTTTGATGGTTTTAAGAAAGGCTTTTTGAGGAATGCCTTGCTCTTGCATACCAAGTAACAAAATTTCCCAATGTCAATCCTGTTTCTTTATACTCTCAAAGCATTGTTACCAAAGGGAGGATTTCATTCAGACAGGTCTCGTTTTGTCATTTTGGAGTTCAAATATTAATACCTTTTTCTGTATCACACCGTGCGGGTCAGACTTCGGGGAAAATCGGAAACTGCATACATTGATGAAATAACTTTATTTTGTGTACTTGAGATACTTCTATTTTTGAGCCCAGTGTATCTGACAATAATGACTGGTGCTGTCCTTGCAGTGTGAAGAGACAAATACAGGCAAGTTGCTTGAAAAAGACATTAAATGTAGTTCTCAAAGCATTGCTGCAAAACTTTGAAATTAGGCTTTCTTGGGAATAATTAAAGGAGCAGGCTTGGAATCAGTTAAAGATCATGCCTATACATAGGAAGCAAAGCAGAACAATATACAGTGGAAGGATGTCACTCTTTGTTCTTGGCTTTTCCAAGGCTCCTATGTGGAAAAAGATGAATTAGAATTAGTATGAATGGATGAAAATAGGTTTTAAAAATATTTTCTTTCTTTTTCTCTTAAGGCACTACTTCCATCTACAGCTTTCTTCCAAAACTTGAGCTGAATGAAACCTCTTTTAACTTTAATAAAATTAGAAGTGCTGTGAGAAGCCTTTGGGACAGGGAATTTTCACATATATTTTCTAATGAATGACATTCTTCAGCTGGCCCTGTACCCTGCCTAATATTTTGCACAGCCTTAGAAATTTCGGTTCTGTATGCTTTATTTGCCATGGATATTTGCATCACTGAATGTATTTTTAGAGACTCCACTGAGAATTAAATTTTATTAACTCATTGAAAATATATTATTTTTATGCAATTATTTTCCACTTCAGAAAGATTTTGTATAATACTGAAAATCAGGTTTAAGCCAAAATATGCACAATGGAATTTAAAATCCTTGTTTCCTAAATAATGATGATAGAATTAATTAACCTCTTGTTTACTAAGGGGTCTCAGTCCCTTATAGACTCTTGAATAGAGAGGCGGGAGAAACTCACGCAGGCTTTTCCATGATGTGTAGGTGGTACTTGCAGCAGGCCAGTGCAAAATCCTTTCTGGATCTGGGAGCACACAGCTGTTCATGCTGTGGGCCCTTGGTCAGCTTGGAGAGTGTGGGCTTGTCCCTGAACCAGACACTGCGGAACCCTTTCTGTGCGAGGACGCCAAGGGGTGGCCTCTGTTATTAAACAAATGTATTGTGTGTGCTTTGTATAAAGGGGAGGATGTTTCTTGGAAAAAATTCCTGATGACACTTGATAAGATTCCAACTTTGGAATATTTTTGGAAGGATTTTTCTCTACTTTCCTTCAAAATAAAGTAGCCTACTTTGATGAATGACAGGTCTTCATCTTTCTTCCAGGAGAAGAAAGAAGTGAAATAGCGGGTTTGATTCACCTTTTCCTTGGAGGATGTTGCAACAAATTCAACAAGTTGCAATGTCATCTTTATGCCAGTACTATTTTCTTTTTCCAACAGTCTTGGATTTTCCTTTTTTATTTTTATTTATTTATTTATTTATTTATTTATTTATTTATTTATTTATATTTTCTTCTTCTCATGAGGTTTATGTGGGAACTTATGAAAATGTGTGGAAGGCATTCTATTTGCTTCAATGTCCTGGAAGGCTGACCTCAGAAACACTCACCTGAACCCAGAGAGGATGAATTATCACCAAAATGTAAATATTAGTGGGGTTGGTGGGTTTGGTTGTTTTTCCTTTGTTTGTTTTTTTTTTTTTTTTCATTCTACAAGATGGAGTTTTTCTTTGAGCTGATTAAGGTTCACTTTTGGCAGTCTGCTGTGGGCAGAGATGCTGCGGTCTGTGAAGACCCACCAGTGCAGATATCACACCCAGTTTTTGGAATAAGAGATTATGAGCTACCAACTGGTTTTCATCAGCCTACAATTTTCCTGTCAGAGCCTAAAAGAATTACAAACAAATTTGTTTGTAAAAAAGCTCAGTGCCTGGTTATAATTAACATTGTGACAGTGGTTTTCACACAAGTCTATTGCTTATTTTATATAAACTTCAAAGGATTTTATGAACATGAAATGCTTGACTACTGGAAAAATAAATAAAATTGAAGCATTGCAATAACTTGGAGATATTTTTTCCAATGTTTTCTGGGAAAATTGGTAACACAAGGTACATCTGGAGATCTGGCGCTTAAACAGCCTCTCCCCTGTTTAAGGCTGTGTGCAGTATGGTCTTTCCACCTCTTTTGTGTGCAACAGGTTTTATGGAGGACAAGAAGAGGAACATACCTTTGAAAAGCTTTATGTGGCATGTGATTTTGTTGATTTAATGAGATGCTTTAGGGTTTCTTTCTGTTTAAACAATTCTCCATCGATGTTGGCCTGCAAGCACAGTCTCTTGATTTGCTCTTCTAACTGGAGCTACTCCAACGTCCTTTCTAATATGTGTTCTCTTAATGTATATTTTTGTGACTAAGTGCCTTCCTGTAATGAACTCCTTCCTTCCACATTTTCTCACATCACAGGGTTCTGGTTTCAAAGTGGAAGATTTAATTGTTTATGTCAAACTGAATACAAAAACTCAAATTGCATTACAACAAAGTTTTTGAAAAAAAATCTTTAAAATATTTGTTCTTAGGATGCTTTTAAATCCATGAGGTAAATTATTTAAAATTGTGAAATGATTGGTTTTTTAGTTTATTTGGTTATTAATTAAAGATTGACATAATAGTCTACAGAATAAGAAAACATTTTGACACCTGAAAGGAGAAAGTGGTGTAATTTAACAAACAAGGCATTCTTTTAAGATCTGTAGCCATACAATTCTTTATAGCAAAAAGAAACTGAAATTTTGTTGGTTTTTTATATGTAATATGCCCTTTTATTTTAAATTATTTACACATTGCTATTTTATTTTACTTTAAGTATCTTAACCAGCACAAAACTAATCTCACATGTATAGATAAAATGTAAGCTGTGGATTTCAACTATTAATGTTAGCATATGCTCTTTATGCTGCTTTATTTGTGGCTATCATATATTTTAGTTTTTTGTGTAACTCTAGAGAGCAAATTTTTGAATTAATAGAATCACATATTGTTTTATTTGACTTCATTATGTTTATTTAATTGGAGGTGGGTGTCTGGTCCATAGCAGATTTGTCACACAGAATAGTATTTGCTGTATGGTTTTGAGTTGAGGAAACTTCCCTGAATGAAATTTGTTCATGGCAGTAATAGTGTGTAGCTCATACCAGGGAAGAGAAGAACTTAAATCAGACTCAAAACACACACTGTGAGTTCTGTAACATTTTGTATAATTTTTGCAGTCACTTACAAGATTTATCTTATCCAGAGTGTTCAGGCATATCAGATCTATCACCAGTTTCCACGGAGAGTTAGATCTATTCTGGAAGCATGCAGCAGCATTGTGATCGTGTGTCATCTTGCTTTTGGCAGTTTTAAAACAGTTTGATTGCAACTGGAGTGTGGTGGTGGGGTTCTCCACTGACATTAATTGCAGGCAGAAGAGTTGCCTATACCTCTGTTGTCTTTAGAATTTTGCTGTGTGTTTGGGCTGCTGATACACAGGACTGAGAGGCTTCCCTTGGCACAACCTGTGCCAGCTAATGGACATAACTCTTAAAAAAAAAATCATTCCTCTTGCCTTCATGCTACTTCAATTACCTTCTCAGTTACCAAGTAAGCCTGGCAATTTCCTTTCTTTGTTATTAATTTTTCAGTAAGGATAGGGGAGGATGAGTGACTTTTGCTGTTGGTAAGGGACATGAAAAGCTTGGTTCTCAACCCTCAGCTCAGCATGCTGCTGTTGCTGAGTGCAGACTTTGACCTGGGGCAGGTGGAACACGGATGAAGTGCTCACAGAAATCTCAGTGTTTTGCTGTGCAGCACTCTGCACGTTCCTTCCCTCTTATTCTTTTAAGCTCCCAAGAGCAGATTTTTGAGCACCAAGTTCCTTGAGGAATCAACAGTCTTCTGTTCCTCGCCACACTTCAGGAGTTGTATTCCAGCTGCCTGGCTGGTCAGATGCCTCTGTTGCAAAGCTTCCTCCTTTTCCTGGTGTCAGGAATGATGGGAATGGGAGTTGAGGGAAGGGAAGATGCCTTAGCCAGCATCACAACAGATCTCCCCTCTCCTTAGCCTCCTGGAAATGGGTCTGTGCTTGGCTTGTTGCCATGCATCTTTGAGTGGGGCATTATATCTCTCTCTGCTGAGCTGAGCTCATGACTTTAAGGTTTGTTTGGGTTTGTTTTGAAAGACTTGGATGCAGCTGTCTCAAATTTCCACTCAAATATGTTCATTTGGCCTTGCTTGTAATGAGCTGAATTTCATATTGCCTGTACTGCACAGTCAGCTTGCTACACAGAATCTTAACAGCTTTAATAATTCCCCTAACCATCCAATTAGACTAATAATAAAGGCTTAATTACATATCCAGTTAATCATCAGATTTGTTCACTGAATGGCTTTAATTGGTAGATAGAGCTGTTACACTATTCCAGTTTGAAAGCTATCACCCATTTTTGCTCACAGCTATATCCACCCAATTGTTTTTTGTGACTGGGACTCGACCAGCATTTATTGAGACAATAAAAAAGCCCTCGAGCCAAGAAATATGACCACCCAGTGCTGAGGGAGCACCCTTCCACCTCTGGGTTCCTGTGTTCAAGCCAGGGCCTCTCTTCACAGTACCCTGTTCTGCCCATGTTGAAGGAACTCCAAATAGCAAATAGCTGCTTTACACGTTTCCAAAAATGAAGATGTTCAGTATTCTGCCCAGGTAGTTCTTTCAAAATGACTGTTAAAGACTCTGGGACCTGGAAGCCCCTTGGCTTTGTAGGATTCAATAATGCACCACCTAAGCCATTTTGAAATAGATACTTCAGTAGCCCTGAGTCTTTTCTTATTATGGAAACATATAAATTGGCTCATCCTGTAAAACCCTTCAGTTTTAAAAATGTAAAACCTAATTGCCTTATGGACATTCAAAGAATGGAGGCGCTTCTCTGGGGAGATTTTGCACTGAACCAAAAGATGACAGAACTAGTTACTGATTAAAAAGAAAAGAAGAGTTAACCTCTTGATGCCAGTTGTCAGGATTTCCCCCACATATATTTCTGCCTGGTTTAATTGCTACTATATTTCTACACCATACAGATCTTACTTCATTTTCTTCAGGGTTGAATGGGGTAACTGGTTACAGAAACCTCATTGTCCCAGTCGTGTTCCCTTCATGCTTTCACATCAAATGTCCTGTACAGCTGCAAAATAATTTCCTTCCTTTAACAAGCCTTCCAGCATCCTGAGTTCGGAAGACTCATGTTCAATGTTGAGCTTTTGCTGACAATATTGACCTTTGCTGTATTTCATGAAGGTATCATTTAAAACTACCTTAGCTGGGGGTAGTTGGGGGGAGCCTTCCAGTATGTCAAGAATAATTATTCTGCCTTTGCATAAATAATCTGTTATCAGAGGAGAAGAAATGGTGATATTTTTAGCAGGCTCTACACCCTGGGGAAGTAAACGACACATAAAAATGAACTTTCAAAGTCTTGGTCTATAGAAAAAGGAGCAGTGTGTGACAGGAAAAAAAGTGAATTTCTGTGAATTAGTACAACTCATTATTCGTGCCGTACACACTCGCTGCCTTACATCCCCTGCACTGCCGCTGGAATAGAAAATCAAACTCCCGGCCGCCTCCCTGGCCTCAGTGGCAGCCGCTCTGATTGGATGCCTCCTGCAGCATGGCCGGGAGCATCAAGGAGCTGCGGGCCGGGGAACATGCAGAGCAGCCCTTCTTCAAGTGCGTGTCACAAGCTACCTTTAAATAGATGTAAGTGCTTTAGGTTTAACAGGCGCCCCAGCTTCCCCCTTGCAGCTCATTTAAGTGGGAGGAGGGGTGTACATATAGATCAATAGTCCTTTGACAAATTGTGTTTCCATAGCTGGACTCTTTAAAAAATAAAATAAAATAATTTAAAAAAAATAGAATATTTCAGAAAATGCACAGATGCTGGACCTCAAGTATGAGAAATTATCTTACTTCAGCAGTCTTGTGTTTAGAGTCCTGGATTTCTGGCTCTTTGGTGTTGGAGATGTAGATTTGTTCAGTATGCATATTGCACATAAAAATTAAACAGTGTCAGTGAGAGCATAGTGTGTAACCTTTCGATTAACTTCTCTTCAGATAATTAATATAGTAATTCATAATGTGCTTGTGCTCATGATACAAATCTAATACTTTCTGTAACAGAGGTTGGAAAAATCAAGGTCTTGCTGATGGAGTCCAGAGGTGCTGTGTACTGTCCTCATGAAGCAATTTGCAATATATTGATATCACAGCAGCTTCTAGGTGACGCCAAAAGTTACAGCTGTTGGTCCTGGAAACCTGTGAGTTGACTGCCTTGAGCTTTAGCATTACTCTGGGTCACCATATTTTGGCTCCTTGTGCATCCCCCTTCCCCAGAACTGGGAGTCCTGGCATGGTCTGTCCTTTAGTAGAGGAAAGAAAAGGGGTGCTGAGCGGAGTTCTTTTGTGGACCAGTGGAGCCTTTGGGACTGCTGTGTTTGTTGTCCCTGCCTGCCTGCACTCTTTCTCCTCCTGGCTGGCTGCTGAGACATCTCCCTTACAAAGCACCTGAGCCGAGCTGTGTGTGGAGGCTCGTGGCTGTGGAGGAGTGTGGAGAGGACAAGCAGTGCAGGGATACAGGAGCTGTGCATGAGGGAGGGGCAGAGCAGGCAGGTGCTTTTCTGTCTGTGCCACAGCAAGAACTTTTAGAACAGGTTTTGACTACGCTGGTGCAGACAACTTTGGGAAAGAAAGAGACGGAAATGTCTACACTCATCCATTGCCCTTGAAACTTTATTAACATCTTGTTCACAGAGGTTAATTGTGTTGTGATGCACAGGGGCTCAAGTCCCCCGAGACTTCCAAGGACCTATTTTTTCATCCACTGATAGCAGCTGATTTTGTGTTTTCCATTATTTTCTTGTTTGCAGCAGCTATTGGCTTTCTTATTTTTCCTTCCACACCTTCAAAACATCTTCCTTTATTGTGTTTAGCTGCTTGATGGCTTCCTACTGAAGGGGCATTTGCAGAAAAGGGCTATGCCTGTTTGTACCATTGCTTTCTCTTGTTCTGTAGCCCATAATGAGCTCTGAGCTATTAATTTTTTTCTTTAGATATGATCTTAGCTTAACAAACTGTTCCAAAAGTTGATAGGGATAAGTCCGTAAAGAACTTGACATAATCTGTGATAAGGGCTATTCTTCTGAGATTCTTTTAGTTCTCTTTCTAAGTGTCATTAGCCTTTTTTTATGACTCACGTTGTGAAAAGGACTGAAATAAAAAGAATTTCTTCATCATTAGAGAATTCTCTCCAGAGTTACTGCTTTTTCTGCACCACTCTGCTGTGCCATAACTGTTCTTGGTAACATGGGGTAACATGGTGAAGGCCAGTGCTGCCTTCTGAACTGTAGGAACTTTGCTGTCATTTCCAGACAAAATGATTTTGCCTGCTTAAACTTTTAAAAGCCTTTTAAAAATCAGGACCTTATCCACTCTGGTTATTTGCGTCTGCCATACCCCATTCGCTGTAATCAGGCTGAGATTCCTATATCTGTCCCTGCGATTATGCAGTGTAACACATTGCTTACAACCATATCAGGAATCTTCCTGGTTTATGATGGTTCATTAAGTGCATACAATTAAGCATCTGTTCAAACTAAAATGTTAAACTTTATGGCATTTGCATTGACAACCAAGTGTGTTCAGTACAAATGCCACATTTCAGTACTTGCCTTTTTAATATTTTATGATGTTGTCTTGAAATTAACTTTTTACCCTTTTTTTCTCACCCTTTCAGATTCTGCTTCAAGAGAAATGCTGAAGCTTGTTCTTGCTTCTCCAGAACTGTTTACATTTCTGCCCTGGCCTATCTCTGTGACCTGTCAATTCTTGTTTGCCTCCTCTGTAAATTATATGAGCCTTGAGACCTTTTTCTTTTCACACTTTGCATCAAACATTATTTCTTCCTCCACATTTATTCAGCTCCATTTAAAACTGTTAAGTGTTCACTTTTATTTTTTTCACCCACAAGAACAGCAATTAGTTCTTGGAAAGCTCACATATCTGCAAACTGCACCCTTGCTAAGTGAACTTGTCTTGTGGTCCTGTTACAGTGGCTCTTCCTTTTCTCAGTGCGGATCCCTCTGCCTTCCTACTGCTCGTCATGGTCTTGTCGAGCATTCCAGTGGAAGCTCTTCAGGAAAGGCCTTTATGTTTAAATATGTTTCTCTATAGCTGCTGGTGTACTGTAAGAATAAATAAATGTTCAAGGTCAGTCTACTAAAGTTTGTTTGGTGTGCCAAAACTCTTCTGCACTTTCGAGCCGCGCAAATGAGTAAATTTAAAGATTTATGTCAAAGCTTTGACTGCCAAATTATGGATGCAATGTAAAAGTATTGCAGCAGTGTTTTAACATTTTCCTGGTGGTCACCTTACCAAAGGGCTGTTACAGCAGAAGACAACACATTTTCAGATGCATTTGGGTCACAAGCCTTACTCTGAAAGCCACAGATGGGGCTGTCTGGATCTCACCCAGTCTACCAGGACTCTGCAGCCTTTAGAGACAGAAATAATGTCTTGGTCATGCATATGTGAAACAAAAATTCGTGACAGATTGCATTGTATGCAATGGTCTTGATTGTTCATAGGAGATTGTTTGTATGATTCTATTAAGGAACCAATAGAATCAGCATGAAAAAGCTAAAAACATGCTTATAGTATATGTCATGAAAATTGGAAGCAGTTTGGTCTGATGACCACGTAGGCATATTCCAGTAATGCACAAAAACTACATTTCAAGGATGTACCTTTGGGTCTGTTTTGTGCCAGTCTGGAGCATAAAAGAAAAAAAATGTACTTCTGCTGCTGGATTCAGTAGTTGAAGTCAGATATAAATCAACTGGGCTATACATCAAAGTGGAGTGGATTCATCCAACTTCTCAAGTTGCTCAATAGCAGCTGTTTTGGTGCTAGCCTCAGTTCTGAATATGAAATATTGGATGTGTTCAGCTTTGTCTATCTATTACTGTACTAGCTGCAAAATAACTTTGGGGTTTTTTAATCCAAATCCATTGTAATAACAATGTATTAATTAAAATGGTGTTGCTGGTGAAAGATAGTCACTGTTAAGCTTTCTTAACCACCTGCCCGTGTTGAGTTGAAATGTGATGGAAATTGGCCTCTCAAGGAATTATACAGGAACTTTTGACCATGTTTTTCATTTAAAATCATTCTGCTTCTTGCCCTGGATTTCTTGGGAGAAACAGCATATTTGTGAGTCAGTGTTAGCACAACCATTACCCTGCAAAAACAGGTATTGGTCATATAGTGGAAGAACCTGGAAGATTTGGAAAACTGGGGTTGGTTCATACAAACATCTAAAAAGCAAGTGCAATCCAGGTGACTTGAAGCTCATGAGTGTCTTTCAACACTGTACATGGTGATGTCTCTTACTTGTTCACACAAGTCTCAGCACTCCACTGTTGTTCTCTCTTTGTGTGAGAGTAGTAGTGTTCACTTCTTCAGCCTTCTGGGAGACATGGCTAAACACGAGGTAAATCCTTTTCTTTCCTCCTTCTCTTATCTTTTGGATGATCAGACCTTAGTTGCCTGTTCTCCCTAAGGAGTTTTGTTTCTCATTTTCCACTTTTGTCCCTCTGCTCAGCTGTAGCTGTAGCCCAAGGCTGAGAGTGGGTGATGTTTGTGGCAGCCTGTGCCTGTTTAGTTGTCTGCTTTCTCTCCCTGGTGACTTTGGGCTGCTGTGCTCCTGTTCCTCCTCCTTGGGGCTGTCCCACCTGTAGGCAGGGCATTGGCCATGGGACCAGTGGCTGCCCGGGCAAACTGCTTCCCCTGCCTCCTAGATCTGCAGCCAGAAAAGGCTCTCCAGTATCAAGAAGGAAATAAAGATCTCTAACAGTGATCTCTAAAACTCTAACAACATTTTGTGAAAGGCAGAAATTAGGACGCATCACCACAAAGCCTGAAGTTGCTTTCCATAGTTAGAGTTTCAGGGATTATCTCAGGATTATGCTAGTGTGAAATTAAATTCAAAATATCAGGGTTAAATTCAGCATCCACTAAAAGAAAATATTGCAGAAGCAGGCTAATATTTTTTAAAATACCTAATTATTTGCAGAATTAGCTTTTCAGACTCCTTAACAAGTGATATTTTGCAAACTCTGTGTATTTCTGTCGAGTCCTGTTTTAGGACTGAGGGATTTTCAGTCCAGGCACCCATTTAGAGAAATGAACTGGCATCAAAACATTTGGTGTTCAGGGCTGATTTTTGTCACTGTGTTTTGGTGATGTGTGAAAGACTCTTTTCTGCATACAGGTTTTATTTAAAACCTGATGAGTCTTGAGAGCTAATCAATTGCTGTCTGAAATTTCACTGTCTGAAAAGATACTCTTGTGATTATGTTTGTTGAAAAATATCGACAGGGCACTACAGCAGTAGGCACCATGGAAATCAAGTGGGTGCTGCCAAACCATGCATTCAGAGGTGCTCTTGTTTGAGATAGAGTTTATAATGCAGAATTAGGATTAGCCTGTGCAGAAGCCAGGTCTGATAAGCCCCCTGGAGTCTTCAAAGATGAAGTCACAGAATTTTTTTAATATATTGTCTGCAGCTCTAAACTATGAATAATGAAATGGATTTGCACTTGTTTTAATTTTAGTTTTATTTTCTCACCACTCTGGTGGTGAGCATTTGATGGATTCAAAAGTCATTCTCTTTCATTTTGCAATTCTTGCCTCCTTTATTTGTCTTCTATTATGGAATCTCTCTATCAAATATGCAGTTGAGGGTCCCTGCTGCTGCTTAACCTGAGCACAGTGTGTTTCTGATTGACATCAACCAGAGGGTTCCCAGTGCTGCTTACTTGGACTGAGAGAACAGGCTAAAGCCCTTCTGCACTCTCAAAATCCGTCCTGAGAAATTTGAATAGCTAAAATGGAAGCTCAGTTATTTTCTAGGGGAATTACTGCTCATGTATAACGGGGAAGGGGGGAGAAAATAATGTAGAGAGGAAAGCCTTCAGAAAGAGTGAAAGTAGGTGATAAAAATAGGGCATTTCCCTGACTGAATTTCCAGGCTATACAGCGAGAGGTTTCACTCCTCCTTTTTTGACCTTAAAAAAATAAAAGGGGAGGGAAGGATGTTGGTACATCAAAACAATATTGGAGGTTTCTTAATAGATTGAACCACTGCCCCAAAAAATTGCATTTGATTTTGCTGCTGTTGATTACACTGGAACTGGATGCAGCTGGCTTTACGGCATTCTGTGATTCTAAGGCATGCAGTAGGATAGTCCTCATCCCAGCTCCCACGAACCTGTAACTAGTTAGAAAGCTGGCACTAATTATCTACCAATAGATCCCCTTTTCTTGCTACTATCAACTTGATCTAAACTGGGCTTACAATGTAAAAATAGTTCTGAGATTAATGCAGTTATTAAAAATAATGTTAAAAAATCCATATCCAGTTGTATCAGTAAATTAAAAATATAGATTTTTCTCATGAGATGTAAAGTGTGCAAATATACTGTGAAAATGAAAGTGCATGCAGTAGAAATATGTGTGTGTACAACATAATTTGTGTCTGTAATATAAAATTGTGTAATGTCCAGTGATTTCAGCTATAAGTGAGCCCCATCTGCTGGTGATGTAAAGAAACAACTGAAGTTGTAACTGCAGGGAAAAGATGCACAAAAAGCTCTGAAACTCTTTGCAAAAGATCAAGGCCTTAAGTATATAAATTATATATATGCATCTAGGTACAATTTAATCATGACACTTCTTTAAAATACTCAGCTCTGCAGCACAAACGAATCACTATATCTTAATAAAGAATGAAAAAAAAGTATTCCTGGAAAGTTTACAGACAGGTTGTGGGGGTTTTTTTGCCTTTGTGAAGATTGAATTTTAATGCAAATGCTTGTGGTGTTCTAACTTTTTCATGTTTCTGATTCAAATAAACATCAACATTTTCCTCAGCTTAGAAATACAATATTAAATTGGCCTTTTTTTTGTGGGATCAAACACTTCCTGGAAAAAACTTAATTATCACAAGCTCCTCTGATTTTGTTGTGTTGTGCAAGGTAGTAGCAGTGCACCAGCTAATGAGAACAAGGAGAATAATTAGAAAAGAAGCCCTGACAGCCTCTGTGTGTATAAAATTCAAATTGGGCATTTCCATTATATTTCTGCTCTGGCGTTGGTCAAGGTCAATTTGCATTCAAGGCTCGTAGTGATTGTTAAAGAGTTAAGGGCTCTCTCAGCAGTGTCTGTTTTGGTGTGACTCCAGGGGTGGCTTTTGGTAAACATTTTGGTTTCCACCTTTGCACAGACTCCCCATGACAGCACAAGCTCGGTGAGGTGCAGTTCCCAGGAGCTGGCCCATGGCTGCATCGGGCTGAGCTGGCACAGAACTGCTGGGACAAAGGGGACTGCTGGGTGGCACCGTGAGCCCACTGTGACCCTTGGCATACACCCACACCCGGCTGAGTTAGGTCCCAAAGGCCTTTTCTTGCTTGTAGACTAAACCCAGGCACTCTCTGTAGGCAGGTTTTGGAGTGCAGCCCGCCAGCTCAGCGAGGTCAGCCCATTCCTGTCTTAAACCAGTTGGATGAGCAAGGCTGGAACGGATATAGGAACGAACTTCACGTGTGTGAGGTTGAGGAACTCCTGTGCTACAGCTTCTCTAGATGCACTAAGAGCTGAGTTGAGATTAAGCATTCAAAGTAATCAGTTCTTTATTATTCCACTGGTAGGGGTTTAATTCTTATTCATTTCTCAAAATATGTATATTTTATATCTTTCTTCAAGTTTATAGCTCTATACATCCTACACAGCTTTTTAGGACCCACATTGGTTTTAGTGCTACCCAATGTAAAAATATTTTACTTTGTGTTTTCATAAATGCAGTTGGTAAGTTTATTACAATTCTGCGTGCTCCAGTATTTGTAAGCAGTGTGTTCTGTTGTGACAGGAGTCAGGGAGTGCCTGAACTGCGTTGGTGTGTTCAGCACTGGGATGAAGGGCAGGTGCTGTGGGGGCCTTCCTCCTCCCGAATGGGGCTGTGACTTGCTGCTGCTGCTCTGTTGTGCCTCTTTCCCCAGCGATAAGTTAACATTGCACTCATGGTTTTGTTGGTTTCAATATGGCATCCTTTTTTTCTGAGCCTGAATATTTCAGACTCAGAAAATATTTTTCTTTTCTTTTGTGTTTACCCCTGATGTTTTAGAGAGCACTTCAGAGGGAGAGGTGTGGTTGAATTCCTGTAGCAAAGAGGAAATGGATGTTGTATACTTGTGTTCTGTATAAAAAGTTTGGGAAGTCTGCTGGGCATACAGTCTTAATCAGTAATATGCCAGCTGCTCTTTTTTTTAGATCTTCCATTACGGTTCTGTTAGCTCTTGCTAAATCACATTCTTCTTTTCTAATTTTTGTTAATGGCCTGCATGGCTTTCAGCTTTCTCTATTAATTATAACACAAATTTGAGGACCTCTTCCAGTGCACACTGTGTTCTTCTGAAAAACTTGGAAGGGGTTTTCTGTTTGAGAACGTCTTAAAAGGCCGAGAAATGGAGTTATGGCTAAGTTAATGTTGAGTTATAGCTTTCACTCCCCCGCTTGAACTAATATTTAGTCCATTTAGTGCTGTCTGGTGCTGTGAATTTGCTGTGAATCTCTGCAGAGAAGCTATTTCATGAAGCTTTGTGTATGGGGATTTTGTGAGATCCTTCTTTTCCCTTCAGCACTACCTTCCTGCACTGTACAAATTGTGTAAACTTAACCCTTTTCCCACTTTGCTGGAGGGCTGTGGAGGCTGTGATTTCAATTCCGACTAAGCTGAGTGAAATCACTTCACACTGCAGTACTCAGCATTTCTCACAGAGACTAGTCTCCATGTCCATATCTACCATTCTCTTTTGACCTTGCCATGCAAACCCAACATAACTGCAACAAAAATGGAAGTTTTCTGGTGTTCTTTATATTATGGAATTGCTTATGAACTGTTAATTATGGTGGTTACAACTGTGCAGTCAAAGCTGCTTTTTCATTAAGATCTTAGGTCTAAAAAAAAAAAAATAACATCAATGTCACTCCTAGGGGCCAAAGTTGACCACTTCTGGCTTAGACTTAAGTAAATGCATCAGTGGTGTATTAAGTGTTAGTTTGCCTTTGAATTGATAATTGATAGCAGTTGAAATTGGAGCTGCTCTTTGTAACAGCAAAGAGCTCTGAAACACCAGGTGGTCGTAACCCATGGCCAGGAGAAAATTTGAAAGTAGAAGAGAAAGGAGGACAGAAGGAACTAATGTTGCTTTGCAGAGGCAACTGCCACGTATTTAAAGTAATTTTATGGATGGGCAGTAGTAGGGTGAGTGCAATCAAGTCTAAGAGAAGTAATAACTAATTAAATGACGGATGTTATGTTAATAGGAAAAGAACTAGACTGAGGGAAAGGGAAGGTGTGGTTTGGGAACTCTTATAAAAATATTTAAATTTGAATCACTGGGTCATCTTTCAGACAGGATGAATTATCCTTTGATAGAATAAGGTTTTTGAGAACAATGGAAATATTACAGAAGCATTAACAGACCACAAACCTCACTGATGGCTTATAGTGGGCACTCAAGTTTGAATAAAGCACCTTCACATGGAGCAAGTCCTTGTCTTAGAGGATTTTGAGTATGACCAGAATGAGTTTTTAGAAACTTTGACAAATTATGCACCACTGTATATAGAGGGATGGCTAAGTTTGACTTGTTTATCCTTGTGTACTCCCTAGCTTTTCTGAATTGTTCCTGCAAGATGATTTTCATCAAAACCGTATTATGTGGGAAAATATGAGTTTTGTTGAAATTGAAAATTTCCACAAACCCATAAATTTTTGATGGTGGTTGTTTGGGTTTGTTTTGTGGGTGTTTTGTTGCTGTTGTTGTTGTTTTTGTTTGGTTGGTTTTTTGTTTGTTTTTTTTTTTTTTAATGGGAGGGGAAAAAAGTATAAACAAATTCCAAATTTTTTTCTGAATTTAAATTTATTACAATTTCAAGAATTATTTTTAAATGCGTGGGGTAAATGGAAGACAGTCTTACAAAAAGTATTTCTAATTTTGGCTAATTATATCATATCCCAGTCTAAATGGACGTTGTCCTTTTCCAATAATTGTTATAGTTTGAAAACCTGTTGAAAGTTTAGTTTGTAAGAGTAGCGTCTGCCAAATACATAATCTATCAGCTTCTTCTGATTAAAGGAATGATTACAGAGCCCTCCAGTAATGGACTGAGTGGTAAACACTCTTAAAATAACAGAGCAATCAAAACATGAGTTTCTTTCAAGGCTCAAAAGAGATCTGACTTAATTTAATATATTGTCATAACTTCAGATAATTAAAAGCTGATCTAATGACAGCAAATACCAGCTGAGAGAATTTAAGGTCTTAGAGTCATACGAGGTATTGAGGAGAGAGTAGTGTTGTTGTTGACTCAGGCAGGTTTAATAGGTCCAGATATCTGCTTTCAAGAAAATACAATTAAGTGTCTTGCAGTTTTTAATTTTTGCTTTGCTTTTTCAAACATAGTTGTCACTAAATGGTTTCATATTACCTCATTGGAGACATTTCTTGAGTTGTGTGCTGTAGGCACACACATCCTTTTTTAATAAAAATAATTTCAAGTTGATGACTGCCTACAGCATGCTCTTGGAGTAGTGTTTGGAGAAAAAGATAGCCTATTAATATGTCTGGATTAAATTATTTGTGCTCAAAAATTATGGGTTATATTTTTTATATTATTTTAATATGAATAATCAGATCACTGAGAAAAAACCAAAAGCCTGCTAGGTTTACTAGCTGACTAAAGAAGAAAAAAAAAAAAAGAACCCCCCCACAAATAATAAGGGAAACATTTTGTCAACAGTACTTGCAATCTTCTTAAAAAAAAAAAAGCCCAAAAAACCCAAACAAACCAACCAACCACAAAAAAAATTCTAAGCCAAAATGTATTTCCTTGATTTCTTCCTAATAAATGACCTTTCTTGGCAAGTAAAAGTCCTGTACAGAGGCTCTTTAGATTTAAGACCGTAGTGACAACACTATTAAGGAAAACAATTTTCAGCCATCTGGAAAGTGTTCTCACTGCATCCCACGTGTGCCCCAGGAGCACAGGGTGTGAGTAGAGGCTGGGCAAGCACAGGGCCAGCCCTCTCTCTCCATGGCTCTGCTGCAGCAGGAAGCAGCACTGACCAGGCCAGATTCTCACTGTGCCTCCCTAAAATTCATGAGCTGGGTCGAGAAAGTGGTTGGTTTGTTGTTTTTAGTTTAATCTTTACAGGAACTCACATGCTTACTTTTTGTCTCCCATTAGATGTTCTTTAGGGTTCCATTCTAAGCTAAATTAGTCAATGTTTCTAAGATTTTAAAAGTTGTCACTGAAAATCCAGGTGTGCTTCTGCCATCAGAGGGGGAGTGACGGATCAAGAGGACAAAATGTACATGAAAGAAACATTGGCACACTGCAGCAATCCTTAACTGTTTTTTATTGTTGAGATAGTACTGTATGTTTAAAGTTCCTTCACTGATAACTTAAACATTGTTATGGCACTCTAAAGAATTAATAGATTCCTCTTTCAGTAGTGTTGAATTTGCTCCCAAAATTCAAGTTATCAAATGTAAAATTAGGTCTGTGGTACGCATCATGTGGTTTGATATCAGTCTCAAAGACTTCTCTAGACTACCAAGCAGTAGGAATATTTACTAATACTTCTGATAGTTGTAATAATTTCTCATTATCATTAATCATCATCTTGGAATGAAGTAGCTGAATGGAAGCAACCCCATATAGCTGCTGCCATTAAAAGATCATTTGCCAGCGGCAGCACATGGCACTGTGTGGGTTGGTTCCCAGGCTAACTCCAGAAGCTAAATACAGTAGCTCATGTGACAGTGTGTGCTCAGTTAGGAGCTCATGAGTTGTTAATGACACCCGTTACACCTATTTTTTTCGCTATAAATCTTTGAGATATTCTACTTGTACAGAAACAATAGTCTAATCTGCAGCTCAGTAATTCTCCAAGTCAGATTGCAGTCTTTGGTGAAATTTGTCTTCACTGCAAGCACTTTCAGAGGTAATCTTCCAGCTTTCATCACCTGGAGTTGCAGGCTTGTTCACGCCTAGGAAGCTGAGGTGAGGACAGCTTCTATCCCATGTCTGGTAATGCTTGCAAGGAAGGAAACATTGCCATAGCTTCTTCCTCGGGTTAGTTACTCTTATCCATGTTCAAACTGGTGGATGCTGTTACCCATCCTGGAGGTGCAGGCCGTTTGTGACACAGTGTGAGAGCTGCTTGCTGGGATCACTGGAAATAGTGGTTGAAACTGGTGGTGTAGATGAGTTTGTTTCTGTTGCACAGGGAAGAATCACTGGAGTAATTTTGTTGTGCATATGTGTGTAGAATACAAATCTTAATATGTTTCTCTCTTGGTACTGTTTGTCTTTTACTTCTATACTGACTAAATCACTTGAAATTTGTGACTATTTATTTAGTTTCATAATCCCCTTGTGTGTAATTGAGTATCCCCATTTCACAGATAAAGTACTAATTGATTTCCTCGCCTTATGCAGGGAATTTGGCAGAGCAGAGAGTTGAACACATCTCTCCAGAGCTTGAGATTCCCTCAATACTTACTGGGCCATATTCTTTTTCTCTGTCTCCCTTTTCCTCCATTTCATTCCTCTTTTCCTTTTTTTTTTTTTTTTTTTTCCCAGTTTTCAGAAATGTGCCCTGCACTGTAGAGAGTAGACACAGACAGCCTCTGACTATAAATGTCAATTTAAAAATGTGTCTTAAATAAAAATCCAATCTGGATACACAGAGGATACCACTCCAAGGAGGAGGATGGATAGAAATGGATGTCAAAGGACAGTGACATAGTTCTGCATCAGTTTGCATCACTCAATAGCCTCTGAATCCCTGCTGTTAGGAAGCAGGACTGCATAATAACGAAACAAAGACCTCTAATACTGGGTCAATGTTTTTCACTTTAAAATGCATGCTTGTTTTCTTGCTATCTTTCTTCCAGAGCCACTACTTAAGAGAGACAAATATTCAGTGGCTGGCACGTGGAAAAAAAATAAATTGCCCTTTTTTAAGAGCTACTACTGAGTTATGTGTTCTGTGTGTATTGAAACCTTGGAGCTTGCTGAGTATAAACGTTAACTGTGGTCACTGATATTGTGTTCTTATAGATACCAAAATAGAGATTTTCTTCCACTGCTTTTGAATATATAAAGCAAAGGTTATTTTGATTTACTTGCTACCTTTAAAAGGAAACAAAGTTAGGGGGAAAAAACTGCTTCTGCAGAAGCAATGCGCAGTGCAAAGTAGTGTCACCAAATAAACTCTTATAGGTGCTCTGTATGCCTTGCTTGATTAGACTAAGTTGGACTGTGTAATTTTTAAGGCTGCAATGCTTTCTAATATTCTATTAGAAATCATTATTTTAGAGTTATAAAACATGTATGCTCTTTTTCCTAAGAGGCCAAAATGGCTACAGGTCTTTCAAGTTAAATACTGTACATAATTAGATAGTTTTAAAAATGTATCTTATGTACCCAGAAGTGGTTCCAGTCTCTTGACAACATACAAATAAGTCAGATAATATTTTCAGTGTGTATTTACAAAGCTGCCTAGCCTTTCAGTCAGTATGTGGTATGGTAGCTTACACAAATATATGCTTTAGTACATTTAAGCTGTAACTCGCAGATGCAAATATGATTTGAGAAGCCCTCACTGGAGCTGAAACTGCTTTGTATGTTCAATTATAAATGTAGAAAACAGTTTTTGAAACCCTCAAACATATCTGGCTTAACAGCAGCTCAGATCTTTTTTTTTTATAATAGTAGTGTTTACTTGGGGGATACAGTAGCACCAACATCACCTTTTAAAACTAATAGATCTCTGTACAGGAGTTCTCTTCTGGCTTCCTTTTGGAAGGAGGTGAGTATGTTTAACAAGGCAATGAGTCTTTCGCAGGTTACCATTTCAGGACAGTCTGTCTGTGGAGTTTTTACACGTATGTCAGTGCCCTGCTGAGGGGTCTGTTTTTTCTAGAGGTGCCAAGCACCATATGTGAAGTGTCCAACTGTAATTAAGTTGTCTGATGTTAATAACAGCTTAAGCGGTTTCAAACATAGATCTGTGCTAACAGGCGTGGTGGCTTTTGGGCTGAGGCAAGATGCATGCTCCCAGCAAGGTTGCCAAGATAAAGCACAATTTCAGGACATATTGAGTCAGAAAATGTAGACAAGCTTGAAAAGCCAGCTTGATCAAATCCAAAGCATTTCTTGACCTCTTTCTACTGTCAGTTTAAGGAGAAACATATTTTACGAGGTTAAGGTGAGTGATCTGGTTCTGTAGAAAACCATGGTCTGGTAGCTGCAGCCTGGATTCCTCTTTGACACCCACCTATCCTGCTAGCTTGGTAGATGGGGAGATTGATGCAGGAGGGACGGTGTTTTCTGTACCAGAGAAATGCTTGTTAAATATTATTCTTAGTGCCTTCAGCATTCACATCACCCCCCTTTGCTTGAAATTCTTCCCTGTGATCAGAGCAAGGGCAGGATACACGGATAGGACAGTCAAGATGTCATGAAGTGTCAGAGCCTTTGTTTTGTTCTGTATTTAAGTGTTACATTAGGGCGGCAGTAAAACTGAAAGGGTTTTTCTATAAAGTGAAGCAGCTTTGTTTCTTCCTGTCCCTGGAAGAGGAGCTGATTTTTTGGGAAGTCATCCTTTAATGTGCAAGAACAACAGTGACTCTTCTTTGTGGGTCACTAGAGTAAGAGATAGGTCCATTTACTCTTCTTCAAAGTTTGAACCCTTTGCACCCTTTGTGACTGCTGCTATGATTATCTTTTACTGTGCTTTTCTTGTGTTCTTCTGCCACCAGGCACGTCAGTCAAGCCACTTCAGAAACTTCAAGTTATTGTCTCAGTCACTCTAGTCCTTCCCCATTCTCAGTGCTTTGGCTCCTGCTGGATGCAGGTGCCTCTCTGCATCTGCAGAATTCACAGTATTTTTTTTTGCTTTGGGGCTTTTGAATTGCCACCATCACAGTTTGGTAGATTGGAGGATAAGAAAATAGCCAGAGAAACTGAAGTTGGGATTTGGTTATAAACTAGCGCAAAAGACGGGAATCTTGAGACAGTCTTTTCTCCTGGCAAAAAGATCTTCTTGAAAAAGTGGATGAGGGCAGGTTTTTGCTCTTTGAGGACATGGATATATCCTAGGAGTAGACAAGTGGCACAAGATGTCATTCTGCTTAACTTGTGCAGGGTTGTGAGTTTTTGTTTTCCACCGGACCAAGTGGATAAAATGGAAGGTGAAACCACCACGTGCGCTAATACTGTGATTTGAGCTTTGTTCACCCTTTGCAGAATGTGCAAAACCAAGCTCTGTAACAGTGCTCTAAGACCGGAAACATCCCAGGCTGGTGAAATACAGCTGTGGAGAAACACAGCGTCCCTCCTCTGCTCACGGGAAGTGGTGCTGGGTTAATGGAAGCCTCCACTCTGGAACCACTCGGTGTTTGTGAGGAGACCTGTGGGTCCACACAGACGGTGGGAGCCCTCAGCACGTGTGTCTGTGTCCGTGCTGATGCACAGCTTGGAGCTGCACAGGCTGGAGGGCTCTGGCTGATTGGAGCAGTCTCGGATGCGTGGTGTGTATGTGTGTGGGCAATGTGCCCGCGAGCCGGGGGAAGGAGAGCAATTCCTCCTCCCTGCAGTGGATTCATCCGGCACAGCGGAGGCCAGAGTGAAGAACTGTTCCCTGGAACTTACCCCTCGCTCCTGCTTCCTTAGCTCCAGGCCATTGCTCCTTGTCCTGCTATCTTCTGAGACCGGAGAATTCCCTTCCTTCATTTATATTATTACCTTGAAGGTATTTATAGACTGTGATTGAGGCCCCCTGAGTCTTCTCTCTTTGAGACTATGTAAGTTTAGCTCCCAAAGTCTCTCCTCACAAATCTTACCCTCTAATTCCTCTATTGCCTCACTGTATTTCTTCTAATATTTTAAACACTTTTCCCAAACTCCAAGCACCTGAGCCAGCTGTAGTGTATTGCTAAGCAGGGAAATGCTATTAATGCCTACTAAATATTCACTTTGCCTGTAACTCATCCAAGACCAATTCTAGTTTGTGCCCTTGCTCATAGTATTGTATGCTCCCGTTTTGTGTGCTGCTGCCAAATGATAATTTTTTTCTTCTGCCTTTGTGGGTATCTTAGACAGCGAAGTGCCAGTGCTGTTTAGTTCTACTTTTATTGTACATTTCATGCTTTATGCTTTAAGCATTTTTTTCTTACTGGTGTCAATTTGCTTTATACACAATTCTGTTTCAATTTTTAATTTTTTTTTTTTAGTTGACCTTATTCATCAGTGTTTTAGGGCATCTTGTGCCTGCCTATATGTTGACAATATGTAGGATCCCCTATGTACACAGATACTGAAAGATGACCTGTGTGGTGACTAATATACATCACTTTTCTCAAAACCAAGACCAATTTTAGCAAAAATACCTGGATATGGTACCTAAGAATTCACCTGCCAAACCACTGCTTTGACCACAGGTTTGATAAATTGAGGAGCATATATTGCCAGTGCAAGCTATGCACAAAACGCTGAAGATAGAGGAATGAATCATTGCTTTCTATAATCTGCTTGGTCCTTTTTGACAGAAGCTGAATATTCAATGTAAAAACTTGATTTTCCATGGTACTGGTAGGTTTTGGAGTCTTTCTTCCACCAGGATATTAAAAAATATCCTGCTGATATTGAACAGACAGTACTGTGGATCCCATGCTGCAGAAGAACTGACCCTGTAAGAGGAATGATGGTGAGCACTGAGCTAGGAGATCTTTCAGTGATATTTGCCAGATGTCCTAAAAAATGCCTCCAAGTGCAAAGGAGCAATGTTGCATCAGGGTGGAGGAAACCATTATTCCTGGCTGCTACAATCTCCAAAGACAATGAGAATGTGGATTGACATTTATGGTGCCATCTCTCTCACCTCACCAGTCTGTTGGTTTGTTGTACCTAGACACTGATCAGTTGGTATAGCAGGAATTTCAATTACTGGATTAAAAAAATATGCTTTCACTAAATGCTTTTTTCACCTCAATATTTGTCTGTCAGCATGAGCTCATTATCTCCTGGCAAGGTTCTGTTCCATTGACATTATCTCTTAATTATATTAAAATGAAAGACAGAATTTTACTGTTCAAGAATAATTTCTAAAACTATAATTTAGATTTACACAACTGTGTCAATAAAGCAGAGGGAGGATGCTCTTCAGAGTCAGTGTAATTGGACTGAGTCTCTCAATCTGGTCAATCAATACTCATAAAAATGGCATGAGTGGGATGATCTCCCCTGTCTGAACCTGCTCCTTTGGTGCAGCAAGCTGACCAAGCTGGGCACACGGTCCTTCAAGGAGTTTCACTGGAACTTCTCTGGGACCAGGTGTGGTGGTTTGACCTCTTGATTCACGAAGGGGGCACCTTGCATTACTTTCCACTGCCAACACAAGTCAGAGGAACACACAGACCTTTTTAAAAAGGCTAACCAGTTCCCAGCAGTTCCTACAATTACAAATTAAATATTTGGGATAGTTATTCCGAGGAACTGAAATATCAAATAAGAACAAAATAGAACAAAATCTGGGATTAAATTCACCCATTAACAAACAGTGTTATTAATTACTTGGTCAAAATACAGACCTCTCCTGTAGTTTTACCTAAAGGACAGTTGTGATGAAATTGATTTTTTTTCCTTATTCCTGTGTTTTAAATCCTGCTCATTACTGGCAGGGTCAGAATGCAAGCCACCCTTTTAGTTGCTGTCAAGTACAAACAGAAACGAGTTTGCATTAATTTCTCAGAAGTAACAAATGCTACAAGGCTGTACTTGAATTGGGGGTGGGAGAAAACATATTATTTAAGAACTGGTCATAGTCTCATAATTAGGAATGTATTGAGTTTTACATGTAAATTAAGGTTGACCAACCTCTCTTTTAGTTGTGAATAATACTGTGTTTTCATAATTCCAGAACATGCCCTTTAAAACTAGAGACTTAATTCAGATTACAGATTTAAAATTAGTTAAGTGCACATTTTTCAAAACATTTTGTTTCCCAAGTCAAATGGTTTTCTCTCCTCACAGTCTTGATCTTAGCTCTAAGGACAGAATCCTGTAGTCTGTTTTGTGTAAAATGATAATATTTATAAGCTGTACAGGGAACAAAGGACATAACTTGGGACTGGCCCCAATAACTGAAGATTTCATCTTCTGCAGAGATTTAATTAATATAATTCTTTTCTCAGATAATTTTATGTAAAAATTCTTTCCTCCAAACTCTGTGCTGTCTGCCATCTCCTTCTGACTGGGTCTGAAAAAGGAGTGAGGATGAAAAAGTTTTGGGTGGTGGGGTTTTTTGGGGAGCTTTTTGTTTGTTTCTTTGGGTTTGTTTGTTTTTGTTTTTAACAGAAACCATTTTTCTAAACAGCCACCAACTCTGTTTCAACACTAATGGCTCCAAAATTTTAAGCCACACTATTGGACTTAGTTAATATTCTCTGTGAATATTTAATTATTAATTTCCATGCTGGTAAAGGCTGTTTATTTATAAGTTTAAGGTTAATTCCGCAGTTTGAGTGTTTATAGCACTAGGGGTTCTTACAGTTATTTCCAGCACATCCCTAATGATTTTAGTCTAATATTGATGTATCTTTATATTAATTGGAAATGTGTTCTTAGTGTCTAACATAGGCAGGTCCTATGTAACTAAAAATCCTCTCTCGGTGTCAGGGATCGAGGGGTCCTGAGGCAGGTCTGTTATGTGGAGAAGGAATTTGATGTGTATGAAGCATGGGGAGAGAGGGATGAAATTGTGGTCTTCAGTTGCCATTTGCTGCTGTTATTCATCATTTGAGGTATTCAGCGTCATCAAACTGGAATGGTTTGAATGGTCATAATGTATGTAAAGTTTAGGTGACTTTAAAAATACTTTAAATATGACAGCACTTAGAACCTTGCTGGTATCAGCTGAGATAAACATAAGTACAAGATATAACCCTTAGTAGGTATTTCCAACCAAAAGCAAAACAAATAGCTGATAACACTCTTCCAACTCCTGCCAGCCAGATTTCATAGAGGTGAGAAGAGAAGGGTGCTAATTTCAAAGGCAGTGGGACTGCTGGGGCAAACAGGTCCTCGCGCTGGTGACTGCCAACAGAACTGTGGTGGTTCTACCTAATGGTAACACTGTTATCTCAAATTTAGCATTAGCAGTCCTGTATTAAAAAGTCTAATTATGGGTGGTTCAGGAGAGGGTGTTGGATAGTTACAGAATTCAGAAGAAATACACTGGCTGTTACTGTGTGTGCCCCAGAGCCATGTCCTGGCAAGCAGACAGAGAGTATTAACTGTGCATTGCCACGGTATCAGGGCAAGGCCAGCTAGCTCCAACTGGGGCAGTAGCTTAACCATTAAATTAAGCTTAATTAAATTGAGGGCAATTGTAAAACTGTTTACTGTAGAAAAGCATTTTAAACAGGGGAATGATTTAATCAGCTACATTTCTGTTTGTGTTGTCTCATAAAGGTTCCCAGTGTGTGTTCTCCACACTGAAAACTTGAGGAGCTATAAAAGCCTTCAGTGTGCATACTAGATTATAAAACTTTTTTCAAAATAAATTTATTTTGCAAATGCTTTTTATACTTTGAGTCCTTTCTGGAAATAAATTTTTCACTCTTTAAACAGACAGATAAATGTATTATCTCCTTATCTGCAGCTGAATCACCATAAACCAGCATTTTGATAGAAGAATTTTCACTACCATGGGGTACATAACAGATTTTCTTTCCTGCCTGTGGTTTGGTGTTTAGAAAATAGCATGTGGCTGCTGGCCATGATTAAAGCGACATCTTCGTTTTAGAGTCCTGATTTCAGGGAGGTCTTAAAAGTTGTACAAATGAGAAGTTTTCAGATGTTCAGGGTGATTTATATTTAATCTCTGTGCGTTCAGAGTGGGCTACAAATGGCAGCCTTTGGAGACTTGTTACGAATATGATCAAGACGAAAGGCATAACACAGGTAATTTTTGTGTCAGAGCTGAGCCCCCATTGACTAGAGAAGAAAACTTGGCTGAATTTTAGGTGTGGAAGATGTCTAGTAGAATATTCCTGTCTTCTGAAGGCAGAAGCTGGAGTTTCTTCCACATCCAGTCAGTGCTGCTTTTCTTTAAGCAGCCGCAGCTTTTTTGGGCTTCCAGTACCTCATTGCTCTCATAAGCGAAGAATTTCTTTCTATCTAGCCTAAACCTGCCCATTTTCAGTTTAGAGCCATTCTCCCTTGTCCTGTGATTACATGCTCGTGTAAAAAGTCTCTCTGCATCTTTCCTGTAGGCCTCATTCAGCACTGGAAGGCGCTGCAAAGTCTCCCTGAAGCCTTCTGCAGGCTGAACAAGCCCGGCTGTCTCAGCCTGTCTCCATGGGAGAGGTGCTCCAGCCCTGTGGTCTTCCTCATGGGTCTCCTCTGGACCTGCTCCAACAGGTCCACGTCCTTCTTATACTGGACTCCCAGAGCTGGATGCAGCCCTGCAGGTGGGGTGTCAAATGTGAATCTGTTTGCAGAAATGCATTCAATTAAACCAATACATCTTTTGACAGAGTAGAAGAATTATTCACCTACAAGCATCTCTCGGAAGGTGGAATGTCAGAAATAAAACACTCGCACAAAAGTGTGGATTCACTAATCTGGTGCTCCCAGGGACTTCAGGTCATCTAATAGCTTGATGAAACAGAGTAGCTCAAAGGAAAGTGCTTCCTCTGGGATGGAGATATCTATAGCAATGGACTTTTCACAGAGCTATTGGAAGATCAAAAAACTATTGTTGTGGGATACGATGCACTGAGAGCAGCTTTATGGGAGAGACTTGTGGCTTTTAATGATGATAGGATACGCTAGATATCAGACTGGAGAGATTAAATAATATATTTGTTATTAAATGAGAACTTAACCCACACTGCTAGAAGGAGGCAGTATTTTTACGATCTTACATGGTATAGATTCCTCTTAACACTTCACAAGAACACCTGGGAGTGAATCTGTGAAGTTTTGGTTGAGGTGACCTTTAAGTACAAGAGGGGATGACAGATGGGAAAACACACTATAGACAAGCATCAGTATGAAGATTTTTCTCCATGTTTGTTTTCTGGTTTAAAGTAAAATGTTCTGTAAAAGCCATGCAAGGGGAAAAAAACCAAAATGCAGCTTTTCATATCATTGACAGTTTCCTGACAGAATACAAATCACAGCCATGGCACTTTAATTTTCCCCTTTAATTTGTAGTTGTAGTTTCCTTGAGCTGCATGTGTTGGGCATTTCAGATGCAACTTCTCCTGGAGGGAAACAGCCCTTTGCTTTCAGGCAGTCATTGATGTGAAGGGCAGTGTGTGGCCCCAGAAGGCAGGCCTGGGCAGGGTGCTCCCTCCAGCCCTCAGGGAAAGCTGTGACTCAGGAGCCTCTGTCCAGCCTGGCTTGCCACCAGAGCTGGGCTGGGTGGAGGAAAGTGAGCCCAAGATCCTCCCCAAGCCCATGGGTTTGGTGCAGTTTAAGGGGAATAGAAAGATGGAAGCAAGCAGGGTGGGACAGAGATGGCTGTCAGCACAAGCCTGTGTGTCTTGGGAGAAGAGTGGGTTCTACATCTCACAGAGATGAGATGAGAAGGGGAAGAGGGGCTAAAGGGATTTGTGCCTTTCTTGAGGAGGGAAGAGGGTGGAAGTGTGGAGGGATTTGTTCAGAGTTGGGCAGGAGGAGCAGGCATCTCTCTGGGCACACTGGTGGTGTAAGAGAAAAAGGAAACTCTTGGAGGGGTTGGAGATCATGGCCTCACATCCCAGGCACAGGGCACCTTGGTTCCTGCCTGGACACCTTTTAACTCTCATTACTGGGCTTTGAATTTCTCATGGTCAGTGTCCTTAAAAGTAAAAAGGAAGCAGCTTGAAGGTATGAGAGAGCTTACAACCCCCTCTGGAGTTTTGCTGCTGCATGGCCTCCCAGGCTCCTGCACCCTTGTGTGGAGTTTTGCTGCTGCCACTGATAAATACAAAATATATTATTTTGTTCCTCATCTTTTAGGAGGGGAAATTAACTTCTGTCTACGGTGCTGGAAAGCTCTGAGCAGCACATGACATACAACCTGCTCAGTTAATTAGAGGAAACAAGTGGTTTTAGTCCCCAAAATGATGCACCCAGAGATATGTGTGCCTCTAACAATGTAGTTAAAGCTGAATGGTCACTAGCAGAAAATGATTTTCAGGAACTGTAAATAGTATGATGGTTGGAACTAATCTTTAGTCTTGCCACAATTCTTATATGAGGCTTCAGCCATTTGAACAGCTACAAGACCATGTCCAGATTAGGGTATCAATAACTGACCTATTCCCCCACTTCTGCCCCTCAACGTTGTCCCCCACTTAATTTTCTTAGAAGAAGAAACAGGAGCAGCTGAAATATTGCTTCTGTAGTTAATGTCCCTGGCTACAAAAACGACACTAGCCTATAATTTAATTTAGGAAAATTAGAAGGCTATTCCTGACCCAGCAACATTAGAAATTGAAGTCTATTTGTCACCTGCAAACACAGAGCTCAGGCAGCAACAGTGCAAACTTCTGCGTATTGGTCCCTAGTGTGATACTAATGTTGTCTGGGAGGAAGAGAATTCATTTTGTGGACCCTGCTTTAGAGCAAAGGTTACCTATCGTGCTTAATTGTGTGCCTGCTTAGGAGGACATTGCATGGCTGGGAACAGTGCTGAAGTTGCTGCACCTGTGATCCCAGGGTAGAAATTCAGCTTGCTTTCAGGATGAAGAAATGGCAGTCATAGCTCTTGCAGAAAATGAGAATAAATACAACAACCCCTCCCCCGGGATGCACTTGCTTGCAATCAAAGATTCAGAGTTGTGCAGTCTTCAAGTGTGATGTTAGTGTGTACGGCCAAACCACTGTGGACACTTCACATGCTACATTCTAATCGACTTATAACAAAGTATCAAGGTGTTATTTTCTCATTAAGAATGTATTGAGAAGATAATTCATTTATCAATATATTTTTTTTTCACGTACTTAACTTGTATTTATTTACCTAGAAATTGGTGTACATTATTACTTGCACTTTCCAAATTCAGGTTCAGAGAGACACTGTTTCACTATGAATTCAGTACAGCCATTGCGGTTTGAACTTGTGGTTAAGAGCATGCAAAATTGTCAAGTATTACATTGTTGTACAGTGTATTTTGTTGGTAAAATTGTGGATGCATTTTTCTGATTTGCAGGTGTAATTCATTTATCTTTCAAAAAAATCTGCAAGGGAATTGTTTTTAACTCTGTCCTTCTCTACACACTGACACTATGCACCGGGGCTGCCCCATTCCTGGGAGTGTTCAAGGCCCTGTTGGACAGGGCTTGAAGCAATGTGGCCTAGCAGAAAATACCCATGGCAGGGGGTTGGGATGAGATTATGCTGAAGATCCCTTCCAGCCCAAGCCATTCCGTGATCTCTGACTCCAGCTGCCGGTCCTGTAACAAACTGTTTTGCTTTCCAGTTTTTAGGCATGTAGGCTGCTGTCATTCAGGAAAACACCAGCATCTGTTGAGTCTCTTGGATTCTGTCAGCTCAGGCATTGGTATTTTTAAGAATTTGTACTCACTCAAGCTTCAATTCAGCTTTGAGTGTTTCAAATTGTTTTAAGCCGAAACTGAATCAAATAGTTTCAAACTAGGACTGTATTGATTCCATAGGAGTTTTGTGGTGACACAAAGAAAGAAAAGGATTGCATCTCTCATTAGCCTGGTGGAGAGCACGGCCTGCATGTTGTGACAACAATTCGGCTTTCTTGGAACATAGCTCTTCACAACTTCTTGGAGTTTGGGTAAGGCAGACAAAGTTTGCAGCTTGGCTGTTGTAAGCCAGAGTGTTGTCCAGTTTGAAATGAGCTGTAGTTGGCCTTGTGCTTCTGTTTGGATAAATGCGAAAGCGTTCGCCAACTTTTTCATTGCAACTGCGTGAATTGCTGAAGTAGTAATTAGGCTGAGGTTGGATCCCGTTCTCTGACTTATAGCATTGCCTCACAGAGAAGGCAGCAAGGGAATTATTTACCTTTTAATTGTAGTTCTCTGAAGGTGGGAGTCTCTATGGATTGATGCTCAGGGGGTCTCAGCTGTTGTGACCTTGGGTACTGAATGACTAGATTAAATGGTAAAGTTTAGAACTGGTCATAATGAGTTAGTACAAAAAGGTGCCTTGAGGGGTCTATATGGCATATCATAGCCCCTAACTCCCAAATCCTTTTCAGACTAATTATAATAATTAGAACTTAAATAGGAATAAAACCCCATCTCTCAGGGGGAGGTGGGAGGATGAGTGTGGCTCTAATAGCGGACACCATGCTCAGAGAACTCAATTATAAGCAAGTAATTTTCTTCTCTCCAAAAGGTAATTGGCCTCTTCCACATCTCTTTTCTCACAGATGATGGGGGAGAATTGTGTGGAGAGGGTGCTTGCTGCCAATAGGAGCCAGGATTGCTGGTTAACGTGAGGAAATGAAACCCAGCAATGGCCTTAATATTTTCCTGCACTAAAAAGGAAATGTCCCGAACACTAAAAAATGCCCAATAGGATAAATATGGGGAAAAAAATGCAGGAGTACAGTAGGTGGATGTATTGGAAATTGTCTTCACTGCCCTGGTGTTAGATGACTTTCTTACAGACTCAGAACAGGAGCAGGTTTCAAAGCTTGCAGTTGCATCTCAATATCCCATTGTTGAGATCACTCCACAAACAAGTGTTATAATTTGGCTTTAGGTATTCCTCTGAGACTGCCGCTAGTGTCCAGTTAGTTCAAATGTGGCAGCAAACTCCTGACAGGCTGTATACCTTAGGTTTTTCATTTTTAACATTTTAATTTTAAATTGTAATTTTAATTTCCCTATTTCAACAGTTTTTGTTAAGAAGCTTCACTTTAAGGTGTTACCAAGAAACGAAGCTTCAAGGGAAAATCTGTACACCCCACTCTTACTTCTGTTCTTCGTTCTCATGCCAGGCCACTCCAAGCAGCTCTCCAGCCTGGCAGAGAGTACAACTAAAGGATCTAAGCGAGTTGAGGTTTGCTACTGCAAAATTTAAAAATACTCTGCTGGTATTCCGTCAAGCTTAAGAGGCGTTTCTGGCCATTAAGAATGTTTTATGACCTTTTGTAATTCAGGCAATCTGATTTACTGAGAATGTTGATTACAAGCCTCTGCTTGTACTGGTTGTGGACAAAGCCAGCTGAACAAACCTGTGACTGAAGTTAGGAAATTGTACAATGTCCTGCAGAGGGCAGGTTACTGGCCACGTTGATATCTTTAATTTGACAGCCTTCTAGTACCTCTGAGATTTGCTTGCAGTTAGTAAAATGCATAAAATTCCAGAACAGTAACATGTGGCTTTTAGTTTTAAAACATTTTGTAACTGACTGATTTCATCTGACAGTAGTTTCAGAAGAGATAGCAATTGCTAACAAAACCAGATGTTTTTATCTCATATTCTGTATTTCTTTGCAGTCAGAGGGGAAAATAAATAATCCACTTTCCCAGAGATATGTCTTCATATAATAACAGGCTGTCTTCACAGTCTGTGTGGTCTCCAGTCTGAGAGTATTAAAACTCCAGACATTCAAATCTCTAAATTTTTAGGCATGAGGCAGCAGTCCTTTTCTTCCAGCTGCCCCCAAATCACCAAGTCAGTGTTCAGGTGTCTTTCTATTTGCTGTGGCATTTAAGGATACATCTAAAAGTGCAATTACCCCAGGAGTTCCTTGGCTGGAAGGTATAACTGATCTCAGATTTCCAGTTCTGGGTAGAGAACTGCACAATGCTGTGCATCTGTGGTGGACTCTCTGTTGCTACTTGCATCAAATATTGGCAAACTTTTAACTAAAAAACCTCCAAATGGTGTTTTTAACCTCTCTGGCATGCAGCATCTGTAAAAGCTGTGGTTGCCATAGTAGCAAGTTGTTGCCTGAGTGATGGTGTTCTTATGATGTCATCAGAAAATAGCCTGCTCCCAGGAATACCTTGAACTCCATGTAGAAGAGTGCTGCCCTCAGTGTAGTTCAGTATAGAAACAATTAGAAATGCGTGTTTTTATAGTGTTATGAAATACCTCTTTTCTATGTGCTGGCACATCTTGACATCTGCAGTGGAATTTTTAAAGAAAAGAGGAGAATTGCTTTGAACTTGTTGAAGAAGGGTTATTATGTAAAATGTGTATCTGACAGTGAGTGTTTTTTTACATTAACCATAGTGGTTACGTGTCTGTCTGCTATAGACTGGCTATTGTTTAACTGGAGTGTTTTATTCTGTGTCACAAAGTTCATTTAAGTTTCTTAGCTGTGTTCCTGAAAGAACCACAAGTTTAAAGCTTAGTGATGGTTTATTCATCTCTGTTCCCAGCACTTGACAAGGAGTGGCCTTTCCCTTGACATATATTTCTATATAAAAATAATTGACACTTTGTGAATTCTACCTGTTTTCTGGTTTGGATTCATATGTGCTAAGTAGCAGCTCTGAGATGGTGCACACTGGTGTGGGAGTGGCAGCAAGGGAAGTTGCTGTGTTTTGGTGCTCTATCCTGCACACTGGCTTTCTGTATGTCTCATCCTAAGAAGTTTTGAATAGAACAAGCCACACAACCACTCTTACAGCTTTTTCCAGTACATTGCTGTGAATCCAGGAGCCTCTACATGGCCCACACACATGCAGAGTGACCAAGCATCTCACCCAGACCAGAGTGTTTTCTGAGACTTGCTTTCTGGCTGGCTGTGCCAGCACCAGTTGGGTAATGGAGCAGGTGGCATATTTCACATGCCATTAAACACCTGCTCTGTTGTTGGCCTGCTGGGTCAGTCTGCTCTTCTGTAGGCCAGAGCTCTTGAGGGGTCCAGACCTCTGTGCCTACCTAGGGTGGGAACCCAGCAAATTCTTAGTCTGAAACTGCTAATCCTGTGTCACACAATCAGGGCCCCACCTGATCCAGGTATCTGCCCTTTTTCATTCTGTGCCGTCAAATGGCCTCAATTATCCTCTGATCATGTTTGACCTGGTTTTCAACAAGATTCACAGCTCCAGCAGAAGTTGCCCTGCCCACTACCATTCTCAGTGTGTGGTCTTGCTCAAATGTTGTTTTTTTCCCCGTCGTCTTTAAAACAGAATCCGCTACCTAAGATATTTTGCAATCTAATTTTTATCCTCAGTACATGCTGCAAAGGTGTTGATTTCATCTTAGGAGGAAATGATTTGCTTAACTGTGAGAGTGATGGGGCACTGGCACAGGGTGCCCTGAGAAGCTGTGGCTGCCCTATCCCTGGAAGTGTCCAAGGTCAGGTTGGATGGGGCCTGGAACAACCTGGGATAATGAAAGGTGTCCCTGCCTGTGGCAGGGAGGTTGGAACAAGATGATCTTTTAGGTCCCTTTCAACCCAGGCCATTCTAGGATTAATTTAAAAAGACTCTTAAAATTAAGCTTTTTGAAGCCAACAGAAATTGAGCTCCATAGATGGAGAAATGCAGTGTTTGTAAGGGAACGTTTACACTGTGTACCTTTTGTGGACTTTAGGATCTGTTGTATTTATTCTCAGTCTCACTTCCCCTTATAAAATAGAAAGGATTATATTCTGCAGGTAAAGATTAGTGGTTTGTTTTGGGTTTTTTTTTTTTTTTGTTTTGGTTTTGTTTTTGTTATTTAATGGGTATTTGTTAAAATTATGTGTTGACACTGAAGAGTAAAAATGCTGTTCCAGCCTCTTCTTTCTTCCAGAAAAATGCTAATTGGCCTGATCTGCTTTTTAATAGCGGTATTTATTACCTATTAAGGCAAATAAATTTGTTTAATTCCCATTTACTTTTATTCCCTTGGAGGAGAAGTTCATTTATATTTCATTTCATGTAGGACACTCTGGACTTGAGCTGTCTTGTAGCAGAGAGAGCTGGAGAATGGAGCAACAACCGTATTATTGAAGAGCTCCATAGCCACAGACTGGGAAAAGCATGATCGGATGTGATTTTCAGAACAGATGCCCAAGCAGAGTTGGCAGTTAATTAAAAGCACTATGTACTTAATGATTAACTAATCACAGCGTGATGGCATTCAACGGAGATGCAAGAAACTTCTCTGCTGGATTCAACAGAGAAACTCCTAATGTCTGCCTTCAGGGTACCGTACTTACAGCCGTTTGCTTTTGCATTACCAGCAGAGACAACAGGAGCAGTTAGGCTGGCAAATTTCATTAAGCATTGCTTAGTTAAAACTTTAAAAACAGAAAAGATGGGTTTAGTCAATTCTGTATGTGCTGCGCATATAACACAGTGTGTCTTTAGCAATGGTATTTCACAGCCATGTTGTCAAGCAAGTGGTGGCAAAGTACTGTGAGCATTTAATCAAGCTTCACGGGGAAGGTATAGTAAGTATTATTTCCATCCTACAATGACTAAATAAGGGAGGGAGATTTCATGACATAAGTGAGATGTCCGTAAACAAGTCTGGAATGTTCTAGATATTTACCAAGAGATGATGTTTCTTTTTGAGGTTTTTTTTTTTTTGGCAATAGAATTACAGAGTTATGCTTACAGTGCAACACCTATTATTATCAAAGTTATTTTCTCCACCTCTTTCTCCTATATTTTATTCTTTTAAATTTTACCCTCAAGTATTCAATTGTTTTGCACAGGAGCTGTCTTTTTGCCTGAATTTATGTACAACACGTAGCACCAGAAGGTCCAGTGGTGTGACAAATAATCACAAGATTGCATTTCTGCATTTCATAGACTGTGATCACAGAAAATCTAGTTATGTGTAAAATACAATGCAGGAAGCTGAGGCATTTTCAACCCAATTAGAAAGCAAATTTCTGAGAAATCTCTGGGGTGATTGCTTTCTTGTCACAATTCTGCTTCATGGTGTGGATGCAGTCCAGATAATTAGAGCTAGAAAGGAGAATGACAGTGGATTAAAAAAAAAAAAATTACCATTTGAATTCAGTGATGATACTGAAGAGAACATTTTAAAATTAGTGTTGGAGATTGCCAAAGATAATTGTTCCTGTGTGATCATGTTGGGCAATATCAACTCACTACTTTTGGCAGTAGTGAAGTGCTCAGCCTGGCTGTAAGGCTGCCTGGGTCCTGCTCCTGACTTGCACAGGCTGCAAGTGCAGGATACTCAGCCTCTATCTTCTTGCTCCTCAAATTCGTGGGTAGCAGAATCCAACGTGGGAAGAGATGCTTCGAGTAATTTCGTACATACACAATGCGCAAGAGATCTTTGGCTGGAGCAGGGTATCTCACCCGACACCATGGCAGACTGGTTTTCTTCCTTGCAGCTAGGTCTAATTCAGGAAAAAAAAACAGTGGTTTTTATCTCCAGTGTGCCTTTTGCCATGGCCAGCTGGTGTGCACGTTCTGTGTTTCAGTGCAAAATTAGCTTTTCCCAAAGCAAAGCCTTTGGAAATATAAGCAACCAGCTTTTCTCTTTCAGCTGATAGGTGGAATAATAAGACTGGCTGGTGCCTCTGTGGTGGCAGCAGCCATTCAGCCCACATTCCCATCAGGTGGGGTCTGGGTCCCCCCATCACCCTCATAACCCTTTCTGCTGTCTTTTCCCAGTCCTGCAGTGTTAAGGTTCTTGCTCCTGCAGTCAGATGAGCTGTGAGCTGCAGGCCAGGCACAGAAGGTAAAGGTGTCAAGTAGAGGCCCAGTCCCTTGATGTCTGGGTGAAGCCCAGATGTCCTTCTCTGTCCTCATGGCACTGCTGCAGTTTTCTGGTGCTGCTGCAGACAGGACAAATTTGTTTTGCTCTGCGTGTCACCTTGTGGCTGTTGGCTTGTAACTCTGTAGAGCTGAGACCTTGTCCCAGGGATTCGCATGTGCTGACTGGAACACATGGACAGGGCACCCAGGGGTTGTTGGTCACGATCCAGAAGCCCGAAAAGATAAAACACCTGTCAAAATCTCTGATGTTTCAGTTTCAGGTCCCTGGCTGCACTATGGAAGAGCCAATACAAAGTAGCTAAGCTAATGATAATTCCAGGATAGTAATTACTAAAGTAAAGTTGTTTCCAGACCCCTGTCAGAAAAGGGGAGTCCCCAGGGCTGCAAGGCTATAGGATGGCTATGTGCCTTTGGAGTGGGAATGCCGCTGGAATGCCATTGCAGTGTATGGTCGGTGCATGTATGTCCAGATTTGGGCGCCCCTTTTTTAAAAGGAACAGTTCCTGTTTCTCCCTATCCAAGTAGTAGTGAAGCAAGACATCAGAGGAGATGGACCTGTCAACAAGCTTGCCAAGAGAAGTTGTGTATCTGTTAAGAAAGCAAAGTAATAGTGATTGACCAAGTTAGAGGAAAGAAGGAAATCAAATAACAGCACAAACTGATCCGATAATGCATCTCCTTTTCTGCTCAGAACATAAAAAAACAATAAACAGAAGTGTTGCTAAAGTGAATGTGCTCAGTGCTTTCCACATATAGAAGAATGTAGTGTCCTTGTTTTCAAGGCAGAAAAACAAAGGGAAGAAGTGCAACATGAGCGAAGTGTGAAGTGGATCCTCTCCATGGTAACGTGTTGCATGAGTAACATCTTTTTGGTGATAAGGCATGTAGGAAGCTCTTGAGCCCCACAGGAAGAAAAAAATCTTCATCAGCTCTCTGTGCCTTCTCTGGGATAAACAAGCACATCATGGATGAGAGATACTTAAAATTGTATTTGGGTTCTGCGGTGTTACTTTGGCATCATAATGGACTGGTGCCAACATATCAGAATTTTCCATGGTCTTTCTACATTTTTTTAAAAAAAATTGGCTTGTAAAACTAATATTACTTTTAAAAAGGCAGCTGACTGAAAAGGCCATGGTTTTAATGGGAAGTTAAAAAGTGGAAGTGCCTATTACAGCATCCTGGGTGTAGGGGAGGCTGACCTTTCCCACAGGGTGGCAATATAAAACTGAGACCAGTGGGAAAAGCCATTAAAGGACAATATTTATCTTTTTTCAGGTTTCTCCCTTAAGATTCTCTTCTAGATTTTCAGTCACTACAGGACAAAAGTCCAGGAAAGAGATGACAAGAAACAGGAGCAAAAACATCACTCTTGGTGGCTGAAGCACCGAGTTGCTCTGCAGAAGGAGCCAGCCCCAGTCACACTGATGCCAGGTTGATTTTTTTGCCTTTTCTTTTATATACCTTCTATATACGTTTTGTGTTTACTGAGTATTCTTAGCATGTGTGCTTGTAATTCCTTAAGCCTGAAAATTTAGCATAGTCCTAGTACTCTCCTAGGCCAGGAGACCAAGGATCCTAAAGGTCTCATAGTAGGAGGCCAGAAAGCCCTAAGCTATCTTGGGAAACCGAGGCCCCCTCTAGAATATATCCTGTAAAATGGAGATTTGGCCCATCCAGGGGAGAATTCCTCAGATGGAATATCAGGCCGTTCATCCAGGCCTCCCACTGGGGCATCCTTGTTAGATATGCTAATTTGTAAAGTCTAGAAATTGTGGAGGTGATCTAGTGTGTGTGTGCACTGCAGCACATCCCACCTTGGGAAATGGTGCCCCATAAGGATCCTTATTAAATACTGAGGTGAAAACCCCTTATCCCTTACCCTTGTCTGCCTCTCAATTTTAATAAACCAGGGAAAGTCATCAACACGAGCTCAGCTGTGGAGCCCTGATGTTTGCTGGCATGGCAGTGGTGGGCCATCAGAAGGAGAGTTCTGATGGTGTTTTCTTGCTCCCTTCCCTTGGTATCTACTTGATATTGTCCCTTCCAAGACAAACAAGCTGTCCAGAAGGAGAGGGGCAGAGACAGTTGAAGTTAGTATCTTTAGGTCATGGAGAACAAACAAACTTGCAAAAATATATGAGGTGGTTTTGTTTTTTTAATGCCAGACATTTGTATGAAAAGACTGCTTGCAGTAAGAGCACGGAGCTGGAGTGCAGGTAGATGATTTCCATGACCTCTGGAGAAAGGCTACTTGTATGATTGTTAAAATGAGAAAAATCATTGAGATCTGAGCTTTAACTTACAACCCTTACTCACTAAGTTGTTTTTTTTAATGTTGTGGACTATTGAATGATAAAAGTAATTTTTCATTATGTTTGCCTCATTTCTATGTTGCACTGAGTTTATAAAAATGTCACCTATTTCCTTTAACATAGGAAGAATCTCTAAATGAAACTTTTTATCAGAACTAATGCCTGTTCTGTAAAGCGAGCTGATAACAATATGTAAGGATACTGGATTTCACATTTCATATTGAGCAGGTACTGTTCTTCTGTGAAAATTAGTGGGAGTACTGAATAAATACATTTTTCAAAGCCTGATCCTGTATTATTTCCACTTAAAGGATTATCCACCTTTGGTAAGAATAGCCTAAAACTTGCAAAGTAGGGTAGTGGGTTAGATCTGTGAGAGAGATGTACCCTTTTCCATTTGCCACGTGTGATGCATTGTAGTTTTTCTACTTCCTTACAAAAGAAAAAGCATCATATTTTACAATAGGTATGCATTAGCTACTGAAACATTTCAGAAAATACATCTCAGAGCAGTACAATACCACTCCCTCCTATTTCTATACAATCAAAACTGATTTACAGAGAAAGACATGCTACTTGGGAAACAAACCCTGAAATCAATCGGTGGATTCTGCTGATTGCCATGTAAACTCCTTGCTTCATTTTCAGCATACAGAAGCTTAGAGGATGAATTGACCTTGTACAAACTTAGCCAACCTCAGCAATCTCCTGCCAGATGTGTGCTTCATTATTTAAGTGATACCACACTGTCAGACTCCTCCTGAAATGAAGTGGACATGCCAATGCAGCGTCTGGTCCTCAGATCTTTAGTTCCTGTAAGTAGAAAACCCTGTACAGACGGAGAACTGATTCCATGGACTCCAGGGAGGCTCACGTGGGTTTGAAATGTTAATCAATGCAGTTCAGACTGCTCTGGAAGTGCTGTCCTGAAAGTGGTAGAACTTTAAAACTTCTGAGCTACTTCCTGTTTCCATTATAATGTGTGTTTGTAATGTTTCAAAGTTCATATTTCTAATGTTTAGAAAACTGCTAATTATTTTCTTTTTTAGAATTCATTTTAAAAAGACTCGATTTCAGGCAAAATCAGACTCTGCACATAAATATTTGCAAGAAAATTTGTGCTGTTACATAAATTAGACCTCTTTCCCTTTCCTTCTGAGGGTATATTTGGGGGATTGTTTGTTTTGGTGTTTGATTTGGCTTTTTTTGTTTTGTTTTTGTTCCAGAGAATAGGTATCACTGTCGTAGTGAACACCTGTGAGACACCCTCCCGGGGGGCCCACTGAGTCCCCAGGACTCAACTCTTGTTCCCCTGATGAGCAGGCTCAGGCTGCAGGGAGGGAAGGCTTTGAAGAGCTGAGGTTCCCTCTGTAAATTGTCCTGGTTAGGACACAAGTACTGCCCTGTTACAAAAAGTCCAGTGATTGCTACTGAAAGGAACAGTAAAATCTGATGCCTTCTATTTCCCGAGTGGGCAATGTAAATGGCACAGCAGGGTCTGGGAGATCCACAAAGCAGCAAAAGTCAGCAGAGGCATGGTGGAGAGCAGCCTGCTGCAGGAAGAGGACAAGCAGGAATAGCTCAGCTAAATCAGTGCAAGCCATGCCATGAGTGCATTTCATAAGCACAGCTTAAAAAGCACACTGGGACTCTTGCAGGGAGCAAGAGGGGACTTGTGACAAAACTTACTTTGCACCTAACTTGATCGTTTTTGGTGAGTTTTACTTTCTAAATAAATGTGTGCTTGGAGGCAACAAGGATGGCAGTCGCTGTCTGAATCTGATGACTCCTTTTTCAGGAGAAAACTTAAGAATTTCACACCTCACTTAGCCCCAAATTTAATTTAATATTTTTTTACAAAGATTACTTGCACAGTGTGAAGGCATTTGGTTTAAGCAAGGCCTAAAATATTCTGGGCATTAAGCAGTGTGCAGCAGAGCATGCCAAATTAAGCTGGTTTTCTAAGCAGAGACAGTTTCTTTGATTTTCATTTATTTATTCATGTGTAATTGTTTAAAATTACACATGGAGCTAAAAGAAAATTCTCTGAATTCATGGGGAATAAAAGCCATTTAAGCTTTCCAAGGACGCACAGTACAGTGACAGCTGAATGAGAGTCCTTCTAATGTTATGAGGGCTATTTTATGCATTCCTTTATGCGTTATTTTTGGAGGGGAGGAGTTTCCTTCATCAGTTGATATTTAAAGCTTTTGGCATTTCTTTCTTTGGATAGCCTGTAGTCCATTCAGCTGTCATGCCAAGCAGCTTCACTCCTGTACATTTTTCTATATCTGAGATGGGTTTTTAGGTTTCAGGTAAATTATTTGTGTTGTGCAAGGTGTTATACTGCCATTATATAAAAGATTTTGCTTCATGGGTCAGCAATCCAGATAGACTGACAAGGAAAGGAGGAGGGAAGTGGATGGTGTCTGAGGCATCTTCTCAACAGGTGAGAGCAGGGAAACAAATCAAAATTCATGACTGAATACAGCCTTCCACACAGTACCAGTACTGTCTGTACCCTTGGTGCAAGCCCTTCTTGGTTTTGAAGGAACATTTCCAAACTCTCATCAAATCACCACTCTTTTTTCTTTAAGCAAGTAATGTTATAATGTAAATATAAATTGACCGTACTAAGATATCTTCATGCATATTCATGAATCAGGTTTATTGTCAAAGTTACGGACAAATTAAATATTATCTACAAAATGGAGCTGGTGTAATGTGTTGCTGTAGTGGAGATCCTCCAGAGAGAGAGGTTTTGCAGTTAAATCTTTCACCATGCATCCATGCCACAGCTGGTTTCAGAATTATTGACCCAATAGTGTGTGCACACTCAGAGATGCAAATGGTTTGGGTTTCCCTTGGGCCTGGAAACAGCAGACAGGACCTTTCCTCAGGGGAAAAAGGAGGCAGTGGAAGAGTGCTGCCATCAGTCTTCAGGTTTCTTTTTCCAGGCAAGAAACAGTACAAAGGGAAATTGTCAACAGCTCTCGGCTTAGCCTCTACTGCTGTTTTTGAAGAAATACATGGTATTGCTTGTAATACTACAGAGCAGTCTGGAAGTACTTGAAGAACAAGGAGGCACTGCAGACAACTGAAGTGACTGCTAAAAGGCTGAGGGAAAGCCTTCCCAGAGCTTCCCTATGCCACCTGGATCCACCCTTGAATTTGGCTGTACTTTCCTTCTCACGAGTCAAATGGGGAATCCCCCTTTACCATGTTGGAAAGGAAAGATACATCACTTGTGTATAGGTAAGTCCAAACGGTCTCTTGAACCCGTCCTGCTGGAGTAAAATCTGCCTATGAGTTGTCCAGGCTTGCAGAAACTGTAAGCCATGCTCAGCTTGACCAGCTTAACAGTCTGCTCTCTCGATTGTTCATATTGAGACTGGTTTAGGACTGCAGGGACACAGCTTTGTAAACATCAGAGCATGGACAGACCTGGAAGTCGTGTCAGCCGTGAAGGTCAATGGACGTATCTGTGAGGATGTGGCTGGAGGTACCTGGAGAAGGACAAAGCACCAAAACCACTTCTCACCCTGTGTACATCTTTATCCAGAGGTGAGTCAGGCTACTTGCATGAGGAGAAGGGAGTGGGAAGCACAAGTTACTTGCCTTAATAGCACTGTCAAGAACTTTTAGTTTTCTTTCTTCAAAAGCATTTGAGAACCAGCGGGGACAGCTTTAGAGAAAAGTTTCTCTAATGGAGAGAGATGTGGAGGCAGGCCATCCTGAAACTGCACTTTAACTGTATCACTGTGGATCATCCCCCATCTGACACACACTCTGAGCTCTTTAAAAATCCAAGCACAAGATGTTTAGCTTAAAATTATTTAACAATATTTTATTGTGTAAGATCGACTTTTTTCCCTCAGTGTTGGTAAGTCTGGCCCCCAGCCTGTGATGCTGGTGCCGTGGTGCTGGAATGCACAGATTGTTTTAGGGGAAATTGTTTGATGCATGTGTCAAATATTCGAAATTTTGAATGTAATTTGCCCTAGAAGCCTTTTTTTTTTTTTTTTTTGGCAGTCAATTCTGTTGCAGACCTGTTAAAAATTAGTTCTTTTATACTTATGAAAGTAAAACTCACATTTTGAACAGGTCAGTGAAATTATTTCAGCCATGGGTTTACTGTAGCAATAGAGACCGAAAGCATCATTATGCTTATTTAATATTTTGAGGGAAAATGCACTCAACACACAAAAGGAATTAAAAATGTATGTTTTTTTAAAACCAACCATTTGAAACAGTGATAAGGTTTCATCTCTAGAAATACCATTTATTCTGTATTACAAGTAGCCTTTTTCCAGGGCTGATCAACCTGGAGCTGCATCAAGGGTAATACTTGACTCTAGTGAAATTCATCAATTAAGAAACGTACCACTGAACACCTCAGCAAACTAGTATTTAATAGCTCTAGACCATGCAAAGGCTGAGCATTCAATTTCACCTTAAATGCATTGCAATCATAAATATGTTTTGAATAACAATGTAATTGTGCGTGACAATTGTTAGTTATGTATGCAAATGGATTTCTGCACTCTGGATCTGAGAATTGTCTGGGCTGCTTCTGCTTTTTAAAAAAGTGTATCCTCATAGTTAATTGTCCTTACTACCCCTTTCAAAATTGCTTTAACAAAATATCCCCAAATTCTAGTCGTTTTTCTTTGTGAATAGTGTCAATTTATCAAGCCATTCTAAAACTTAGTTTGCCATGGGGGCATTTTTAGAGCAGCATATTATTTGCCTGAATTAAGTTGCACACAGTTCTTAATCGACTTTGACAACTAATACTCAATTCCCTCTGCATTCAGTGCTGTCAGCATTTCTGTGCATGGTGCACCTATGCAGCAGCTCTGCAGTTTTCATCAGCAGGGTTAAAAACAGGTGTTACCTGCCAAACACACAGCACTGGTGGGGGAAAGATACCAGTGAAAAACAGAAAGGGGATTGAGAATGTGTGGTACAAGCAGCAGCACAGTAAATTTGTCTCATGCTGTAAATGTAAGATATTTCTCAATGGAAGTTTTAGTTCTAATTAAGAGTGGCATTTTGCCGAACTGTCCAGTTTGAAGATGAAGGAGAATTCATTCAGGTGTGCACGGAAAGGGCTTTGCTCACTGCAGTAGAGCATAACGAGTGAATTTAGTTAATGGTGAAAACTTTGGGCCAGTGTTCAGAGCCCAGCCCTGATCTCAGAGTGCCTGTCCTCTGTGCAGGGACAAACAGCACCACAGGCTTTGTGCAGAGAACACATTGGAAATGTTTTTCCCGAGAAGTCAGTGGACTCCAGTTTCTCACTTCCAGGAGCCCCCTGGTGCTGAGAGGGATGAAGAGCCTCTCCCTAAGTCACAACAGGAATTTTGCAACTTAAAACCACTTTTTTTACACAAATCCCAGCAATGTTGCTTTGTATAGACAAACTCTAAGGCCAATACAGCATTAACATTCATGGTAATGGGTGTTGTTTATAGAAGTCTTCTAAAGCCCTTTGCCTTTCCTGCTGCTCTTGGCTGCCTGTGGCAACACTCATTGTTGCTGCAGCTGAAACCTCAAATCCACAAACTTAAAATCAGAGCTTTGAAAATTTCCTTTGCATCAAATACATTAAGGAAATTAATTTAGCAATCTTCTGTGGTCATTGAAAGACAGGTGGCAACCCATTTTTTCTTCTAAGACTTACTGCCATTGCAGTATTTGGCTGCTTTTTTGGGAGATTGGATTAATTTTGGAGTCACTAAAACATGGCCCTTCATCCTTCAGAAACTAGAGAGAAAGGATAGTATTATGAACAAACTCTACCCTTGGCTGCTATCAGGGAATTCCATAGGTATAATTATGCCATGGAAATAGATAGTACAAGAATTGAGAAATCTGGAATAGAGCAAAACAAGGAGAATGACTGAAGTGCATTATCCCCTGCAAAGAAGAGTTTCCAGGCTGTGTCTTTTTCTAGTGCGGCATTAGGAGGGATTGGTTGTTCAAGTAAACAAAAATGTAAAAAGCCATTAAGGAAAACTTAGAATATCACTGTATTTCCAGGAAGTTATCACCAGGTGTGAGTGTGTATATGTAAAAAAGGTTCTTCGTCTTTCAGTGTTTTTTAAAATTCTCATTAAAAAAAAAAAACAACAAACAAGTAAATGCTTATTTCTATGTTTATATTCACACATTTTTCTCAAGTATTTTATCAGGTGGTCTTTGGCCAGTTCCTGATCTATTGCATAAGTAGTCTTTGTAACAATGAAGGGAAAAGAGAAGGTTGTGTCCTGCCCTGTTTGTTCCCCTTCCCTGCCGGTCTGGGGTGATCTCTGCTGAGGTTTGACATGGGGTGGCGGGTGCTTTGTTTCCCTGTGAGTGCTGGCTTCAACTTCATGTGAGCAGCATGTAAAAGTAAAAGGCACAGGGAGCTGGATTAGTTTGTCCACATAATGATCGTTTAGGATCTATTCACAACGCTTCTGTTGCATCTTTTGCAGTTTTGGGGGTTGACTTTTTGTCTGTTTTCTTTTAATTTTCTGGTAGGTTTGGCAGTAAAAAATGGGATAAGAGCCTTACATAATTCCTAATGCTATTTTTTCCCCCAGTCTTTTGAATGATTTCTGCTTCAATTCAGAAGCAGAATATATTCAGAGTATATTTATTGCTTCTTCTCAAATCCATGATCTGGAGGTTTTTAATCAACAAAAATATTTTCCTGCTTATCATGTATTAGAAGTTTCAGTGCAACATCCTGTTAATGCCTGCCACCACTTCCCACTGCCCTGTGAAGATTCCAGAGCCACTCATTTTTAGTGCCAATAGCCTGATTAATGAGCAGCCATCAGAAATTATCTAATACTTTTGCTATTCCTGTTGTTATAGTGGAGACCAAAAGCACAAACGCACTGCATCAAAGACAAAACTGGATTATTTAGGTGTTCTGTTACTTTAGTCTTCAAAGTATTTAAGTGCATTTTTTAAAACTATTATTAAAATGTAATTTCTAGAAAATGTTCAGTGCCCAGAGTTTCACCCACCTGAGAAATCGCTGGAGTAGTCACTCTCTTCTTTTGAGTATTGACTCTGTTGGCCTCATTCTGCTACACTGTCGATCACCGAGTCGTGCTTTTGTTGGCCTGTCATTCTGCAGAGATCAAAAGCAGAGAGAATCAAGCCTTTTGTTAACACACGAAAGCTTTGCCACCTGGAAAAGTGTGTCAGCTTTTTTGATTTATTTGTTCAGAATTTTTCACATATTGCCTTCTGGGTCAAATGACAAGTATTTGGAGGCAGAGTGTAGCTTCAAAGTCCCCTTTTTTAAGGAACCAAATTATGTAGCTCATCTTAGTAGAAAAAAATATTTCTGATCAAGACAGTTAACTGCATCAGGTTTCTCCAAGGATGAACCTACTGCATCTCTAAGCTGTTTTTCTTCACTAGCCCGATTCATCTAGCGAAAATGGGTGGAGGCAAGAACAGTTATCAGGGCCCAAAGGCAGAGGATGAAAGCAAAAAAACTGGCTTTTCTCTTCACGACCCTCTCTTTGGGAAACAGCTTTTGCTTATCTGAAGAAAAAAAAAAAAAAAGAAACGAAAATTATTTTCTTTATTAACTTCTGAACGAGTATGCAACTCAACGAGCAAATCTATGCTCAGTGACATGTTTTCTTCCTAGCTTTGCTCTAATACTTTTTACAGTCCCCATTAAGCCAAAAATATTATAACATTCTCTTCTAGAAATCAATCTGTAGTGGCAGCTGGCCTGGACTACTACTTTAGGAAAACACAGATATTTTAAATTTCTTAATGTTTTGCCTTAGAAATATCATAATAGGGAAATAGAGAGGTAGGAGTTTTCCTTAGATGAGCATATGCCAGACCTGCTTGCTTTTGAAGAGCTGTGTCAGAGGTCCAAAATGGGCCAAGTCAAATTAGCACTAATTAGCACTTCAGCAGCATCATTTGTGCTGTAAATGCTGAATTCACCACAACTTACTACTGCCTCATTGTGGCAGCCTGTGAATAAATCCTTAAGTACCTCGCAGATGCTTCGATGTTTAGAGGGCATAAACCTTGCCACTGGCTAGGGAGTGTGGTAGTCCACATTTATGGGAATCTGGATTGTTCAAAATACAAAAAAAACCCTTTCCTGTTGCCAAGGTTAGAGTCACACATTAATACTGAGACGGTGTTTTCATATTCTACAGATTAAATACCTTATTTTTGTAAAGCATTGTTCAAAATTCCCCTGAATTCTATCCGGCAGTTGCATTATTAATCTACTTTGCAAACTAAAATCTGGGAGATTTATTTATAAGAAAGGGCTTTTTACACAGGCATCTGCCTGCCTGCTTGCCTAATTCCCCTCTCCCATTTAGAAGTCTGAGAGTGAAGGTGGCTGCCTCTGAAACAAATAATGCAGAGGGTCTCTGAACAAAGCGAGGGGCTGCACTTGCTCTTCTCCTGCAAAATTCAGCGGCGCTGCTCCCTGGCTGGATGAACAGCTGTGGCAACAGCCCTGAGAAAAAGAGTGGAAAAAGAGTGGGGACAGTGGCAGATGAGATGGAGCAGGAGAAGGAAGGCAGCATTTGGTTGAGCAGTTGGGTAGAGATGAATTTTAAGCGAGGGAGGGTCGGCAAGAGGTTTTTGAAAATGGTCAAAACATGGAACAGAGCTGGCTGTATGTCCCATGGTGCTGAGGAGATCACGGAGAGATGGGCTGGAAAGAGTTGCATGAGGACACCTAAAAATGTTTGATTTGAGCAATGTTTCTAATGCTGATGAGACTGGACGTGCTTTATGGGACTACTTGAAACTTGCTTTTACATTTTAATCATACTAAACTTTCTGACAGAAAGAAAACAAAGGAACTGCCTCTGCTTCTTCCCTGAAAATATGACTCAGAAACAAACTTTTTCTATCTCTGCCTTAGAAACATGATAATGCTCAAATATTTTAAAACACAAACAAACACAAGCCAACAACCAAGAAAACCCCAAACACTGTTCAATGCACCATCATGAAGAAGAGATTGCATCTTTTTTTAACTGAGTGCCCTATCCAAGGCAATGAAACCTTTCAGTAGTAAAAGAAGAAATGGCCCTGGAATGGATGTTTTCATTGGTCATCCATCTACTGCACTGTAAAACAGTAAATGATCTTTTTGATGTCTCCTCCCAGCAAACATCAGTTCTCATTTTTAGGGTTTCTCTCTGGCAGTTGTATATATAGGGGATACGACTTAAAAGTGATAAAACATGCTATGGATGTGATGACATAAAATTAATTTATAATGCCACTGAAGAAACATATGTTAAATGCTTCTCCCTGGGCTAAGTATAATACTTAATCACCAAAGTTTTGGTCTTTGGCCTTTTAAAATGCTTGATTGCATACATTCAGGAGTCATGGCCCCCAGGGTGTTACACAAGTTGGGAAAGGTTGAGGTTTGATAACAGAACACTGCTTGCATTGATTTCTTCTGGTATTCACTAAAACTTACAAAAAAAATTAAACAGCACATTTATATTTCTATAATCTCTGTAACAATAAGCACAGGAAAATGGCTTTTTTAAATCTCTGGATTGTAATTGTGAAAATGATATTATGAGAGCTTATGATTCGAGATTGTATTTTCACTTGTCTTAACTGTTAAGAGTAGTGATGTCTGCCTTAGAGTTTGAATTAAAAAAGACATTGTGTTGGGTTTATTACTATAATTATTATTATTGCTCCTACATCCTCATGCAAGCCATAAAACCATTTTAGCATAAATTCCTTGCCTAAATGCTATTATTAAGTGCTATCAGGGTTGAACACCAGTCATTAAATCCTTCTGAGCAGTAACAACTGGGAGAGTTTAATGGAGCCCTCATCAAAGATGAACATGGAAGAAGATGGAGAGAAGCTTCTGTGCATGCTGCCTGTAGCCTGGAGGGGAACAGAGCAAGGAGAACCTCTATAATTTACTGTGCTTCTCTGTTGTAGGGAAAAAAAGAATTAAAACATGTAACCTAAACCAAAGCCCAGTAAAGCCTGTGGGAAGCTTTCTGTTAACTTCAATGTGCACTAGATCTGGTTGATAGATTTTTAAAATACAAAGTGGTTCACATGGTGTGTTGAAGAGGTTTTTCCATGCAATGGACACACATAATGAGATCTTTCATTCTCTCCTTTTCCCAGATTTGGCCTTGAAGAAAAGCCTAGAGCTGACTGATACTGAACTTTGGACAGAGTTAGATTCTGACCTGAATATTGAGGACAGAGTCCTTGTGTATTTTTGTTTGTTGCCATGTAAGTTCTTTATCCTTTGCTGCTTTGTTCTTTATCATCTGCAGGATAAAGCATTCTGAATCAGAAATAGATTTGCACATGGAGATCTGTGCTGTGGGGGAAATATCTCTTTTTTTCACCCCACAGAACTGGCTGCTTCCCTCCTGCAGCATTGTCTCCACTGAGAGGAGACATCTCTGCACATAGATGCTGGCAAGAGTCTCTTTTCCTCAGCAAGAATGCACAAAGTAGAACATATTGTAGAAAGTCAAGATTTGCCTTTCAGGCAGTTGGATATGAGCACACCCGCATGCCACTGTATCCCACTAGTTGATTTTGTCATCTGTTATTTAGTTTCTTGAGTGACTTTTTGCACCAACCACCTACATATCCCAAGTGTTAGAAATTTATTTTTTTAAGAGTTGGTTTCCTTTTCTCTGTGATTCTTGACAATGTGATTCATGGGAGCAATGAGGGATTCTTTTTCTGCACAAAATAATTCATTGTTCAGGGAGAAAATTGCAGTGCCCTCTTTGTATCTGGAAAAGAAATCATCCATTATTTTTCATTTGGCACTTGAACATTGACTCTAATAGTATTGCAGTTACTTTTTGGATTGGGCATCTATTTTCCAGGATTTGGAGTGCTGCAGATTCCAAAGGCCATCTCCTGCACCGGTTTTCCCAGAAACACAGTTGTCTTTAGCTGGCTGTTAAAGTCACTGGAAAGCCTTGAGAAGAGAGGGCATGAGGCTCCAGCTGAACAATAGTTCTCTACATTTTCTGTTCCTTTCCATCAGAAGGTTGGGATGGAGCTGCTGTGTGCTATTTGGGAGGGTTATATACTTAGTGAACAGGAGTGAGTGGACTCTCCCCTGTGGGCAGCCTGGGACAGGGAACAAGTTTGGAGAGAAGTCATCCACTCTGTTTTCTCAGCAGCGCTGGACTGAAGCATTCATTTTGCTGTCCCCAGCCAAGCTCTCAGTTCAGTTCCTACAGGCTGAGAGACTGCTGCTGTCACCAGGGGGTCCTGGCAGGAGAGCAGACCACAGGACCTGCAGCAGGCTGCCCTGTGAAGTGTCCCCAGCTCTACACCTGGCTCCTTCAGTCCTCTGACAGCGATTTTTCATTTGGCTAATTTTAGGACTTCACTGCATGAAAGAGATGGGGCAAGCAGGGGAAGGTGACTTGGCCATTATTTTAGTTTAATTTATTATTTTTTAGAAATTAGTCTGAAAGGTCCAGGAACAGATACAGAGTGAGGAAAAGAAGTGCTTGTGTCGCCTAAGTGACATCACTGTGCATTTATGTTGGGTTTGTCTTTCCCTTTGCAACTGAGAGTAATGACACGTCAAAGCTGCTGCCTCCAGTTGCTGGTTGCCTGTAAGAGTTTCAGGTTTCTGTGTTTTATCCCAAGATCGTGTGGACACCTCAGAGTCAGTACTCAGCATACAAGGCAAAGACAGAGCACCTGCTCATGCTCAGCTTAATTCCTTTAAGTGCTCCCGTAGCTGTCAAACTATAAAAGCAGCACAATGGAGACTGACTTGTTCGCATTGCGGAGCCCTTTTTGATATTCAATATCCCAAATTATTTTAGTGAGTAGATGTGACGAGAGCTTTATAGAACTGCAAACAGTCCATGAAGATAATACCCTGGGGCAGCTCATTTGCCTAACACAGAGCACATACTCAACTGGTATAACACAGTACAAATATTTACTAAAATCAGGTTTCGGTGTTTACCTTGGAGTAGGAGAGCACATTCTGAACAATTATTCTCTTTTGTGCCCAGCTATGCAATGCAGAATATATTCAGCAGAATCCTGTAGTCAAGCCATGAATGCACACACAGTGAACTAAGTTAAAATGTATCCTCTTTTGTTATGCTGACCACAGGAGAAAGGAAAGGTACAACTAGGCTCAGGATTCTATATCAGAAATTATATGTTTAAACAAAATTATGACTTTAATATATTTTGCCATAATTAACAAGAGTAATCTCAGAAAGGCCCTTGAAAAGTTTACTGTGGCATTTCCAGTGTCTTCCCAAAATAATGAAGTGGATGTCTTTGGCAAATGTTTGTCAGCAGCTGGTAGCCCTGAATATTTGGGTTTTACAGAAAAGCAGCAAGCTGTTCCTCATGGTAGGCAAAGCCTGGGCTCCTGGGCAGCACTGTCAAGGTCTCTCACAGGAGAAGTGTTTGTGCTTTTGTGTCCCACTGAAGGCTGTTGGTGCCACTGCAGCTTTGGCAACGTCAGCAGGGCAGGTCCATTGTGTTACCAGAAACAAAGAGCTACAGATGTGACTCCTCTTAGAGTGTCGCGTCGGTAACATGGTCACATTCTGCTTTTCAGCTACTCCTTTAAGCAGTTCTTCAGTTTCTTTGCTTCTTTGAAATTGAGAGAGATGAGTTTGGAAGGATGCAAATGAAAATAGTCCATGGAAAGAAATTTTCGATGAGGTCACTTTGCTGTTTCATGAGATGAGGAGGAGCTTAAGGACAACGGTTTAGGCTTGCTAAAGAATGCAGACTTCTGATAGAAGGCAGAGATTCTCAAACATTTATCAAACAGTTTATACCAGGGATTTCATATTTTTCAAATACAGTACCAAGTTTTTATGTTGAAGATATAAATCATAAATTGAAATCAGGAGACTTAACAGTTAATGTATGTACTAATTAGAGAGGATAGACCTGCAGTATCACAAAGTTCTAATGGGATCAGGGATGAAATACTACAAGAAATGCTGGTTTTCCCTTCTTTGTCTGGGAGCCATTATCTATTTTAATTCCTCTCCATTGAAATATGAATCATGTGAATCCTACCTTTAATTTGTTTCTTTATCAGTGCTTTGTTGACTTCATAGTTTATACACAACACAGCAGGGGAGAGCTGTGAGACTATGTATCAAGCATTATAATGCATTAGAGTACTCACTTTTCTCTCTAACACATCAGATTTTGTCATCAAGTTTTATGAGGATAGGCGTTATTTTTCTCAGAATCTCCTGAAACTATTCATCTTAATTAACAGTAGTATAAGCTTCTTTATAAAGTTGGAATACATTTTATCATGAAGAAATTTCGTGGTAAATGCACCTGTTTATTATTTCTGAACAAAGTGACGCAAAAAAAGAAATGCCATGGTTCAGAAAGCCTTCTTTTAAAAATTAACTTGCAAGTGTTAATGCAAGGTTAGAAGTTGCAGTATTTTCCTCTCGAGGGACCAGAAGGTGAACTCTGCTTTGTGGTTCACAGAGCTCTGAGAGTTCCTGAGGCCCATCCTCACACCGGGCAGACTCCAGTATCTGCTGGTGTAGTGTCAGCTTCCCAAGGTATGCAGGCAGTTGTTGCCTTTGTTCTTCTTGCTGTGATGTGTCAGGTTTTCCTATCATCCTGCGCGGATATGTAGATTTTTTTTTTTTTATTTTGACCCTTGTCCAAAACTGCTTTTTAATCAGGGGTCAGCAAATGCACCACAATTTCAAAAGGCAAACAATAAAAACATATAATCCAGCTGTTGGTGTCCAAAGTTATGAGCGGGTTTCTTAAATGCATGCTCAGCTGCTGCTCACCAAATTTTCAAGGTAAAGGAAATTGTGAGCCAAATAGTTTCTGTTCCCTGAGCAGTGCATATGGCAAGCTGGGGTACCAGTTCACAAGCAGCAGCTCCCCAGTAAGCTGGCACTGGCCTTGAGAATCGTTTTCAACACAGTGTTGTTTCTAGTGCCAGTCTTTTTCCTGTGTTTTTGTGGGTTTTTTTGGTGGATTGATGAATAGAAGACCCTGAATGAAGAGGTTTGGCATTTGTTTTTTGATGTGGCAAAGAAAGAACAGCACAGTCATAGTGGTTTTCAAGGCCTCCTTATTCATCAGCAGCCTTAAAGTATCTGTGCCATGTCATTATGAAACACCGTGGAAATTTTTTTTCATCAGTTGCAAAGTAGATTTGACAAGGGAAGCGCTGAAAAATGATAAATAGTAAGAGACATCCTGTACATTTGAATAGGGCATTTATAGATTATTTCTGTTATCACCTGTTTTGCTATGGAGTGGTTCACCCTTTAAAACCCTCAGCATTATTCCAAGTTATCCTTGCAAGATTTGCCTTTGGGTGAGCATATCCCCTTCACCTCTAAATTCTTTATGACCTCATGCTGGGTTCTGTGGGGCAGCTTGTGTTTAGGAGCAAAGGCATCCCACAGCGCTGATTGTCTGAGAGCAGGAGCTGGTTTGGCACTGTGAGGCTCTGGAATATCATCTGCCCTGCTGGCTGGGGCTGGGCAGGAGCCAGCAGACGTGCTGAGCTTGCTCTGCCATTGCAGGATTGTGTCCTGCTGGGGGGAGCTCATGTGCAGAGTGGCTCTGGCTGTGCAAGCCTGCTTCATGGCTGCTGTCTGAGCACCCTGCACTTCCATTTTCCAAGTGTAGATCCAGCTGAATTAGCATGTTTCTATCTGGGTCTTGCAGTCTTAGTGTATGAAAAAATTATTTGAACTCTCAGAGAGCAAGGCACTTTGAGTTATTTTCCCCTCACTGCTGTTCTGTTTTCTGTTGTGTAGGATTGAGGATGTGAATTTGGGTGTGAAAACACGTATCTTGGGTTCTGCAAAGGTGAGGAAGTCTGTGTGTTTGCAGTCAGGATCACAGCCTTGTGCAGATTGTGAGTGCTCTATACAGTGCTGGGAAAGACAGGTTATAGCAAGTGCTGGCATTTATGGAGAAGCAGTTTGTCTGCTCCTGTCACTCGGTGCAACAGCTGCATCTGAAATTTGTTGCCCTTTGTTTATAGACTGATCCTGGTATTTGGAACACTTTGAGTCTTTCATTGCCCAGGTGTCCAGAATTTGAAACAAAATCAATTATAACTGCTATAGGCAAGGGCGTTTATGGTCATAATGTTCCAATGACAGTGTCAGGGGAAAGCATCAGGAACTTACAACTAATGTTTATTTACAGACATCTCTACACAGTCTTAAAATAGTGGTAATTGGTACAGGGAAAGCAGGTACAGCATGGTCTCTGTCCCCACAGAAAAGTAACAATATCGATAGGTAATATAATGTTATAAATAGAAAAATAAGATGTGACACAAACATGCAAGTCATGCTCTAGATGGAAGATAGTTGGTTTCACTGCACTGGCTTCTAATGGCAATCTCTTTGCAGGATACTTCAGAAATGATGGATTGGGCACACACATAATGACCTGTTCCAGTCAGGAATGGAGAGTGTCTCAAAGGGAGTTGCCGATGAGATCTATGGAATGGGATGTGTGAGTGTATACAAGAGCAGTGTTGGTACAGTTTTGCATGTATATCTTCCTGACAAAAAGTTTAAAAAAGTCAAGACTGCACATTTTGGAGGATTAATCATCTAAGATTTTTCTCAAATTTATCACCAACAGTAGTAATGTCCTCCTTGTTTCTGTTTTACAGGGACACCCACATAGCCTTTAAAAAGCATAAATAAAATTACATCCACGCAGGCTGTGGGTCTGTGCAGCAGCTGTTCACATGACACTATATTTTATCTGCATACATTAAATCATTTTTTCCCGAGCAACTGTCTCAATCTGTAAAAATATTTGTAAATAGACTCAGTTTCCAGTGAAATTTGCTTTCACTAGCACAACAGAGAGACAGGGAAGACTTATGCCCAGTGGGAAGAAAAAAGCAAAATTGTTTTCCACTGCAGGTCGAACAGCTCAGTCCTAAGGCGTTTGCCTTGATGACTGTGTGAAGCCAGTGCTCTCACTTAGCAGCTACCTCATTTCTGGGATGAGATGTTTCATTTCACCAGACAGATTTCTCCACAACTGAACGAGCACAAAGAAAATGGGAGGTGGTAGAGGACAGCTCTGTATTTCAGTAGAGAAGGAACTCACCTGCAGAGAAGGGATATTTGGTAGTTGTTCTTTTTTCACCCTTAACTCCCTGTGTCCTTCTCTTGTGTCCCTCCTCTATGTAATGTGTTAATGTTTCCTTCCTACCTTTTGAACCTCCACAGTCTGAGGGTGCCTGCGGTTTTAGTGACAATTTACTACAACAGCTAAACAAATGAGCTGGTTACTACATCCTGTCAATTCTTCAGCAAATTTAGTGTCTGTGTTAGCCCAGCTTCTTTGTGACCGACCCTCTGGGCTCACAGGTGCCTCACTTGAGCCTCTTGGCTTTCCAAATCCATCCTTTTTTGTGAGGTGACACAGATTCCTATTAGGCTCATCAGACAGGGAGGAACAATGATTCCTGAGAAACGGGGGCTGAGGGCAGGTACCATCATGATGTGTAATCACTTTCCAGAGCTATCCTGGAGGAATTTTGTTCAAGCACAGGATGCAGGATCACTTTCAGAAGTGGAAACACACAAATAGGCCAGCACTGTCCACCAACCTGGTCTCTTAGTGTATTCTGACATCGGACACCTGTGGGCTTCCTCAGCAGCTTCTGTGCCTGCAGTCAGACCAAAGCTGTGCACTTGGAGCTGTGGAAATCCACATGCTTCACTTGCACCCTGAAGGAAATAAGCCTTACATCTCACATCAATATATTGAAATTTAACTCTGCTGAATAAACCAGAAAATCCAGATATCAAGTGTATTTTTAAGCCTTGATCTGTAGCAATGAAGGTGAGAGATTGGTATGTTTGCTAAAGCAAGGGGATTTCTATGGGTGTAGGATAACCTGAGGCCTTACAGACGGTTTGCAGGGGGAAGCAGCTGGTTCAGCTGGTTGTGGAATTTGGTGGAGGTTTCAGTCTGGGTGGGAGTTGCTTTTAGGGTAACTAGAGCAAAGAATGTCACTGCCTTCCCCGCACCAAGCATCAGCCACCCCATTTTGGTATAGTCTTGAGCCCACCCTTTAAGGCTCAGGATTAGGTCAAGGGTACCTTGTTTCAAAGCAGAAGAGTTGTTGGCCACCCAGCCTCAGCTGAGAGGGTCGTTCTGCCTCCCAGATCGGAGCATTGGTGCTCTTGGTGCTTCCAACTGGCTCAAGGCAGGCGCTGGGACAAGGCCCCAGCAGCTCCTGGCTGAGTTCAAGGCACTCCTGCATTTCCCAGACGCATGCCCCACCATATAAACAGTATGACCTAGCCTGGGCAGTATGAGGCTCTTCAGACATACTTGTCTTTTCATCAAGGCTCTTCGTTGTGTTCTGACAGCTACCAGGAATGTTAAAATGCAGTTTAGACCAAGATCATGCAGTCTATTGATGTCAGAGCTGTGTGCAGGGTCTTTAGTACAGAAGTGAATTAGACCACTGATTATTTTGCTTATGGCTCCTTTGGTGCTCTGGACTTGATACTCAATGTTTAAGTGGCCAGATGTCCTGAAGCCATTACATACAGCTGGACAATAAACCCTCTGCTACAGAGAAATAGCTAAGGCCTTCCTCCTTTATTAGGGGAAAACTGACAGTTTTATTGACTGGCTTTTTGCCTTGATCATATTTACAGTGTTACACTAGACCTATTTAAATCATTTCAGTAGAAAGCTGAATACTCTCTGAAAGCAGTCTTGATTCCAGCCTGAAGAATAGGTAATGTGTAATGGATACAATGAGCTCTCATTTTAAATGAGCCACATTTTAATATGAAAAATATTTATTCCTCTGTAACAGCTCACAGTTTGTTTGGCTGTGGCTAAAATAGAGCTTTGATAAAGTACATTGCCAAAATGAACCCAACTACTCTGAGAAACACATTGCACTAGTAGATCAGTGTTTTTACTACCTCTGTACAAGGTATGATTAAGGTATGATTTTGGTTTTATACATAAAAAATCTACTACAGATGTTATGAGAACAAGCTAAATTAAAAAAAAAAATAAACCAACAAAAACCCCAAAACCTCAACAACAACAACAAAATAAAGAACAAAAAAAAAAAAAAGCCATGCCAAGAGCAAGTTCCAGCCCCCATCAAATAAATCAAATATTTGATATAGGAAAAATCCCTGCAGCTTCATCTGTGGGGCTGTTTCTCACGTTCTGCTCTTGTGGGCCACCACTGCTCTGTAAGGCATCAGAAGGACTTCTATCAAACAGTGGTGAAGAGAGAAAAAGAGAAAAAAAAAAGTTCCACTTTAGAAAAAAAACCCTAAGCATTCCCACTAATGCAAGCAAGAAAATTTTGTGAAATTGACAGTGAATCTGGCTTAATTGGTTGTAAATTAAACTATTGACAGAACATGATCTTGGAAGATGAGTTATTCCTTTACTCTAAAGACAAGATTTAGAAACGGTGTTCAAGGAAATGCAGCTACACTTGTTAATATGTTGTCCTGGTCTGCTGCCCTACCTGTACTACAACCCGACCACCCCTGAGATGCTCAAACAGAAGTGTTGGGAGTGTTTCTGGGGACCAAGTTGACAGCCTCCACTTCAGTGTTTACCTTAGCGGCTGCACTAAATCACAGCCGTACCAGGCTTTCTCCTTTGTTGGTTTTATCCTTTTTCACTAATGTGGAGAGAGTGAGGGTTTTAGAAGAGCTCTGCTGGAAAATGTCACGTAAATGTTACTGACCCGCGCGGCCAGCAGGAGCTTTGCAGGGCACGCTGAGGGATCGGGCTGTCCCCCGACTGAAAATAATAATAACATTATCATTATTATTATCATTATTATCATCATCATCATCATCATTATTATATTTATATTTATATTTATATTTATATTTATATTTATATTTATATTTATATTTATATTTATATTTATATTTATATTTATATTTATATTTATATTTATATTTATATTTATATTTATATAATAATAATAATGATAATAATGATAATAATAATAATATCTTTGCTGTTAGTTGGACACTTGGGTGAGAAACCGGCGCGGGGCGGGCACGGCGGCGGCCGGAGCAGCGCCGGAAAGGGACAGCAGGTGGCGCTGCTGCCGCAGGAACCGCCGCGCCCCGGCCCGCAGCGCCCCGAGCCGGCCCCGGCCCCGACTGAGCGGGGGAAAGGGGAAAGGGGGAAAAGGAAAAAATGGGATCTCCGGGGATGCCTATTGCACTGACCCGGGACAGAGAGGGGGGAAAGGGAAAAAAGGGGGAAAGGGAAAAAAAAGGGGAGCTCCCAGGCTGCCGATTGCACCGACCCCGGACAGAGCGGGGAGAAACGGAGAAAAGGGAAAAAAAGGGATCCTCTGGGCTGCCTGTCGCACGGGTCCCCGGGACAGAGAGAGGGGAAAGGGAAAAAAGGCGAGCTCCCGGGCTGCCTGTTGCACCGACCCCCCAGGACAGAACGGCAGGAAAGGGGAAAAAAGGGGGGGAAAGGGGAGGGGGGTGGAGGGATCCTCTGGGCTGCCTATTGCACCGTCCCGGGACAGAGCGGCAAAAAGGGGAGAGGAGGGATCCCCCAGCCAGGGAAAGGGGGATCTCCTAGCGGGGAAAACGGGGGGATCTCCCAGACTGGCCAAAAGGGAGATCCCCCAGGCAGGAGTAAAGGGCTATCTCTCAGGCTGCCTGATGCACCCATCCATAGGAAAGAGCGGGGGAAAGGGGCATTTCCCAGGCTGCCTGTTGCATTGGTTCTTGCAAAACAGGGGGCAAGAAGAAGAGTACTTCCAAGGACTCGTTTCTCTGGCTGATAATTTCGTTTAGGGAAGAAGAAAGAGCGAAATATTAAGAACTACTCAAAACTAGCAGACTGTGTGCCTAACAGTTTGGCTAAGCCCACCACCATAAGGTTGTGCTCAAAACTCTCTTTGTTTCCAAATAACTAAGCAAAAAAAAAAAAAATTACAAATCAAGAGCCAAAAGAAATAAACCCAAACAACTAAACAAACAAACAAAAAAACCCAAACCCAAAACCAACCAATCAACAAAAGTCCTCCCACCCTCTCCCCCGAGAAAAAGCCGAATGAGAACAAAACAACAAACAAATAAACAAAAACCCCAGTCTGAGGTCTGCATGAGAATCCTGAAAGGCTTGGGAATGTTTCCATCCTCACCTGACTGGAGGAGTGTTGGAAAAATGTGTGTGTGTATATATATGACAGGCACAGCCAAAGACTAATATATATGAAATAGTTTCAGAGGAGAAGATGTTTGGAAAGAAAAAAGTAAGTATTGTGACATATTTCAGTGCTCAGACTATGACAGCAAATTAAAGGGAATTGTATAGATATTGCACAGGAAACTTTATTCAGATTCTCTCTCCTGAACCAAGAATAGAACATGATCCCATTGTATGTGTCTATTATCTCATCCTGTCTATGGCTGTGCACAGCCAAATCCTTAGCTATTATCTAAGTTGTTATGTCTCATCACCTGACTTCAATAAGTAATGGCCATATATATCAGCTGTGTCTCTTTATGTATTCTCCTCCATTCCCGCCAATTCTTTGATCTATTTGGGAAGCTCCCCTTTACTTGACCAGTTCTCTCTTTCAACGGTTTTAGGAAGACTTGCCATCCTTTCCAGTCTCATGGACTTTGCACTGTTCAGAGTCCTGGTGGTCGCTTCCTAATTGTCAACTTTCCATTAACCTTAAAATCTCTTACCTGTTGTAGAAACCTGTTGTTTCTATTATTAAATTCTCTGTATTCTAATACCTAACTTAAAATAAATGTGTCTGTTTATTAAGTAAGCACTGTAGGGAATTCATTGTAGGGAATTCATGCCTACAGCATGTTGCTGAAAAGGTTCATATAAAAATTAGGGAATATTCCACGTGGTGATTTCATTGATTTTCCTTCTGACTAGAATAAACCTTTCTTAGTAGCCTTAAATGTCTTTGATTATAATACAGCTCACAAATTGAGTATGGCATATATTCACTTGTTTGCCGTGTCAAAGGTCCCATGTTTCTGAATAAGAATGAAAAAAATCTGAGCTACTTAAGCACTGAAGTGGGCCAGATTTTCAGCATACCCTTGCAATTATTTGCGGTGAGGAAACTACTGTGGGGGACCACCAAGTTCTTTGCTATTTAAGGATGTCACAATGGCATTTTCATATTTTAAAAAATCTGGACCCAACTAGATGCGTAGTTTAAGTAAAAGCTTTTATCTGTTGCTGCTAAGTAAAAGAAAACACTGTAAACCAGTGTCTCTGGGGAATTGTACAGGATGCATGTGCTGCCTGAACTGCTGTGTATTAGCATAAATCTATGGGTTAAATCATTATTTGTAATTTGAAGTTTGCCGAAAACCCTCTTAAGTGAGACCAGGAAGAAGATGCACAATTATTTTTGTTTTGCATAATGAGCCTGGCTAAGTAGAAGGTCACCTCAAAGTAGAATTTTTCAAGGATACCAACATTTGCTCATCCTATCCTGTGTGCCTGATGAAATAGCTGGGTCTTGAGATGTCTGCCTCACTAATTGAAGGTCATATTAGCATGAATGGGTCTAGCCTTGGCTGATAGCTACCATTGCAATTTAACATTGTTTTCTTACAGAGTAGAAATACGGTTTTTTCTGCAAGAGTAACCCTTCCTAATGCAGTCTCATCAAATCTAATGTAGAATGGTACATTTACATATATCAATAATTTAATCCTTCCCGTTTAAAATAATTAGCATAAATGAATAGACATAAAATCCACGTGATAGAAAAGCTATAATGTTCTGTGTGTATGTATACAAAATATCACACAACACTGTTCCTGCAGTGAATTAAGGCTTTGTTGATCTTAAGCAATAAAAAAAATCAATGGGATTATAACACAGAGCTTCAGTGAGGGTTTCCAGGATCTTAGAAATTAATGCAGTGTTCATGAATATGGAAAAGGTTTCCTTGTGGGAGTCAGAAATGAGGTGACAGTGCAGCAGCTGGCCAACAAATCCATGTGACAATTGGTACAAGGGTATAAATATCACCCACTGCTGCAAGCACAAGTTAAAGATGTGGCATAGACAATCAGTTTTTAAGTTGTCTCCTGTGCAAAAGAACTGTTGACTCAATCAAGAAACACAAAAATAAAATCTATTGCTAAGGCTTTATTGTGGGGCCAGAGCGTTCCTTTGAAGTTTCTGGTGCTGGCTGCTGCCAGGAGCAGGACGTTGGCCTCAATGATTCATTGCCCCTAATCGGGTCAGGTGTTCCTTCTGAACCTAAACCCAGCACTTTACCAGATACTTAGGTTTTATTTTAGCATTGAGAGGAGCTCTGAGAGAGGAGTATGACTCAGGTTCCTAACAGCTGTAGATTCCATTCAAGTAGTGAGGAGTTAGAAGTTTCTTTAAAGAATTTAGAGCTAAAGGAAAACAGAGTGTTTTGAAATTAATCTCAGCTGATAAAACCATGATCCTAAATCCAAGTTCTCTGTAACTGTGCAAATGCTGTCCAGAATAATTGGCTAGAATTGTTATCTAGGTGTTAAAAATATCAGTCACCTCAGATAAGCCATTATCAGGTGTGCAAATTAGTTTGCAGATAAAACAGCTCTTGACAGGTCCCAAAATTAAAACTGCCTGGTTTCGTGTGGCTTTATGTAGTCCTACTCCATCAGAGGCTCCCATCTGAAAGTTGTCTCTTTACTGATTTGGGACATAATGGAGAATTAGATTAATGATCACTGATTAGATTAACGATAGCTATAGCATGATATAGTATGTTAGGAGAAGGAGATGTTACAGCTGTCTTCGTGTGAGCATCACTACATGACTCTGGGAGCAGTTTGTGTCACAAGCTGGATTTCTTGTAAAAATTTGTCACTACAATTGGTACTCCATCAAATACCTTCCATCAAGGGTTTGGGGATTTTTTTTCTGCTTTTGAATGAGAATAAATTATGACAGTATATTTAGCATTTGTTTGGAGAGAAGAATTTGTGGCCCTACTGGAGAATGCTGAGCAAGGAGATGACTCTGAAGGGATGCCTCTCTATTTTTGAGTAATTGGGTAGCAGGATCCCAAGGCAATTTGTTTCTTATAGAATCTTCCCTGTGAAACTCTTTGCTGAAATATGTGGATACCTGAGATGTGTCACCCTGAGAAAAATCAACATAAGATTTCCTGCAATTTAATTTTGTACACATCAACACATTTCTTGATTAGACTTCAAGCTTTCAAAAAAGATGTCAGTGTTTTCCTGCAGTAAAATTAGGACTTAAATCTTCATCCAGTTGCTTTTTTTCTCACAGCACAGCTCTCTGTGGACAGAAGCAGACAATCTGCACATGCTTTGCTCTCTATCCACATCCCTGGCATATGCTCAGTGACATTGTTTAGGCCAAAACACTTGTGCAAGCTCTGGTTTCCCAAATGCTGTCAGGTCAGAAAAAATGATTGACCAAGTTCAGGTGCCTTATTCTTCATATTGTTAGGTTTTGGTTTATTGTTATTGTTTTGTTTTTTAAAATAATTGGTTAGAAGAGGAAAAGCTTCATTACAATCACAATAGATGCCAAGCATAAACCTTAATTTACAGCTGTGGGGAACACTGTACTCTGGGCTACCTGTCCGTGGTAGCAAGCACCTATCACTTCAGAATTACAACAAAGGAGAAATGGAGGGCTGCCTTCTCTGCTCCCAGGTACTGTTCTATTCTGCAGTGTCATGGTGAAATATTAATTACATTTATCAGAACAGGATTAAACGTGGAATGAATGATTAATTATTTGACACGGGGATAGATTAAAGTTTTGTTCAGGGTTTATGTATTCATTAATTACTTGTTAAATCAAAGAGAGGAGGAGCAGTCTTTTCAGCTGCGTTGGTGCAGTGATTTGTGCAATTTACTTGGTTTTTGAAGGTGCTTTCCGTAACAAAGTAATTGTCATGATAATATATTCTACTTAGCGTGTAGTGCAGAGTTTACTTCCTTGCAGGTCTTAGCCTTTTACTTTCTTCTTGTGTGATGTTTTGAAAGGTCACTGACATAAGGGTTAATGTAACACATCCTCGATGAATTTTTGCTATCAGAGCAGAAGCAGTAGGCTCATCTCCTAGCAAAGGGCCCTGCTATCAGGAGAGCAGGGAAATGTGAGCCTGGGTGGATCCCTGCCCCGAGCCCCACTGGTGTGTTCATACTGCGCCACAGTGTTGTCACACAGGTCATGTGAATTCTTTCCCAGGATGTGACAGCAGGAGGCTCATACTCACCACTGTGTCTGTGTATATCTTAGAGTATTTCTGAGATGACAAGATTTTCCGAGAAAATCCTCAGGAAGGTTCTGCTTTGGTGTTGATGGTGCTGTGTGCCTGGACATAGGGCCTTGTGGTATTTTCACTTAATTTTTACTGGGCTGATGTCAAGATTGACTAGCTACTGCTGGGATTACTTGCATTTGATAGCTCTTTATGCATGGAAGTGCGTTGACTGGAGGTTGCCAAAGAGGTTCAGCTTTGCCCTGTCCTGCCTCCCTTGACAGAAGGTGGCCACACTGTTCTTCATCACTGCTTATATTAAATAGCTGAATTGGGAGAGAGGGGGACCTTGTAGTCATATGTGCCATTCAACCCCTAGCTGATACTGTGTGAGTGACAAAAGCCATCATGTACATGGGTTTGTTTTCTTTGTACAAGGAATTCCTCCTTTCTGCTCAAAAGAACTGTTTTCATGAAGTTCAGTATTTAACAAAGGGAATCAGGACAAGGCCTCCCCTTTGTGACTGAAGATTTACTAACACAGCCAGGGAAATATTTATCCTTCAGCTCTTTGTTTTGTCTATTCGTACTGCATACTGTTGAGAGCACAGAATCACAAGATGTAGAGTTTGAGTGTGTATAAGAGGGGCAGAGGTTGATTAAGACCAGATTCTGACTGGGTCTATATGGATGTTGCCATGTGAAGAGAAGATAACAGAACTGGTCAGAAGCCCAGGTACTTTTAGAAATGAAAAATGGAGAAAAAGATTGAAAACATGTGAACTTGTTTAAAAAGATCACATTCACCCAAACACCACCCCCTACCCTGCCCCAGAGAGCTCAGCTGGTTTGGACATTGCAGGGCAGCAAACACAGGCTCCAACTGCAATGACATGGTAATCACTGTAGGAAAGCTCTAAAATTCCAGGGCTTGAGAGAAAATATAACCAATGTAGCACTGCTGAGAGATGCTAAAGGAGGTGTCACACTGAAGATGTGACACACCACACTGGATCAATAAATAGCCCTCTGACTAACTGGAAACAGTGGTGCTGATTCTCATTTCTGCCTCATTTAAATAAACCCTTCAGTGTCAGGGATCAAGATGTGCGTCCCTGTGGTGCTGTGGTACAAAAGAATATTCACTAGACTAAGTGTAGGGGACATTTTGGGGGAACATGCCTTTCCTGCAAAGCATTTCCCAGGCTTTGGAGGCTGCTGGATTTGTGAGTTGTCATATTTATTAGTCAATTCCCCTTCCTCACCATCATTATTAAAAATGACACCAGCAGTTTTTGTATCCTGGACTGTGTTGTATTGGTCTTAGTAATAACATTCTTTATTTTTAAGTTGAGAGTGTTTTGTTTATGTTCTCTATCCACCAGGGAAAATATACTTCTGCTATTGCTGCAACGCACGAGGGACAGTTAAATCTAATAACTTAATCTAGACTTCTAGAAACAAAATTAAATTTTCAAATAAAGGCAAACTGACAGCTAAGGCATAAATCTTTTATTTAAAATAGAAAATAACCCCGTTCAAATGCAATCAGAGAAGACAGATGTAGGTAAGAAACAAGTAGAGATAGGATATATGGTGCATAAATTTGCTATGTCTGTGTGATAGATCAAACAGGGTGACCTTAAAAATGTTCCTAAAACATCAGCTAAAATAGGAAATTTGCATATATTTAAATACTGCTTGTTAATGAAAGATGGACTAGAAAGAATGTTAATAGTTAGAGGAAAATATAGCATGGGTGTAGTGTGCAAGATAAAGGTCACATTAGCTATCAGTGGCTGAAATGTAAATATTTACCAGTTTGAAGCTGGCGGGAAGTACAAGAAATAAGAAATATTATCTTCTGCTGCTTAATGTATCTTCTTAGATAAAATAATTAGCTAAAAAAAAAAAAAAAGGTCTTGATTCAGCAAAGTTCCTAATTAACCAAATGCTTAAAGTCAGACATCCTCTTAGATCCAAATTACCTTAATGGGAATACCCACAGATGCAGTTTTACTAGAGACAAGGGCAGGCCCCTGTGATGAAGCATGTTATCAAGATCACGGAGGTTGCTATGAAATTTTATCTGCCTTTGCATAGGTAAAAAGTGATGTTTATACTCAGATTTCTCAAGTGAATTTTATTCTCTTTTCTTGGGCTCAATTCTGTAGAAGGTGCTTGGGTTTGTTTAAGTGTGAGATCAGATTGCTGCCTGGGAGATGGCACTTGTTTCCAACTCAGAAGAGAAAATGTCGCTTGTCAAGAGGACCTGGATTAAATCATGAGGAGCTCTTTTGTGTAAGTAGTCATCCTGGACAAAAAGCTGCCTGGGGTTTCTTGATTCCTGCTGCATTCTTTCCTGGAAACCTTGTCCTCCGTCACCCTGTCCTCGGAGCAGCAGGTGAGCCATGCTGCTGGGCTAGGACGTGTTTAGACTCAGTCTGCCCAGGTGTCTGCAGTGAGCCTCCAGCTTTTTCATCATATCCTCAGAACGGGAATTTCTCCAACGACGTAGGCAATGGCATAGGCACCTCTTGTTCAGCTCCACTGCCCTTAAAGAGCTTGAGACTTGCTTGTCCATCTGGTCATCCCTAGAAGTACATTATAATTATCTCCAAGTTCTTAATAAATCTGGGTTTTCTAGAGATTTCCACTGTAATTGGATCAGTCATTAACGTAGCCCAGATTTCCTACTGTATTCTGCTGAGATTACATCTGTTCCCATACAGTGACCCAGTTAGAGCCAAGACACCTGCGTGACTGTGACAAAGGAAATCCATTTGTAAAATGTTAGAAATATTTTGATGTACAATATCACAATAGAAGATATGTAGTTAGTGCAGACAGCATCACCCAGGGCCTGGAAACAGCAGATGGATGTGCCAGTGGTGTCCCAGCACTCAAGACATGGAGACTGATAGGCACAGGGGATTTATCCTTTCAATTTCCTCATTTGATGTTTTCTATCTGTTGTTTTCTAGCTCATTAATGTTCTTTTGTGTCGGTTTTATGAATTATTTGCTTTTAAAGTTGAATAATTCTGAAAGGTCTTTTTTTTGTATTCATGGCTAGGAAGAGTGTAAGTCATTGATTAGTGACAAATGCCATCTTTTGAGAAGTTCTCTTAATCTTTGGGATGTCTGTTTTGAAGGTCACTTCCATTTATTAAAGAATTGCAACTGTACACCTGAATATTTCATGAATTGCCAGTATTGTTTCTGGCTTTTGCAATACTTCTGCATGGGAAAGGAGACAGATAACAGAAAGATTTTTTAACATGTTACCCAGAAAGCTTCATACTGACCTAAAATTTTGTCGTCATTGGTCAAGTTGGATTGTTTCTGTCACATTTGTATTACATCAAACAGGACAAATCAAAGTCTGAGGTGGTGTGTATGGGCATGATGGGAATACTGTCCTCACACTGGGTGTTGGCTGTGTGGGGCTGTTCCAGTTGGAGCATAAACCTCTGGTAACAGCTGCACATATGGGTGAAAATACAAAACCAGGAAGCAGTAGAAAATAGCCAGAGGGGCTTCTAATGAAATTGCGTAGATTAATCACTGGATTCCCTAGAAGGAGTGGCATGCTATAGACCTGGGGCCCTTTGCTTTGGCCTCAGTTGCTAGGAGTGTCGTTCTCTCAGTTAGGCAGGATTTGGTGCATCATAAAAAGCACAAGGCTCTCACCGTTTCTCGGTGAGGGCTCTTTCTGCACATGGCAGGGGCCTGTCATTCAATAAAAAAGGTCTTAGACTGAGTGTTCAATGGTGATTGGTTTTTAGGTGTGTTCCATTTGTACCGTCTCACCTCTGGAAACGGGCTGTTGAAGACAAGGTCCTTCTCACTGTAGGATCATTAAATCCAGGTCATCTAGAAAAGATTTGACCTGTGAAAGAAACTTTTCTACGCACTGTTATAAAAAAAACATGCCTTGGAAGGAGACATTTCAGAAATGCTGCTTTCAGGACCGCGTTAGTGCAAAATTTAAAATTTTCCCTGGACTCTCAGCACTCTGCAAACTCAGCTTCCAGGATTATATGAACTTTATTCATATGCGGTTTTCTTTAAACTTGAAAATTTTGGCTGCTTTGTAGACCAATTTAGGTTATAGAATCATTAGAGCTGGCTCATTTAGGGAAATTAGGTTCATTTGTTTATAAGAGGCCTGTTCAAAAAATGATACACCGTTCCATTGTGGTCTTTCCTATGGATTAGCCACAGAAGTGTATTGGGGCAGCCAAAATACAAGGAGACAATTAGCTTTTCTACCAGAGACTAGTTTTGTTAACATTCCCTTGATTTGACAGCTGGAATAGATGAATGTCATTACTGACCTTTTCAATTTTACAGCTTCTTCACTTTCATAATTCCAACTCCTGCAGCTGCAGCATGGAAATGAACCTTAATAATGTTCCCCAAACTCTTGAAAATGCATTACTTACCAGTTAAATTTTACAATACTCTAAAGAGTCAGAACCTTTCATATCACTGCTTTTGAAACCATAGACTAAATGCAATTAGCATTAGCAATTATATGGTAGAAATTTCTTGACTGCTTTTGTGGAGCAGATCTGGATAATCAGGCATTAGGTGTTCACATTTCAACGTGATGGAAAAATGAACATTTTCAATGATGATGGAAAAAGAATTTCCTGAGTTTTAATTGTTGCTGGAAGATATTCTCTAGGTTCTGCTATTAATGCCTTTCCTTTAATGTTATAGCGTCAAATACTGCTCACTTTAGCAATGTAAATAATTCTACTGAAGCTAATATAAGTAAATATAAAAAGCAGAACCAGTTATAGAATGAAAATTACAATTCTGTAAGCTGAGGTATCCCTCTGAAATCAAAGTAATGACAAGATGCTGTTCTAGATGAGACTCTGCTGTTGTTCTTAGTGCAGTTAATCACAGTTTGCATTTATTTTAATTAAGTTCTAGTTAAAAAAAAAAAACAAGGTTAGAAGGGATTCTATCACTATGGAGAATGTGAAGTTAAGTAACTTAAAACTGGGGGGGGGGGGGGAGAGTGTTTGTTTAGAGTGTTTGTTTTATATACAAAGTAAGACTAGTCTAGATTTGACTCTCCAGATCAGGTAAAACTATAGGATTCATAACTGGAAAGCAAGGTGGAATTGTACAGAATAGCAAAATTAACCTTAGAAACAAGAATCCAAATTGTTAGTGATGTTCCTTGGTGGTCTCCGCGGGTGGCTGTGGAGCTTACGGAGGAGCTCACCAGCAATAACCTCTTGCTCTTCCTCCTGCCAGACAGCCTGGTTAAGTCCACAGTGTATTAACCACGTTTTAACATATTTTCACAGGCCTTTTGAAAGGCTTTTTTTTCAAGCTCTCATGTAGCTAATGGGTTTAGTCTCTTCTGGGAATTAGCATACCCTAATGAGATTAACTCATTAAATAACTGCCCATCACTTAGTTGCCGATGCTCTCTTTTATTTGTGGCACTGGAAGGGAGAGCTGCCTCTGAAAATGTTAGCACTGCTTGGAGAGGATTTCTCTTTGAATATCTTTAGTTTATTACATTTTCCACCCTAGATAAGTCAGCATCCTTTTCTCCGTCACACAAATGGACTGGTCGATGCAGTAACAGTCTTTCTGCCTTCAGGTTGGTCAGGCAAAGGTGACAGGCTTTGCCCTGACATTGCCTCCTTCCTTAAGGAACAAGACTTAAATCTCCCTGTGACTAATTAGTTGTCTCTCAAGGGATGGACTTGTTGGAGCTCACACACGGAATAGCACCGTTGCCTTCCACAGATCCCATGAAACAAAAAAGCAAAGGACTCCCCCCTCAAATTTTACAAATTAGCAACAAACCCCCCAAATAAAATATACCCCCAAACAACTCCCAAATAAAAGATACATATGAATATTTATGAAACAGCAAACACCATAGCAGAAAACACAGAACAGCACTGAACCTGCATACTGCTGTCAAGTGGCAGGAGACATTGCCTCCTTTTAACAGGGGTGGTCCGAGTGTCATTTCTGCTGCCTGATTTGTGCCTCAGTGGTCGGGGGAAGTCTCTGAGCCAGTGGCTCTTTGGGGCAAGGCCAGAAAGGAGTTTGGTTTTGGAATGCCTCCTGCAGGGAGCAGATGAGCCTTGGCTTGGAAAGAGGTGGCAGAGGTGCCAGGAAGGACTCCAGGCAGTGAGACCTGGTTTGGCTGTGGAGTTACGCTGGTTGCTCCAGTTTCAAGAACCAAACGTTCTGTCCCTGGACGAAGGACTCGAGTAATGCCAAGCCTGTGAGATTCCTTTGAGGAGCTGGCTGGCTGCTTGGACTGCTGGCACGCTTTAGCTTTAACGAGCCTGGGAGTTTCCCTGCACAATTGCTCACAGGGGGGCTCCAGAGAAACAAGGAGCTGTTGCAGTGACCTTGCAGGTCCACATGAGCAGTGTCGTGTGTACCTACAGGAGCAGCCTTTGGGAAAATAGCAGAGCACAGCTCTAATTTGAGAAATCCCCACAGCACAACCAGCACTCAGCCATGCTGTTTAAGGCATGGTCTGAAGAAGTTTGATCTTTCTGGCCGGTTAATGAACCCACACTTGAAAATGAGATGGGCTTTTATGATGACTGATTAAGACCATACTGCTATTGTGATCATACTGGTGCAAAACCAACAATTTCATTTATAGCTCTGAAGGATATAAAACATAATTAATTACATGCCATGTTTAAAAGACGTAAGGTATTTTTCTTATAGGCTATGCTGCTCAGGTGTTTGTCTACACACAATCTTTCTGCTTGCTTCTAAATAAAGTTCTGCTTTCTTCATTGTCATCTGTCCAGGAAACTTGGGTGTCCTCTTTTCTCAGTGGCACAAGTCTGTCTTGGTTTTCAGGGTTATTTTTTGGTGAGCAAACCTCACTAAATTGATGGTATTGCAAATAAAATGTGAATACTTTGACCACTGGTGAGGTAAAAATATATAATAGCAAAATATAATACCTTCACTACATTTCCCCCCTGTTTTTAATCCAGTCTAGTATGGTTAAACCATTTCAAATGACTGCTGAATTACAATAGAAAGTGAGAAAAAAGGGAAAGAATTTTATCTTGTCTGTTTTTGAAGCCAAGGTCTCTGGTAAGAGCCACCAATAGAGGGACACAGAAAAATTCTTAATTGTCTGCACAAGGACACAGCACGTACTTCTCTCCAAGGTGAACAATATCTGAACTATTGAACTTACTAAAATAAAACCTTCTTGGTTGGGGGGGGGGAGGGGTTGTTGGTTTTGTTTTTTTTTTTTTGCTTGAGGTTTTTTTAACTTAGTTGAACAAGTTGATTGAAAACAAATAGAGCAATGCATCTTAAGCATAGCCCTATGCTTGGTCAAGCTGCTAGACATACTGTCTGCTATTTAATACATTACTGAACAGCCTAGGCTGTGACCCTAAGCACAGATATTGGAGCCCAAATCACACATATCTTTACTCCTTTTGCATAGTAAGATAATGTGTTGTACTTCAGAACTGTCCTCCACAGCCTTGGAATGTAATGTTTGCAATGCAGAAGTGGAAATATCTGGGTTTCCTAAGGGTTTCATTCCGAATAAACAGCAGTGAATGTCTCTCTGCACCACTAGTAAATGAAACAAAACAGGAGCAGCAACAATTCGTTGCTCATTTTTGCTTGCTGAAGACTTGTTTCAAAGACAGCGGAAGGAAATGGAAAAGGAGGGGAACTGCCAAAGCCACATCTGTGCCTACCTGTGTCTAACATTACCTTTCATGTGAAATCATTGCCATACCCAGGAAAACCCACTGGTGTTTAGTGCCAGCAGTCTGCATTGCAGCAGAGGAACCGGGGGGAGACACCGGGGTAGAGGCAGTCACTAAAGACAGGGGATACCTCTACGCTAGTGACACCTGTGGGTGTCTGCAGTGTCCCTTTGGGATGGGGCAGGAGGCAGGGAGTGGAGCTGGGAAGTACCTGGTGTTGCCTTGGCCACACAGCTGAGTTGGGACAGCGGCGTCTGCTGCCAGTTCCCGTTTTGGGAGGGAAAGGGCAGCAGGAGTGCTTGGGAAAGGCATCCAGGGCACATCCTCAGCTCTGGCCTTGACAGGAGGGTGGGCATCCCAGCCCCACCTCCTGTTTTCTCCAGTGATGAAATCTGTTGACTCAGAGGTTTGATTAATATTTAACGTAAGACAGCACATTGATACGGATTTAAAGGAAGACGTGAGTGTACGCAGTTATCGCTTGTGCTTTCACAGATATCAATGATGACAGATTTCAATATCACATTCAGAATTACTCTGGGAAAGGATGTGCTCAGCCCAGGATGCAGCCCATGGTGCGGGGTGTGCTTCGGAAATGCAAAATAATAGCAGCTTATGTTAGTAGCATAAAGCGTTGATTACATATGCTTTGGTGTGAAGAACCACAGCACTGACTGAACTTGGAGCAGCTGTCAGGGACTGAGGCACCATGTGATCGTTTTTAGTCAAGCAGTTTCTGAATCATGGGCCTATAATTGCTTCAGATTCCTGTTATTGATCTCTTATGTCAAAATAATTGAACTTTATGGCTGACTTCTGATGCTTATTGAGAAATCATATAATTACTTCCAACTAGCTGTGAGTCAATAGCAGTTGAGTACCTAGCACTATTCAGAGTGCTTGATATATAAATTTTCTTCCAAATAAAGACGAGATCTACAATATATTAATTAATCTAGCAGTCTGGATGCACAGTCCTAGGTTACATAATAACATCACCTAATATTTGTAGTACCTGGCATATCTGTGTTTGCATATAAAATATAGCAGCTTCAGTCCCAGCCCCCCAAGCTCTGGGACTGCTGTGCCTGCAGAGAGCCTGGCAGGGTCTGCACCAATGCAGCAGCTGGACACACAGAGCACAGATCGAGGGCTTGCTGGCCCAGCAAATGCCATGGAGTGCTGGGAGCCAGCACATTTTATTGTGCTGGGGCTGGTGGGGACATGTCCTATAAAACACTAAAAAAACTCCTCTCTTTCCATTTGGAGTTCACACCAGTCTAGAAAATCCTGTCTTGTATATCACTTTCTCTTTTTAGCTTTCCCTTTGCTCCTTTGCTTATACCAATAAACTGTCTGGAGCCTTATTTACAAACCCCTGAATCCAGCACACAGACATCCTTGTTCTCCTTCAGAGTAGACATAAATGCATGGTCTCTTCTTCAAAAAGCTCACACTCCGACATTTTCACAAAACCTATCATTTTTGTTGACTACAGGGTGGTGACAAATAAACAGTTGCAATCCTTTTGAAAAGGCAGTTTAAAAAAGCTCCCCGAAAAGCTGCAACTCTTTCCTAGAATGATTTAAGCTGAGAATTTTTGCACCCCACTGCTGATGGGGAATAGATTCTATACACACACAGAGCAGGAAAGGGACTTAGATGATAAAAGATGTTTTACTTGAAGGTAATGAAGACTTCACGTGGCCCCATTGAATAGCTTTATGCCTCAATTTTTAGATCAAATCCTACCTGAGAAAGCCCATTAGCTTTACTGGGTCTTCTTTCCCATGTTAGCACTGTGCTGCTAGTACTGGTTTTATTCACATCTGCATTTCTTTAAGTATTGTTTTATCAATTCCCTTTCCTTAAGAGGAATGTAGCATTAATCAGCCAGTGCATTTAGTACCTACTCACATTAATATCTAGGCAATGCAGTGATTTGGAATTCTTTACACCTTTTTTGCAGGTTTTTCATTATATTTCTTAGTGTCTTGAGGATGCCTTTCCTCATGACGCTTTACAATAAACCTTTGCAAAATGAATAGCTTTCATTATGAAATCAATGATGTTCCCTCCAAACTTCAGGGGCAATGTCAAAGAAAAGCTACTATAATTGCTAATGCAGAGCAGTTTTTTTATGACCAAACTCTACTTTCCAGATGTCACAGCAATACAGTCATCATCTTCCTCAGCACTTTTGCCCTCCCTTGCCACTATAGCTCTCTCAAGAAAGTGATTGTCAGCCATGTCTTTCTGTTCTTATGTCTTTACTCTATTTTCTGTTTGAATTAATCCTTAAAGCTGCCCTTTTAAGCAGAAATATTGTAAAGTTTATACCTGTGACTCTGCATAGCAGGAACCTTTGACCCCTGCCTCATGTCCTAAAACATGATACAAGGATGAATTTTAATTCTGAATCAAAAAATGTAGTTATTAAGGACTTGATGTCTTAATCTTAATTCCTTTTTATTTTGGGAAGATCTGCCATGCAGACACTGAGTGCTGCCTGTGACCAGCCCACTACAGTCCACTCTTCTGAGTACCATCTCAGGTGTTAGAGATTTTAATTTGAGGTAGAGTCCATGGGAGCATTTTCAAGGAGCCAAATCCAGTGTTATTAGCACTGGCCCTTGGGGTGCTTGCTGCATGCACTGGCTGGCTCCAGGAGCAGCACACTGCTCACTTTGGTCCTGCCTGGCACAGGGGCTCTGGGACCCAGAGGAACTGTCTGGACAGAGGCTTCCCAGGACTGCTGTGCCAGCTGTAGACACGTAAGTTCCTCAAAATTCTGATCAAAAATAAATTAGGCACATTTTCTCTTAAAGTGGACCTTTGATCTTATGTGTTTATGTATTCCAGCAACGGAGGGAATGTGAACTACGAGGTTTGGTAAAAGCTTTAGGAACTCAGCAGCTGTTCATTAAATCAGATACTGCGGCTGTTCCACTTCTCAGCATTGTTCCAAGGTGCAAAACTGCATCAGCTTGTTCTCTCTCAGAGAGACATGGTTCGTCCCACTTCCACTTTATAAGGTAATCCTCTGGTTCACAAGAAAATGCAATTGAAATCCTAAAAGTTTGTCAGCATCTTGGTACTCTCTTGATTATAAACAGTTTAATGTGTCTTCCTATTTTTAGAGCAGAAATGGACATCTGAGTCATTAATTCGTTTGCCTTCTTTGAGGCTGCTGAGATGTGGAAAAGATGAGTTAGCTGCCCCTGGCTACAGTGGGGGCTCTAAGGGACATGGTGACAGGCAGGCTTACAGCAGGATCATGCCACCAGGCATGGTTCACTCAGGGAACTTACTTTGACTTCTTTAAGAAACAACTGTAGTTAAACAATTCTTTAAAGCCCATATTTAGATGGCTGAATTTTTGGCATGACCAGGGTACCATACCATTGGTTTTCCTGATGCCCTGTTTCACTTCAAAGGCTTAGAATTGTCTTATCTCATTTCTGGTCTTAATTGCTTTAAATGTACTGACAACTGACCAATTATTTGTACTTTTTCTCATCTTGTCTCATTTGTTATCCATGATGCTCTTCCATGTTGTAATTACTTTTCAATTTTTCATGACTCAAAATAGGAGGTGTACATAATGAATACAAATAGCAAATTGATTAAATGTAACGTGCATTGTAGCACCAGTGAGATTGTCATTTGTTATTAATGAGAGAGATTTGTCAGGTGCTTGTGAATAGGCCTGTGATGCAGAGCAATCCAAACCTAACAGGGTAAGGCTGTGGCTGACTTTCTGCAGTTCTATTGTGATCCGGCACAAAATGAAGCTGTACATGATTTTCAAGCTAGATTTGTATTCCTCTGATTTGGTGCCATCTTCACTTTTTGGGCTTTAATAGCAAAACATGCAGGTCAGGTTAGCTGGGAATATTCCAATAAATGGTGTGTCACTGTAAGGCATCAAATTTCAAAGCTGAAGTCCTTTTGTGGGAGTTAAAATACTGATTTTTACAATGCTGAAACCAAATGAGGCTTTGGCCTGCACTGGTGTCCAGCAGCACAGCAGTCAGGCAGCTCATGCAAGAAATACAGGAGCCTGCTGTTCAGATCTCTGTGCCAGATTGAACCAGGCACACGAACACTTGTGTTTTGCACCCTTACTAAGGCAGCAGCCATCAGGCCGTGCACTGCTCCAGAGCTGTGTTCTGCTGCTCCTGGTCAAACTGCTTCATTTCACTGTACATAAATAAATAACCTTTGGAAAGCGGTCTTCTATGAACTACAGGGAAGTATTTGAGATTAGGGTTGGCAGTTTTGAGAGATCTCTTCTGTCCCAATATCTGACGTTTGTTTGGTAGTCAAAATTTCCTTTTGTGGAGTGAGGAAAGTTTCCTTCACTGTATTGCAGTGAAATAGATAGAAGGGCTTAAAAATGAAAATACTTCCAAATCTTGAACCTTAAGGCTTAAAATCCAAACAGCTGAATCCTTATCCGCTCCATAAAGCTCCCTAATTTCACTGTGGATTAACAAAAGTTCGGGTTTTTTCAGAGTCAGAACCTTAGTAATACTTTAGTTCTTTGCTGATGTACATTGATTTTGCTGCATTAACTTCAAAATTATTTGCACCGGGTGAAGATCTGACTGATGGTCAGTTTGTTCTAGCCATGGACCATACTCAGTTAAGAACAACAAAAACCAGTTTTCCTTCCAAATTACATTTTACAGTGTGAACATCACTATTATTTACCAGAATCTAACAAATTAACTGAAGATTAAACCTTGTTACTTAATTCTTTCAGCTTCTGCTTTCATAAGTGAATGCAGGGAATTTTATTAGCATTATTTAAAACAAAAATTTTGATCATAGAGCCTTTGAAGAACTAAATCAAAATGTTATGCAGTTGTTATGCACCACAAGAAGAAAAGAATCTCTGAAATTTACTCTGAAATTAGAGACTTTAATCTGCATAATTTATACTCTGAGTATTCATAAAAAGGACCACAATTGAAACTCACCTGTCATCAAAAGGAAAAGGGTGGAAACAATAGCTAAGAGTGAGGCAGGGAAATGGTATTATGGATGTTATTTCCTAAATATTTGCTAAGTAACGGTTTCTACCAGTTACTGAGGAAATTAAGGGAAAGTAACAAAGCAACAATCATTTCCAAGTAATAGTTCTTTTTTTCTTTTCATTATCTGAGCTGTCTGCCCTCAGATCTGCTGCATTGTTCAGATTTAAAAACATTTCCTGCTGTCGTAGACAAGGCAGGGGCTGTGCAGGCAGGCAGGGAGGAGAGCTGTGCTCCTGCAGGGAGCTCCCCCGGGCTGGGCTCTGCTGCCTCCAGCCCCCAGCAGCTGGGCCAGGCTCAGAGCTGGGCTTCATTAAACCAGTCAAAACTGGGATGGAATCTTCAAATGATAAGATGGACTTCTCCCATTCTGCTTACTTGTTTTTTGCCTCTGCCTCTTAACCCCCCAGAGGGACTAGATTGCTTTTTCTTGCCTTTGGAAACATTTTTGGCTCTTCAGGGTTTTTCCTCTTTGCCCTGCTCCTGGCAGAGGTTATCCTAGGAGTGCCTGTTTTATCTCCAGAAGGGATCTCATTGCTGAACAAGAGTCCTGGGCAGGATTTACACCCTTCCTCTGGAAACACCAGAAGCTTGTGTCAATTTCTGCTCTTTCATATTCCTGTCAGCTTGTCAGGGACTATCATTCATAAAAAATTTAACAGAGGAAACCTGACAGGATTGGTCTCTTGGTGCTACAACAAAATAAATATTTAATAACGACACGATGATACATTTCCACTAAACAGCTGACACTCTGCACTTCAGCGCAATGGGCTAATAGTTCTCTTTATGACTGTGCTCCCAGTAAAGTACTTCTGCAACAGGTGGATGGCCCAAAGGCCAGTGAACAGTGCAGAGGCAACACCTTACCACTGAAGTGGCAGAAATCCCCAGTGATTTTCTCACAAAATGCGACTTTTTGTGGACTCCGAATTTCAGTGCTCTTGGCCCAGGATTTTTAGGCATGTCTGCCTACATCCACTGTTCATCCAAGGGTGTGCCATCCACTTGCTGGGACTACTACATCATGTCTCCAGACCTTGCAGAGAATCCAGGTGTTTGTTCCAGACGTGTTATTAACAGTTTAGTGACAGCTGTGGCCATATTCTTCAATAAATTGATTTTTATAATTATGAATTCTAAATTTTGAAATATTGTGCTGTTACTACTGAAGCCCATGAATTGTTCCTCCTACAGCTTGGGACACTTGGGGAGCAGGAAATTATCAAGCTTTCTCACTCTTTCTCTTTCATTTCTTTTTTTCTCATGTATAAAGTCATGTGGGACAGTTTGACTTGAGGGAGGAACAAGGTATTTTTGCCTTTAAAATGTACCTTTTTGATGTACCTACCTAACCAGTTTCCTCTAGTCTTCCAAAGTATTTCTTGAAGATTACCATTTGAAACTGGACTTGGTTCATAACTGAAAAATTACTTACAAATATTTTTCTTCCCCTGGTCCTTTCCCCTGTATTCGAAACGATGTAAACAACAAAAGTCAGCCAACAATATTTAACAGTCTGATCAAACTTGTTGCTTCTTCACTACTTGTACTTTTACTTCTTTGTTCAATAACTCATGGCAGCACACAGATTGACCAGTATAGGGTAGGTTAGAGCACAGTGGTTGTTTCTTCAATTAAATACAGCTCTCCTCTACACCCATGACTGACAAACCTGTCCCCCTCAGCCAAGTGGGGGTGAAGGCCAGGCAGCGTGAGCAGGGACAGAATGCTCTCCATCCCACCTGTGGTGACACTGGACTGGTTCAGCCAGAAAAAAGCAGATTGTATAGAGCATGGGTAGGTTGATAGACCTGACACAAGACCTGCTCCATTCTCCCTCTGAGCTACTTTCAAATTTGGGGCCTCCAGGCTGAGTCTTCAGCTAGCACTGTATCTAATATATGTGCAAACATAATCTTTCCCTACCTTTCTTTTCAACTTACAGAAATATTCTAATTAGTTATTTCGGGTGGAAGAAGGGAAGGGAATTTGAAGCAGGGCAAATGTGCGACTGTTGATTTTGCAGTAGTTCTGTCAAAAAAAAAATATTCTACTTTTAATAGACACCATTTGGAAAGCAAAGTCCCTTTTAAAATGCTTCAGAACTCATGTCCTTTTTAATTGCCTGGAATTCATGGTGGCTGTGTGAGAAAGCCATAAACATATACAATCATAAAAACACATTTAGACAACCCAAACAGAATCAGTGCCATATTATTTTAGTTTATTATTCCTAGTGGAGTACAGATTGGTCTTCCTACTTTGATATTTATTTATACCAAGGAACTACAAGAACATAAATGCCACTCTTGGGATAATCCTAATGCTGAGGCCGAACAGAACACACATTGCATCTGTCTCATTTGCAGTAAAATGAAGGAGTGTTTAGGTGTAATCCTGCTAATGAAGGACAAAGTTGAAGGTCAAATGTAGCCTTCAGAATGAATGTGTCACTGTGAAGCTGAGAGAACTGTAATTCTGCATTAAAAAGTTTTCTTAAAATATCAAATAACGAAGATGTGAAAAAAGAAAATGTAGCTCTTTGGTTTTATTATTCGCTTTTCTTTGAAGCCACTCAAGGATTGTGTTCAAGACTTTAGTGCTCATATGAAAAATTAATGATGGGCTTTTGCTAGACAGAAAGCCTTTTTATTTTGCAGATGATTAACAAAGAAAACTCAATGCAAAAGTGAGATGCTCAGCAGGGGGTGGTTCTCTCGGAGTCCAGCTCACAGCTTCACACCGTAACATTATTGACATGGGAAAATACCCACTTCTATCCAAAGACAGTTAAACACATAGGATGTGTGCGGCGCTCTACGTGCTGAATAACGAGGAACAGATTCTCCACAAAGGAAAATGTCAACCAAAATAAACAAACAGCCTAGCAGCAGGCTGGCCCTGCGCTGCCTCTGGGCTGCTCTGAGTCTACTGCAGAGCCAAGTGCAATGTTAGTCTTTTGCTGGTTATTGTCAGGAAGTAGATTATCGGCTGCAAGGCTGCAGGGTGACTTCAGACAGCCTGCCTGCAGCAGAAGAAAAGCCAAGGACGTGTAGGCAGTATAGAAGAGAAACCAGAGCTGCACTCTGCTCACAGGCTGGTTTGATTTCATGTTCCTCACCTACGAAGATCTCATTGGGGTTCTTTTCCCACAGGTCTTTTCCCACAACGTAAAATTAAAAGCTCACATGAGCTTTTGCATCCTACTTTAACCCGGTCATTTCTGTGCCCACCTCTCAGTTTTTATCACTTCTGGTTTTGATCTAGACAGCCAACTCTGTGCGTTTTCTGAAATTCAGAAAGGGCCATCTGCTACCCACACGATCAAAAACAAAGCCACACAGAAAAGGTGTAGCTTTTACAAATTATTATGGAATTATAATGAGTCTTACTTATTTTAAGCTTAAGAAAAGACAAACATCTGTTACTAGTGTGTATTTATGATTTGTCCCTAAATATGGGAGGATTTTTTACATATCTGTTAAATACAGCAATGCACTGCAAAGAGCTGAGTGGGCTCATAAATCTCTGGCTACACTTGGGGTTTTGGTGTCAATCAAGAATGAAGCAAATCACTCTGGACAAACTGGACCAGAAAACTTTCTTTTCTTGTTATACTAAAAAATGGAGAATGGCATTCACGCCCCTCCTCCTCCCATCCTCCCCTGTCTCCCACCCACCAAACACCATCATGAATTACAAGCTCTATTTGCATGTAGGTTCCGAGAGGATTTTTGAAAACACTATGCGTAAGAACTTATTAAAGATACAGAAGCCTCAAACGGAAGTCTTTCACATAGAAACTTGTTTTCCTTCAAACTGCATTGCCATAGGCAGCAAGGATGAAGGTTTCCCATGCAAGCTGAAGTGACTCTTGCTTTTGAGGTGAGGAAACCTGAAGAATGTTTAAGTTGGTAAGAGCTGGCCTTGTGCAGGAGGACACAAGGCAGAGTGTCTAAGTTATATTTATTTCTAAGTGATATGGAGTCAGTTACACTACATAGAAAAAGCCAAAGCCACAAATACAGCACCTGATAATTGCAGTTATGGGCCTTTCCAAAAGATTTCATTCTTTGTCTGATTTAGTTATAATTTGTTTGCTTGCACCCTTCTCTTGAAGTTATCTACAGTAGTGGCACTGAGGTGCAGTGACTGGTGTACAATTATAGCACCAGGTTGGCGGGATGATTGAACTGGCTAACTGCCATTTTTCACAGCAACTGGTTTTTTCTTGTGGATTTTAGATCAGATCCCTGCAGGAACAGATTGAGTGGAGTTTTATATTGTTATTATGGCTGTTTTGAGATGCGGTAATGATTTTTTGATATTTGATAATAAAGCCTTGAGATAATAGCAGTGGAAGCCTCGGCATGGCTTTCATAATCTATTGATTTTGTGGCTTTTTTCAGGGTGAATTTTTTTCTTTGCTATCATTGGTTGTTTGGGTTTTTTTAATAATTTTTGTGGGGGTTTCTCTCAGTGCTTTTTCCTACCACACAGTGCTGCTACATATGAAGTGCATACAAATAATGTGCTTATTTCATCCTGTCAAGTGCTACTAACCAAATACAAATACAGCCCAAGTTTGGTCCTGCGTCACTAAACTCAGTGACAGCTTTACTTCAGCTACATAAAAAGCTGGATTAGACACTATCTGAGAATTTCTTGATGATTTTGATACCATGTGATTATATTCCTGTCTAACCCAAAATTTAGACAGACAGTGGATTTTAGGAATGACTATAATTTATATCCCTAAATTATAATCTCTCTAGAACAGGAATGGTATCACTGTGTGTCATCTGCAAAACACTCTGACTATTTTGGCAGGGAAGGCAGAATTTGATGGCAGATTTGTAATTACCCCTGTGAAGCACAGAACCAGAGATGTGCCTGTGAGGGAGAGGTGCCCTGTGCTGCTGGAGCCTCCCACTCCTGGGAGCAGCTGGATGCACTGCTGCACCCTCCCCAGCCAAGAAGCTGTCCCTGCCCTGCCTTGTCCAAATTTAGCCTCATGCTGGTGAGTGGCCAGCCCTGGTTTGTCCACTGCTCCTGCCAAGCAGATGGAACTGGCTGAGTGTTCTTCACCTTTGCTCAGCAAGAGCTCTAATTTGTGTGTCCTTCTGCTCCCCAGCCAAAAGGGCCCATGAAGTCTTACGGGCATGTATTTATTCTTGAGACTTACAAAGCTTTTTTTACTCTGACTGAGGTTGACTGACAGGCTCAAAAGCTTCTGTAAGGCAATATGACAGAAAAATAGGAACAGACAGACAGACGGAAATGGCATGACCCTCATTTCCTTAGGAAACCAGGCTAAAAATGAAAATGTGACCTCAGACCCTTTGCTGAAGGCTTCCCCTTTGAAAGCCGGGATGAGAAAGATATATCCTGGATCAGAAGAGACATGTGGAGATTACTGTATTCTTGTGACTATATTAAAGGAGTCAAGAAAAGAAACTAATTGTGAATAACTTTTAAGTCCTCCTAAATCACCATTATGATTAAAATTGTTAATAACAATATTATTGTATTTACTTTTCAAAGGACAAAATAGTGTCATGGTAGAGTTACAACCAGAGAGGGATACTTTGAGGGCAGAATGCAGAGGATTCCCCTGCCCAAGGGACAGACTGAGGCAGGGTTTGCTGTCCCACACAGGGCTGAAACCATGCAGCAGGTAAAAAACAACTGAGAAAACAGGCTGGAGCCACTGCCCCTTCCCTAGGCAAGGGATGCACACAGCAGAGAGGGGTCCCATTTTTGCCTCAAGTAACAGAAGGGGTGTGCGTGGAGTGAGCTCAGGAGAGGAAAGCTCCATGTCCTACCCAGACTCCTCTCACCTACACATTGTAGTAGCTCACAGGCAGTTTGTAACCACTCAGGTGGGTGTTCCGTACCTGCATGGCTGGACTTTAAAGCTTTATTGAAGCTCCTCAGTCATTCCAGCAGTGACCTTGAGAGATCCTCTCAGATGCGCTGGCAGTTGTGTAGTTGACACATTTCCATACAAGGCACTAAATCCTTACATATTGGAAAAATCATTCAGCCTGTTGGAACTTGCATGGGAAAATACAAATATTTCATAAGGACAAGTGGGCAGATTATTCTCAGGGTATTGATTCTACATTTTGGTCTGCTGAAAACCTGCTGCTAAATAGACCTCCCTACTGGAGAGGCTGAGCAATGTGGCCATTTCAGAGAGAGGCTCTGGGGATTTATTGATTGCCCATGAAAACACTAATCATGAAATAACAAAGATGGAGCACGCTGTTGCCACTACCATTTGCATAAAAAGGTAACACTTCAGGGTTGGGAAGCCAGGACATGTCAGAACATTAAGAGTAGCTGTCCCTTACCACATCCAGCAGGGCAGCAAGTCCCTCAGGCTTCTCATTTCCCAGCGTCTGTGGAACTGGGACAACACACACATAATATTGTCCCTATTGTTGTCTATAACAAGTGAGTTAGCAAATATATTTGCCACACTAGATAGACACTGACAACGAAACTCCTATCTCCAGCAAACGCACAGAGTAATGTTTTCTCTCTTACTGGAAAACAGCATCGCTTTGGGAATTTGCAATGGCTAATTGGTTTCCTATTTGATTCTTGTCATCAATTGAAGTCAATTCAATTAATTTCAACCAATTTTTTGAATCAAATTCTTGTAAACTCTCCTTCCTCCTGACACGCTGATTTTGTCAACTGCAGTTCTCAGTTCCTCACAGATGGGATTCAACAACGGATCTCAAGCAGCAGCAGGGCCATGAAGTACTTTACCAAATAGGGTCCTGAAACACTACAGACCCTTAAATGCCAGTTTGGCCTGCTGAGAGAGCAGCGAGTTCACTCCACATCTGATGAGAGGATTCAAATCATCAGTTCAGTCATCATCAGGGAGAATCTTTCTGTTGTGGGGATGAAAAGCTCAGGGGACCTCACTCATGCTCAGTGGTCTTGTAATTAAATGTTACACACTTGATGAGCATTGCATTGCAAGCCTTAAGGCTAATTTACATGTTACCACCAAAATGTCTTATTTTATTTTGCTTGTAAAAATACTGCACAGGCATCATTGCATGTCATTGCAAATGGCTCGTATCAATGATGCTTGGGTGACTCTCAAAATTACTAAAAGCTGTACATAATTACTGCTAAAAAGCCCTGTACAGAACCAATAATGCTTCCTCTACAATAGCTATTTCATGACTAAGATGGCTTTCCTGATGTGACTGACAATGTTAGGATAAACAAGCAGCCTGCCAGCAAATAAAGAATAGCTTTGTGGGGAAACAAAGTAGTTTGATTCAATTATAGTATTACATGTATCATTAAAGTGTGTCACTTTTCTGAGAGTTGCCCATAATTCACAACAGGAAGGCAGCATCAGAGAAAAGAGAGAAAAATTAAAGTAAACAGGAGCTCATTGTAAGGATGGGGAGAGATATGATGTCAATATAAGGTATTTACTGGCACATTTAAATGCTTTATGTTGTAAAAGTTGCTTTTACTGGTTTGGAACAGATGACTCATGTCACTCTTTACTCAAGACAAGTAAAAAGAGAAGAAACTTGTCAAGGCTCTGGGATCCATTTAGCACACATGCCTTTATCAGTTTCGTGTTCTGAGGAGGTTATTCCACAAATAGCATTTCCATGCAGGCATATCAGATGGACTTAACTGCTTTTTCTTCTAATTCTCTCTTTCTTTAATACTCTTTAGTACTGACTTCAAAGCAATGCTAGGGCACTGCAACACCATTTATTGGAATATATTACTAATAATAAATTACAGTTTCATTCACTGAATTCCAGCTCTTAGAAGAATAAACAACTTTCTGCAGATGCAGAAGAAAGGCAGAGAAATATTAGATGACTTACCCACAGTCTGCAGCAGGTGAGTGAAAGAATTAGATATAGAACCTCTGGCCTTTCTTCCAAATAATCTTGTCTGTGTTTGTGCCACAGTAAAATGATTTTGCATATGTCCTGCCTCAGAAATATGAAAAATATATGCAATATGCAAAGCAGCCAATTGGACTGCCTTTTGGAATATATCATCGTTTATGAACAGTGCATCTTGAAACCTAAACAGATTGTGTGCAATTAATTGCAAACTGTCAAAGAGACTACAGCACTTTACTGCCAATTTGTAAATAAACCCTAGTATGCAAAAGGACCGAGGCAAGTGAGGTGAGTTTTTGTGGATAAAGGGAAGGCAGTGCCCAAATGCAATGCAACACAATTTTTACACTTCAGCCTTTAAGAATTTTGCTGACCCTGGAGGAAAATGGTATGGTGCAGAGTCATTCAGTGCAGCTGGGTTTCTCTGTAGGTAGATATTTTATATAACCTAAACGAAGAACTCCCAGCTTACTTGAGATGCAAAAACAATAAAGAGGTTACTTGTGAAAAGGAAAATGTACTTTTAATTAAAATCTTGGAAAATACATGCACATTTTTGTACCTTAAAGATGTGCTGAACAATGGTGACGATGATGTGCAAACAAAGCAGATTCCCTTTATGTCCTGATTATGACCCTCAAATGATCTCTGTTATAAATATGCTTATGCTGGTGGCTGGCCAATACCTGACTGGATTCCTTATCTGGCGCTGTCTCACTCCTTTGTATCTCTGCTGTTACCATCCTACCTCTCATTGTTCCCCTCATATACTCAATAAATACAATATGTTTGGTGCCACTGCTGATCTGCTGAGCCAGTCAGTGGCCGGCCCAGTGACTCAGAGTTGGTCACAGCTTCAAAAGAAAAATGATGATGTCTGTCTTTCTAGGTTTGGACCCCTCTGGTGAACAGCATCACAAATGTGGTACAGACCTTCAGTAATTACTGAAACAGCAGTTTGTCACAAGCTGCCTGCAGCACTGATGGGCAATCTGCTGGTGAATATAGTTAGAAGAAGGAATATGTAAGAAAATATGATATTTGTGACAGGCTTAACTTGGATTTTTTGTTTCAGGGTCTGTGGAGGCAGTGTTGACGAACAACTAGGTAGCCATATTCATTAACTATTCTTTCCACTGCTATGGTATTTAATATATATGCAAAAATTACTCCAGTGTAAATAAGAGTTTGGCCCAAGTAGCAGTGACAATTACATAAAGTGCAATTTGTATCTCCTCAGAAGTTCATCTGTATCAGCAGTTTCCAAAGCAAGTAGATCTAGCCCTTGAGGAAGAGGAGTTCTCCCTGCATATCCCAGACACCCTTCACACTGGTCATGGAGGGGCTCGTTTCAATACTCAGCAAATTAAAAAAACTCTTCCCCATTCCCCTGAGCCTTGTACCAGGCCCAGAGCTTACTGTAACATTCAGGCACTTCCCTGTGCTCTGTGAACCTGAAAAAAACCCAATATAAAAGTCCTCCTCAAGTGAAACAATTCTCTTTATTCTTTTTCTGCCCTAATCTTGTAGCACAATTGCAGTTCCAGGAATGACACAAAACATTCAAGTCCGTGGATGGTGAGGTAAATTCAAGGTTGAGAGAAGATGAAAGAAAAAAAAAAAGACTGTGAGCCTGATAGGTTTTGGATGGAACTTTACAGGGAATCAGCACACCAAAGGATCCTGTTGTGGGGGGAACCACACGCCCAGCTGGCTGCAAAATTAGAAATTTAGAATTGAGAGGACAGAATTCACTGCTTAACCCCAGGGAAATTAACAGTGACTTTTTGTTTCACGGCTTAATATTTAAAGAATGCTCCAATTAGTCAATGGAAGACATTTTGTTTTCCGTGAGATAGATTTCTTCCCTCTCCAAGTCAAGGTGGTGTGCTTCCAGGATTTATTTTTTAAACTGGATTGCTCTCGGCTCTCGGGATAGCATTAGGATAGGTTTCCTTCAAAACCGGCACAAACAGTTCCGCTCCTCCAGCCTTTATTAACTCAAACTTTCAAAATCCGCGTGCCCACGTCCCCTAGTTTGTTATTTCGTATGTTGCACTGCTGGAGAGCGCTGGCGTTCCAGCAGAAAGGGCTCTGCAGCCCGCAGCTCTCGGCTTTCCCCTCCGAGCGCCCGTGCCCGCAGCTTTGCCGCCGCCGGGGTGGCAGCGGAGGCAGCGCCGGGAGCCGGCAGCGCCGGGAGCCGAGCGGCATCGGCCTCGCTGGCTGCGGGGGCTGCGCTCCCCTCACGGCCACAAACAGCTCTTTAAAATACCCGCAGTGCTCAGAAGATGGAAATGGGCCGTGGGGCGGTTTCAGCAAGCAGCAGATGAGCATTGGACATGGTGACAGCCCCCGCGTTCCTGAGCAAACCCACTGAGCATCCTGTAGAGTCCAGCCCGAGCCCCTGACCGTGCTCGTTAGAGCTATTTGGATGCGCCGTGATGAACGCAGAGATCGCTGCCCATGAAAAGCAGAGTTCAGGAAGCAGCATGGCACAGTGTCCATGCGCTGGCTGACAAGTTTAACCCACAACCACCGGGCTAGGGGTTTTCCGATGAAAGTCAGGAGAAATTGCCTACCCTTTCTACTCTTTGCCACTGAAGTAATCCTTTTCAGATGAATGTTTTTATCTTTATCTGTAGTTGCCAGTGTCTTTAACAGTTCCATCTGTTCCTCTTACCTCTACCCCTGCAGGTGCACGTGGAAACTGAGGAGGAGACCTGCGCCACCCATGTCTGTAGGACTCTGCAGTGTCCCCAGCTCTGGTGAGGTACCAGGGTGTGGTGAGGCACAGTGATGGTGTCCTGGGATACTCATGTGTGTGTCATGCACTGCTTGTATGCCACAAAGATTTTGGAGGGTCGAAAAGGGAGAATCTATTGTTTTCTTTAGAAAGAACTTTCCTCCTCTGTCATCCCTTGACATCTGCATCTCACAACAAGCTTGGGGTGCCATGTACACTTCTGTCCCCTAAAAAGGCTCTGCTCATTTTCCAAAGGGCTTCCAGAAGGATACTGACAGTACTGAAATCCCACTCAGTCTACCCTGCCCTACTCGACTGCCCTGCAAAGACAGAGAGGAAATTTCCCCTGCTCTCTGGAGTAAAGCCCTCCATTACCATGCCAGAAAAGAAAACAGGCTGCTTGGTAACTACGGAAAACTGCTGACTTTAAACCTGAGATAAGGCTCTATCATTTACACTAATGAGCTCACTGGTGGGGACTTTGTACAATTTCATGATGGAAAGTAGCTGTAGCCAGTGTTTGATGGAAAGTACTATTTCACGTTTTTTGCTGAAGATAGACATAACTACTAATCATTTTCCCATTCAGACCTAAAGAGAAGTAAGTGCAGGAAGAACTGTCCCAGTAGAAATTCAAATACCTTGTAAGTAATCCATTACTATTATTATTATTATTATTATTATTAATATTTTTAATCATGGGTTGGTCTAAATTCTTCTGGGAAAGGTTATAGACACTTTTACCTGGTTGTATAACAAATAAGTTACTCAGAAGAAGCCCTTAATGAAATACTAATATTTCAGGATTCTAATTGTTTGCGACTTACGGTTACAAGTTAACCTCCTAGATCTGATAGTCCTGTCAGATTTGATTTCTGATGGAAGTGTGCCCTGGGACACATCCTGGGGTAGCCCTGTGATAGTTTCTGAGCCAGCTACCACATATGCCCAATATGTGCAGTGAATAAGGGGAGGTATCTAATAGCTTTTGTTATTATAGACTGTCACGGCAGTAAATGACAAGAGTGAAGGAAATCTCTCAGCCACTGTAGGCTACAAAGACCTAAACCATTCAGTTCTGAGCCAGAATAAATGAGTCTGGCTGGAGAGAGCAACTCTGCTATAAAACCAGTAAAAATGGAAGAAAACAAAGGAGTGAAAGTAAGCAAAGAGGAATAAAGATGTCTCCAGCTAAAAGACTGGAAAACTAACTCAGGTTGGCATCTATGTGAGCTATGAATGAAATTACAGCAGATTTATTCTCCCTGTGTGTCTTTGTTTCTTTGGGGGTTTTTTGTTTGGTTGGTTGGTTTTTTGTTTGGTTTTGGCTTTTTGTTCTTTGTTTTTTCTCTGCCTACTCCATTTGAGGTGCTTAGCCTCCACATATAAACACTGGTTCAACACCTGGAAAAAGGTGACCAGAGATGCAACACAGTGCATGGGCTTCATTGCCTGCAAGCACTCACTGCTGCACGCAGACCAGAAATAAGTCCTAATGAAATATTCCAGGTGGTGGTGGTCCCCCTGCAGCCTGGTGTTCTACCGGGGCCAGCTGTGTTTCTGCAGTGCTGTCTCAGCCACCTCATCCTCTGAACAACTGTGGATTCGTGGCTTTAACTGATCCCTCCAACAGAGCACTTTGGGAAGGGATGCTGGGGTGTGTGATAGGCGCTAATCCCGGAGCAGCAACAGCCCAAAGGAAACAATGAACATGGACACTTGGCTGTGGGTTTAATGTTGCCAAAAAGAAAAGGACAGACAAAAGGAAGAAAGTACTTAGCAAACAGGAGAAAAGTGTGTGGGATGGATACATGAGGGACAGCTGGTTTATGGGCTGTCACTGAGGTATTTTCCAAATCCATGGGTCCTGCAAGCACTGGGACCAACAAAAAGGATCAGTGAGAAAGACTGTAAAGTGGCTGAGAAGCTGGTCTTGCATGCAAGATTATGATCAAAATTATCATAATATTTCACGAACACATTTCATTTTCTATGAAAATATAGTCAAATCCATGGCTACTGTATCTTTGTCTTTGTATGGCTCACCACAAGATTTTAATTTCCCGGTACCTAAAAGTTTGCCTATCTGTCTCCTTCCCTCCATCCTGCCATCCCTTTGTACCCAATACAGAAGTGCGGAAGCGTCACTCTTGCTGCTTTTCCCCAAGAAGAGCAGCCACTAGAGGGAAAGATGCACACGGAAAATTCCCCTCAGCACCTCTGGGGCTTCCTTCGTAAGGAAAAAAAAAAGAAAAATCAGAATTTTACCATCAGGCTGGTCTGATTTATCCTTTCAGATAAAGTATATTGAATGAGATTATTTTTAGTATTGCAGTTGCACTGTACATCATGAAACACAGCCAAAATTAAGGGCCAGGAGAAAAAAAAAATCATTGGCTAAATTACACAGAGGAGATTGGATTACCTGTTCAAACAGAGCTCTTAATTCTGTGTATAAATAGAATGAACAAGCACAAGTGCACTGCAGTAGAAAATAAAGCCAGCCAACAGCCCCTAATAACCCTTGATTATTAGGAGTTTCAGTTAACATTTGGACAGCTTTGGTCTTAATTCTTTTAGGTTTGAAGAGGCAGCATGACCGAGGTGGCCCCATGAATAATTACAGTGAGCACACACGCTGTTCCAGCCCGTGCTGGCTTCAGCTGAGCCTCCTCTGGCACTTCGGGCTGGGATTTTGCCCTGTTAAATATAATTACCTATCTGAAAGGCAACTAATTTCCAGTTTGAGTTATTCCTCTGTAACAATGCACTTGTTCTGACAGAAGTCCATGACAAGAAAAACAAATCAAGCTCCTGACCTTGGCATCATCACTCACTTAGGAAATTTTTGTACCTGAAAGAAAATCTGCTGATATTCCACACAAGTAATAAATTATCTCACATCATCAGTCAATACAGCAACAGAGATCTGTTGCTGTATGTGCCCTAAGTAAATGCAGCTGTAAAACAGACATCTCAAGGTAAGACTGAAATACAATGTTCCAAAAAAAGGAAAAAAAAAAAAAAAAACTTGCTAGTGCTATACTATGCACGGACACATGGACATTTACAATTGTATAAACCATTATGTTTAATATTTGTCTCAGAGATGGAGTTCTCAAGTGCCCTTAGCAGTGAGCTAATATTCTTTCCCATTTCTTAAGCTGCCCTATGTAATTTATAAGTGAGATCAGAAGTCAAACACTGTATTGGAGGCAGGCAGTAAAATGCAGCAGATGAAATTTATTATTAAGTTATCTTAATAAGCTGTGTTGTTCTTCAAAATATATAAGCCCTACTACCTGTGTAGCCCAAGGATCCTTCGAGGTAGATAATTTGACATTAATTTACTGCTGCAAACCTCACTTTGGTTAAGACTGTGTAACTCCTTCCCCTTTGACCTTCTGCTTGTAACTACCTGCATCCCTCAAAAATTCCCACTCCTGAGACTCATGTTTGCCAAAAATGTGAACTGCAAAATTTGAATTTTTATTTCAACTTTTTTTTTTTTTTTTTTTTTTTTTTTTTTAACATTACAAACCACATGAAGACACGGGGAAAACACTAAGCTTATTTTGTTTGATATTCTCTAGCCAGAAGTGAGATCTAAAAGTAAAAATCAGAGCTATTTTTCTGTAGAGCACAGTGCACGATTAATGTTGGGAAGCAACCTGGTTCCATTTGATGAAAATTACAGAAGGTTGAGATGGGAATACACATAAATGATCCCCTGGCAGCTGTAGTCAGGCACACAGGCAGTCCCTGGGTGTCCATCCCTGGCCTGGTGCTGTTCTCCCCTGGCCCCCAAACCTCTCTGTGCTGTTTTATGTTTTTTCTTTGCTGGGCACGACCTGCACAGGCAGGCAAGTGGCATGACAGGTCCTGGGCCTTTTTATTCTACAGCATGAAGCATCACAGATAATTCTGCTGGATGGCACCCTGGCAGTGCATCTGCTCCTGCTGTGCACTCTCTCAGAGAACTCAGCCTGCTCTTTGAGATACCTTAATTGCTTGCTGTGGAAGCTGAAGGTGACACCATAAGCAAATCACCATAAATACATGCAAATCTCACTTACAACAGCAAATCAGATGGTTCTAGATAGAGCACAGTATGGACCAGCAAGAGCTGTTTTACTCCAAATCCCATTTTTACGTATCTTCAGACTTTTTAGAATCCCAGCAAATGCTTGGGAAGAGAAGTATCTTAAGTTCATATGAGCATAGATAAATCCCTGAATTGCTTTTTGGTGTTTATAGTTAATAAACTAATATAGCAGTGAATAAACTGCATTTTCAGAATTGTGAACAAAATGCATTTCATATAGGTTATCCAGTTATGGGCCAGACCTTGCATTTCTTGCTAAAGAAGGATTAAATCAAAAGGCAAGTAGTCTGTGAAAAGGTGAATTTATACACAACGAGCTAAACTCTTGCTAAATTATTCTCTTAAAGGAAATATAAAGGTTTCCAGTAGATTTCTCTGGTCTTGTTTTCAGAGAAGCTTATGCTTATCTCCCTTAGAGACTTTCTTTATGAGTGAAGCTGAAGTTAAATGTGTAGTGATACTGAGTTTTAAGGATGATTTTTCTAAAACAGGATTAAAGTTCACTGATGGTGTAATGGAGGGCAGGTAATGCTGCTGTTTGGTGGCTAAACTATATTTTGGTTTCCACAGATAAAAGTTCAGTACCTATGAGCTTTAAGCTTGCTTCTGTAAGAGATAAAAGACCAGGTTATTTTGGTCTCTCCATAGTGGGTTTTTTTTTCTGGTACAAAATAAGAAACCCTCTTGTGATCTGAGCAGGATAGTAACCAGTCCTGAAGTGGTGCTTAAGGGACTTAATGAGGATCATTTAAATTTTTTCTTTTTCCCTACAGATTATTTCCAAGTTGTTTGTCTTTTTTTTTTTCCTTTAACCTTGGGTGAAACATTAGGGGAGTTCTATAAACTCATAGTCTGCAGTCAATCTGTCAGTACTGAGGTCAGGGCGAGTTGCCACACAATGGACAGTTCACATACTTTCACCATATCCAGAACACCTTTTTCTTAAAAGCAAACACCAAAGAGCTCTGCTTGACAAATATATCCATTTCAGACTAACATCTACAGCATCTACTACAGTTTGTAAATACCTTGACACCATTTCCATTGTATCCCAATGACCATTCCCCTCTCGGATCTCAATGGCTTTGACTAACAAGGCAGTTTGTAATCAGATGGGGTAACTTAATTCCTGGCCCTCTGTAAACATCTGGATTTGCAAATCTCCACGTCTAGATGGGGAGCTCTTTGCCACACATCACTAATTATGCCACGTGCTTATCTATCAGTCCCTACATCCTCCTGCTGAGCACCTCCTCTTTGTGCCCAGTACAAGCCAGAGACTGTTGTCAACACAGAGAGAAACAGCACAACTGCCTAGCGCTGCATGTGACATTTAATGCAAATGAAGTCAGGTCTAATTTGCATGGCAGGTGTTACTTTATTACAGCCAGAGCTGCAGAAGCTGGATGCTACAGCACTAGTCAAGTGTGCAAGGCTGAAAGTCACTGACAACGAGGGTGTCTGGAACAAGAATCTTGGCAGCCCCCCTTGTCTGCCTGCCCGCCTCCTGTGTGAGGGAAAGAGACAAATTTGCTCATTTTTCCAGCTGCCCCTTTCTTGTTCTTTCTGGTAACTCCATCCACCAAACCATCAGGGTAGTCAAGGAGCTTGGGGGTAGCAGGCCCACCCAGCCTCCTGCCAAGGGGGGCACCACACCAAACCACTGGCAGCTCTGGCAGACCCTCCTGGACTCAAACCCACGAGCTACATTCAAAGAGCTCTATAGCATGAGAGAACTGATTTCTGTCATGCACAAAGAAGCGTCTTACAAGAGAAATACATAATTAATTTTTAAGAGTCATGTGTGTTGAAAGAACATGTATGTTTCTTTGAGTCAAGCACTCAAAAAAATTAAAAGGGTAGAGTCACGCTCCTTCCGTTTCCATTTCCCCAAGTCATCTCACCAAAATGACAAGAATGCAAAATGCTCATTTCCCCTAACTTTAATTTTACTTAGCCTTATCAGCACCCCTTAAAAATATTAATTTTATTTTAAAGTTTCTGATTCTGATTTCGGACTCAGTTGAGACAGTCAGCAGCAATAATACATCGCAAATCTCAAGCTCATGTCTTGAAGTAAAACATAGCACACCTTCTAACACGCTGTGGCTCCACCCACTCGCTTTCTACTTCTCAGGAGAATTTTTGTTTCTATTTTGTTATCTCCCCAACTCCTTTCTGGGCATTGTTCATCCCTTATAATCATTTTGCCACCACACTGATTTCCAGACTGCTCCACCGCTGAACATCTAACGTGCGGGGTATTTTGACCCTCCCCGAGGAGGTTCCTGATGCCATTGGCTCCCGCTACATCCCGTCCCCTCACAGGCAGCCAGTACCAAGCCACGGGCAGACTGATACTTCACAGACTTGTCTGAACAACTTTACAGACACGCATTTAACTTAGCAGGGCAGTTATATGAATAAAGTTTTATTTATGGCAGTTTTCAGAGAGAGAGATCACTTTCCCAGGTAAAAAAAAAAAAAAAATCTTATTAATCACACAATCGGAACAGCACAATAAAATAAAGTAAAGCCTTTACCAAAATTCATAATGATTTGCACTGGAGCCCAGTTTTGGATGACATTCAGTTTCCCAGAGAAGGTGCTACAAACTCCATAAAAGTTTTTTATCTCGGAAGTTTAACTTTGTAAACAGATCAGCCAGTTAGAAAATAACTGTTCCAGTCGTTTGTTTGTAATCTCTTCATTTACAATCCCGGGCGATGATTTTTTGACAGCACATCCAGAACGAACACAGGTCAGACGTCCACCGAGATAAGGCAATCTTTGCACTTCAGGGAACAACGCCGACGCTAAACCCGCGCTCCGGGCTGGTCCCACGGCGGGGCAGGGCACGGAGTCCCGGCCCGGAGAGGGGCTGTCCGTGCCAGCGGGGCGCTCTGCCGGCCGGGAAAGGCTCCGGACGCTCTCGGAGTTTCTTGCTCTGGAAGCCTTGCGGTTTGTTCCTCCCCGGGATGCGAACGAGGCGGCTGAAGAAGACAGCGGAGCCTGGTCACTTCTGAGAGGGGGACCCGTGGCATGCCATCCCTCGATGCGATCTCCGGCGGGAGGGGCGCGGGGGTCACAGCCGGTGATGCTCCGGCGGCTCGGAGGCGGCGGCGGGCCTTTGCCCCTCCAGCAGCCCGCTCCCGTCCCGCCTGCCTCGCCCAGCCGCGCCGCGGAAAGCCGCGGCCGCGCTCCGCCCCGCGGGCCCTGAGCCCGGCTTTGCCCGACGGCCCGCTCGGAGCCGCTCGGCGGGAGCTCTCGAGCCCCGCCCTGCCCTGCCGCAGCCCCGCGCGGTGCCTGCGCGCCCCGGCGCTCCTACCTACGCGGCGCGGCGCGGTGCGGTGCGGGCGGCTGCCGGGCACCTGCTCCCGCGCCCGCGCCCGCGCCGCCCCACAAAAGCGGCGGCGGCGGGCGGCGGCAGGCGGACTGCGCGGCCATTGGCGGCGGCGGCGCGCGGCGGGCGCCGGTTGGGCCGGGCGCGGCGGAGGCGGGCGCGGGGCGCTGACGCCAGCGCGGGGCCGGTGGGGAGGCGGGGCCGCGCCCCGCGCCGTCTTTGTGCTCGCCGGCAGCCCCGGCAGCGCCGCCGCCTCCCGCCGCCTCCCTCAGCCCCGCTCGGCGCGGCGGGCGGCTCCGCTCCGCTCCGAACCGCTCGGCCCCCGCTCCGCACCGCAGCGCTCCGCGCCGCGCTATGTGTGCCGGCGCTCCCGTGCCTCCTCGCGGCCGCTTCCCACCCGGCGGGGCGCGCTCGGCCCCGCTCTGAGCGCGGCGGGGCAGGGGAAGCGAGCGGAGCGGAGCCCGGACGGTGCCGCCCGGCGCGGAGCGAAGGGAGCGCGGCGCCATGCGGGGCCCGGGGCTGGGGCTGGGGCTGGGGCTGCTGCTGGGCGCGGCGTGGGTGGCGTGCGGACAGAACGAGACGGAGCCCATCGTGCTGGAGGGCAAGTGCCTCGTGGTGTGCGACTCCAACCCCACCTCCGACCCCACCGGCACGGCGCTCGGCATCTCCGTGCGCTCCGGCAGCGCCAAGGTCGCCTTCTCCGCCATCCGTAGCACGAACCACGAGCCCTCCGAGATGAGCAACCGCACCATGATCATCTACTTCGACCAGGTGGGGCGGGCGCGGCGCGGCTCGGGCGCTCCGGGGCGGCGGGGCTCGGGGCGCGCCGCCGCGGGAGAAGTTGCGGGGCCGCGGGGCCCTGTCCGCGGGAGGGGGGGGCGCTGGGGGGCAGCGGGGCCGGGCGGCAGTGGCCCCGCGTTGGTGCTGACGGTGCCCTTCCCTTACAGGTACTAGTGAATATCGGCAGCAACTTCGACTCGGAGCGGAGCACTTTCATCGCGCCCAGGAAAGGGATTTACAGTTTCAATTTTCACGTGGTGAAAGTGTACAACAGGCAAACCATCCAGGTCAGCCCCGGGCGCCGTCGCCGGGCTCCGCGGGCACCGCAGGAAGGGGCGGACGGGTCGGCGGCTCGGCAGGGACGGGACGGTGCGGGCGGCCGGGCGGGACGTGCCCCTGGGCCGCCGCGGGAGCGCAGACCTGCGGGGATTCTCTGCCCGAGGGTGCCCAAGGGGCCGCGGAGCCCCGCCAGGCCTCCGCTCGGCCGCTGTCCGTATGAGCCGTCCCGGGATGGGAGGTGGCCGGCCGCCTGCCGCCCCCTCCCAGCTTGTCCGGGCCCTCGGACTGCCCCGTGCCGCGGAGCGCTGGCGGGAGCATCCCTGCACAGAGCCCGTAGGAACCGCGGCCCCTGGCGGGCTTCTCAAGCACTCTCCTGTGGCAGAAGGTTTCATAGGGATTTGGGGTTCAGGGAGGTGCCTATGGCATGGAGACGATAATGAATCTGTGCATGTCTATGAAGCTACCCTGTACATACTTGCCTTTTCTATGGGGTTTGATGCATGTGCTGCTCTAGGTAGGGTTGATGAATTACCGGCCTGAAGCCAGGTAGCATAATCAGGACAGGAAATCTGACTGTATAATGATGCACTTTGCAAAGGTGGACAGACAGCTATATAGCACCGTTCTGGTGCAAGTGGCTTAACACCTTTATATTGGGCAGGTAGTGTATTTTTAATGTGGGGTACAGCAGTCCCGGGATCATTAACGTGAGCTTAGCAGAGCTTGTTGAGTGTGTTGTGGCATATTGTCTTTGCTGCCTAACAAAGGAAAACTGCCCCTTGAATACACTTCAAAGGCCCTGACTCTGGCGGCTGTGGCTCTGCTCCTCGCTGTCTCTGAGGTTTCGCATAAAGCCACCTTTCAATAAGTACAAGCAGACCTCTTTTCATAGCCTGAAAACACAGGCACCCTATTGAAATTCTCCAAAATAGGATCAATGTTCTTCTTTATATGCACCGGGTGTTTTGATGTGGTTGTCGGTCTAAAACAGTGGTGAAAGACTTCTTCCTTTGGAGTACATACCTTAGCTGGGTTTAGATTGCTGTTTCTTTTTTATGGGGCTGGAGTTTCAGCTGTCAGAAGAGGCCTTTCCTTAACTAAGCATTTTGCCTGTTAGGCGAGCCCCAGCGGTGCCATTGTCTGACTTTAATTGACAGAGGGCTTTGTTTTATCTTGCTCTTTAGGTGAGTTTGATGCTAAATGGGTGGCCAGTGATTTCTGCCTTTGCAGGGGACCAAGATGTGACCCGAGAAGCTGCTAGCAATGGAGTCCTGATTCAGATGGAGAAAGGAGACAGAGCTTATCTAAAACTGGAGAGAGGAAACTTGATGGGAGGCTGGAAGTATTCAACATTCTCTGGATTTCTAGTGTTCCCGCTTTAAATCACTTCTCGTCCAAGAAAAGGGAGAAATCTCTTACAAATTCCCAAGTCAGAGCTGGGTTTGAAGAGTCATGGACAGCAGACTTTTTACATTCAAATATTAAAGAAGCTTAATCCTGCTTAGGTTTGTGTACATCTGCTTTGAAGAATTACTACTTATTTTTGTTGTGTTGCAGCCAACAGGCGGGAGACACTATAATTGATCAAACCCCCATTTATATTCTTCTCTCCCCTCCCACAAAATTAGTTCCCATCTCTGTGTCATTGGTGTAATCTACCATTGTTCCCCCATGGCTTCTGCCTCACACAAGTAGACTTTAGAGGTTTTCATTGTCCTTTACAGCATATTTTGTAGTTTTGTTTTTAAAACATGGTAATCTTGACTCTTTCTCTGAGTTTAACTTTTAAAAAAAAAAAGAAAAAAAGCAAAGTATTTTTTGAATACATGGATGCCATGATGGAAGGGAAAATGCAATTCTTGCTGTGTACTGGCTGGCAAAAGGAAAAATTTCTACACGAAGAACTATCCACAGCCCAGGCTGACCTAGAGTATTTCAATATTTCTATGTAATTCTGAGTGATTGTGAAATTTAAGGCTGCTAAATGTTTTGATGCTTGTTTTGCTCTTGTACAACGTGGCCCAACTAAACGCCAGGAAGTATATTGAACTTTTACTATTACTCTGTAATATATGTGTGAATATTGAAAATTAATTTTTGCTTTAATTCAATAAAGTTTAAATGGGACTTTTATTTTTCTTAACCAGAAATAAGGTTTCTCAATGCAGGTAGGCGGAGGGAGGAGGCTCAGCGGGGTCCCGGGGCGGCTGCAGCGGGACCGGCTCGGGGGGTGCGGCCCCCTGGCCCCCGCTGCCCGCAGCTCCCCCGCACGGGTCCCGCAAGCCCTGCGGGCAGTGCCGGCAGCCTGAGCGGACCCGTCCATGGGAGGAAGTTTCACGCCGTCCCTGATATCCACTTATTTATAGCATTTATCTGTATTATATTCTCTAAACCAGATCGCATTTTATACGGCCGCCTACAACCACCTGACCATGTGCACTCGAGGCTGGTACTATTGATTCGCTGGTATTATTTGTTTACCGTCTTTTGAAGATATAAATGCTATAATTTTGCATTACTCAAAGAGATTACTACTTTTATTAAAAGGTGCGTACCGAGAATTTCGATTGTATCTAAACTTCAATGTGAAATAAATCGGTGGAACGACCCCCGGGCTGTGTGCGTGGCGGCGGCCGGCGCGGGGCTGCCCCGGCTGCGACCCCCGGCTCCCGGGAAGGAATTTAATTAGCTCCAAGAAGCGGGGGGCGGGAGGGGGCGGATTAATACGCGCACAATAAGCAACGCTTCTCGCTTTATTCACAGGTTCTGCCCTGGAAACAGACCGGCGGGGCGGGCGGGGACGGCGAGGGGCGGCGGTGGGGAGCGGGGTCGGCCGGAGCCGGGGATGGCCGCGGCCCTTGGACTCCGAGTGGAATACACCAGCCTGCTGTCAGCTCCTACTCCTCTGTCACCCTGCGGGCAGCGGCCAAACCGCCTTGTGGCCACGCGGTTGCCGCCTGGCCCAGGTCGTGCTTCGCGCCCCGCTGGAGCAGGGGAGGCGCGGGCCGGCCCTCCTCAAACCCCGGCCAGCAGCTCGCTGGGAGCCTCGGCACCTGCGGCCGCCGGCCAGGAGCCGTGCGAGCGAACAACTGACACTCGTGAAGAAGGAATAATGACGGAAGGCAGCCGGGCTGCGTTCACCTGGAGTGACAACCTGCTCAAGACAACCAAAACGTCGCATTCTCCGGCCGCACGCTCCTCTCTCAACGCGAGACTCTTTATTACGCTCCCTTGAAGCTTCTCACCCCGCGCCGCCTCCCACCCGCCCGGCTGCCGGCCCCGTGCCCCTCCGCGCCCCCCCTCCGGAACGGCGTGGTCACGGCGAGCGGAGCAGCCCGTGCCTCCCGTGACCGCGGGGAGCGGGCAGCGGGGGAAAGAAATGGGGGGGTGGGGGGAAGGAACAAAAATTACTAGGTTGCAAGAGAAAGGAAGGCGGCCCTGTGCCCTCATCGCGCCGGAGACGGGCAGCAGCTCCCGGCTGGGCCCGCCGCGGGGGATCCCGATGATCGCCGCAGGTGCGGGGGCTGATGATGCTGATGCTGCTGATGCTTGTCTTTTGTTTCTTTCCTTTTCCCTCCTCTCCCTTAACGCGAAACAAATAAACCCGCCACCTTCCGCTGAAAGTTTTCCCCTGGTTCTGAGCGTCTCATTAATATTGTGCAGCTGGAAATTACATTACTCCAATCGGAGCAAATCGCTTCTCTGCGGCTGTTACAAAACGCCGCCGTGGTTGCTTAAAACAGCCTCGTCCGCTCCTCTCCCGCGCAGCGAGCCCCCCAGCGAGCCCCGCACCTCGGGCCCGCCCGGAGTCCTGCCTGAGGAGGTAAAGCCGCCGCCGCACGGAAACCCCCGCGGCTCTCGGCCGCCCCGCCGGGCCGGGGAGCCCTTGCCGGTGTCCTGGGCGGGGGCCCCGGCCCGGGACCCCACCCCGGCTCCCTGGAGGGTCGGGCGGGTCCCGCCGCCTCCCCGCCGCAGCTCGGCCCGGAGCTCCCCGGGCCGCGGTGTCTGGGAGCCCGGGCTGCGCGTCCGAGCGGCGGCGGGGCTGCTGCCCGGGGATTGACTTCAGCAGACGCGTTGTGTTGAAAAACAACCCCTTTCTGCCATCCCTGCGCCCCCGGCGGGCAGCGAGAGGAAGGCCGTAAAGGTGCCCCCCGATCGGGCTGGGGGCCGGGGGAAGCCCTCCGTGCCGAGCGTCCCGGGGCCGGCGCCGCCCGACGGGGCGAGCAGGGCGCTGGGCTTCGCGTCCCACCCATGCTCGCAACCATTGCCGTCACTACGCGTGGCCAGTGCTTCGGCCCCGTGTTTATGGCGGGGAAGTGTTAAATGAACACCGGTTTGCACCTGCTCGGAGCCCGTTCTCGTCCTGGAAACCGCCCGCACCTGGGCGGGCGAGGCAAGGCCCCTTTCCCGCCCGGCAACGCCGGGCCCTGTGAGCCGCAGGGCCGCGGGCGGGTCCTGGGAGGAGAGCAGGCTCCGAGGGGGTGACCAAGCCCAAGGAACTGGACGTAGGTGCTGTTTTAAGTGGCGGAGCCGCATAGGTTATGGGGGGGTCTGGCTGCGGTCACCGCTGTCCAGGCTGCGCAGAGCCGGAGACAGAAAAGGGACTGGCTTTGTCCGGCAGCCCCGCCACGGTCGGTAAGCAGCGGGCAGGAGCCACGAACGGCCCCCCCACCACCACCGAGGGGTCCTTCGCAGGGCGACCGTGTCCCCTCGGGGCTCCGGCGGCCTCGTCCCCGGCCCCCGCGGCCGTGGCGCTACTGGGCTGCTGCGGGCTCGGGGCCGCACTGCCCCCAGAAATGAGCAGCCGCTGCTCTGTACCCTGCTTTAATGTGTTTTCCGTTGATGTATGTAATGTCTGATTGAATTTATTGCTGATTAGCGTTGAGCATGAGTTTACACAACAAGAAATTATGTTTCATTCAGTTCATTAGCATGTCTAGTGTTTGCTTTATGAGCGTATCACTAATGGTAATGACCAATGTTGATTGATTTCTAATGTGAATATAATTACACAATGTAGGGGAATTAAAGGGAAAATCCACATTTTTAATTGTTGGGGTTTTAGGGACTGCGCGTGGGGGCGAAGAGGGTGGACAGGGAGAAACAAACCAACTCTCTTCTGCGCAAACGATGAGAAGGTACAGATTAATGACTCCAGCAGGAGACGGGGAGTTTGGTCCAACAGAAGAGCAAGTCAAATGCAGTTAACTCAGGGAACAGTTAATGCACACTCGACATTACAAAACATAATTTCCCCTCGTCTGCCCCCAAGGTACATCTGGAAGCCCAATAAGTTCGTTTGGAAGCGGCCGTTCCCGAGGAGCCAGCGGAGGCAGGGCTTCGTGCACGGCCGGGCAGCCGGCTCCCTGCAGCCCCGCCGGCGGCTGCACGGCTCCGGGGCAACGCCGCTGCCGAGCGGGGAAGCTGCGCCCTGCCCGGGGCCAGCGGGGGCGGCTCGCCCGGCTCTGGCAGCCGCAGTGCCGCCCCCGGCAGCCAGCGCCCTGCCCGCGTCCTTCCTGCGAGCTGGAGACGGAGAGCCGCCGCTGCTGGAGCCGTGCGGAGGGCTGCAACAGGTACGGGGAGCGGAGCGGGCTGGGCACCGGGGGGGATTTTAGAGGCAGGGAGAGGGCTGTGAGAGTACTGCGAGCACTGTGCGTGAGGAAGTTGGAAGCAGCTTGTGTACTCCATCTGGTCTCTGTGTTCCTGAGGGTGACCTCTGAGCGTGTCCTTTTCACTAAAAAGGAAAGTTGGCCCGGGAGGGGAGAGATCAGGGTTTTGCAGGAGGCACCTCCAGTGGGATGTGGAGAGGGAGAGCAGGAAGGCTCCGGTTCTGAGGAAACTCCTGTAGTGCAGGAGAAATCCCGGGTGGGACACGCACACACTTGTGGAACTGTTTTCGTTTCACCCTCAGACCGGGTCAGTGAGTGAAGTGTGATGTGTTCTGCCAACTAAGAGCTGCTAAAAGGCTTCTGTTGTTGCTTGCCCAAAAGGAAAAGAGGCCTTGTGGTTTTTTTGGAGAGTGAAACAAGCTGTGTGCCTTGCATGGGAGGAGGGGGCTCAGGCAAGGCTGGCAGTAATCAGTCCCTGTGCCTTGGGGCACTCGCTGAAAATCCAGTGTGGGCTAGAGGCAATGATGCCTGCTCTGGGTGCGCTTCCCCTTCCACTAGTACCTCCTTCCTTCCTGTGGCGAATTTCTAGGATACCGGGCAGTGACGTTCCTCCACTCTGGTGGTCCCAAGTCAAAAGCAGTGTTGATCCCAGTGTGAGCAGCTGTGCACACCTGGGTGCAGGGCATTCTTGCTCTCACCCATGACAACTCTGAGCCTTCTGTTGGACAAGATAACGCCCTTGCCTTTCTGTAGCTTTATGTAGCTGGGGAGACGTGGTCATGAGCCACACCCCATTTCACCGTAGCACTTAGATTCTTACAGTATGGGATTCCTAAAGTGAAACAGTTGTTCTGAACTCAGGACATATCTGGGATTCTCAAAAAACCCTGTTTGTGAAATTTTTCTTCAGGAGAGCATTGTGGAGCTATTGGAGAATGGGTCTAACATTGTATGAGCGTGTAGGTTTGAAGAATATACCCAAGGGTCTCCTGCCTCTTGTGCCTACATCGCTAACAAAGATGCGTTCAGACACAGTCGTGAATCTTCATGCAGCGTGCTGCTCATGGCACTCTTGGTGTTGGTGACCTTCTAATTGACTGAAATTCTGTTAAGCTATCAGAAAAAAAGACCCAAGAAAGAGATGTTGGAAGAGTTTGAGCAAAATGAAGACAAAAGACTGTGAATAATTGTCATTCACATTTGTAATTTATGTTGCATACAGTATGTTCAAAGGAGTTTCAGTGCTTCAGCTGCAGTTATATTTCCAGGTTTTGTTTTTTTTTTTGTCTACACAACACTCGTTCAAGGACTAAAGGTTTACGGGAGGACTCCTGCTTTGTTTGCAGTTAATAGTCATCCAGCTTGTAGTGGAAATTCTCACTGCATTGTTGGAGTTCATGCTAATAAATTCTAATGTGCTTTCAATGTTTTGGGCTTCAGGGTCGTTCAAGTCAGGGCCATCCTCCTTGAGCTGCATCTATACTGACGGTGTTTTCCACTTTTTCCAGTAGTAGCAACCCCTTTAAAAACGTAAACATTTTAGTGGAAATTAACATGGTCCTGAACCTTTTCTGTTCATAAAATCCCCATGCCAGTAATTCCATGACAGCTGGTTTTGGTGTTGCTGTCGCCAAATCAGGTCAGTATTTCTTTCTGTTATGAAATAAAAATGCTGAGACTTAAAAAAGTTATGAACATGTCGTATTGCTCACTCTATGGTTCTTCCCATCAAAATTTCCTGTATAGCTCTTCAGGATATTGGTCACACTGCCTGATTTGTTGACCCGATAAATACCATTTCCACTGAAAGAATAGGGAAGTGTTTTGTTCTTTGCCATGCATGCGGTACTGTTTCTGATCTTCTAATTGTTAAAATCTGGTCCATAGGACTTGAGATTTCATGGGTCAGTTATCCTTCCTACTTTGATTCTCCCCAAATTTTTCAGCGTACGCTGAATCGTGTTTTAAAAGTATTGATTGGCATGGATTCATAATTCCCTTTTGAATGTTTTTATAATTTCTTTACTTTTGGTTTTGTGTTTCCTGGCTGACAATAGAGCCGAATTTCCCTACAGTTCTGTCTGTTGAGGTGTGGGGAAAGAGTGGCTTCTGATGTCTCTCTTTTTAATCTAGTTTTATTGTTCCTTTGCTGTCTTCTGAGTGATTAATCTCACTATTTTAGTCTTCGAAGAGCCTTTCCAAAGGCTCAATTGTTCACACAGCCCAGACGATTGCAGCCTCTAGTTTTGAAACGCCTCCTTTGAAATGGCAGGACCAGCTCTCTCCAGAAGAGTGAGATGAGGCTCAGCACTTATTATATCCACGGCAGAAATTCTAACTCCTGTAGCTGTGCACTTGGTCATGTGGCCAACCTCTTGCAGTGCTGCATTGAGCAGAGACCTTCACTGAGTTTCCTGCAGTATTCCCAGGCCCCTATTGTGGCTTGATTAAGCTAATGGAGAGCTCTGCTGGGAATTAACCACCATTAATATATGTAAACCTACCGGCTCTGCATTTTAGCCTATCATGTACATGAAGAGCTGCACAGCTCTGACCAAACTTGGAATTATTTTTTTTTTCCTGTACGGAACTAAGACGTCACTGTCTTGAAGCACATTTTGACCTGTGAAAGTCATATTTGTTTTCCTGATATACATAGTGCAAGGGCTTTATTGACAGGAAAGGACTTTGAAACAAATACATTGAGAGGAAAATCAGCTTTCCTCCATAGCAGGGAGAGGAGGATCTTTTCTTTTTTGAAGTAGAGATGCTAGGGCTCAGTTTTGAAGATATGGTTTTAATTCCAGTGGGTCGTTAAATGAGTTTTTTCTGCTGACATAAATTTGCATAGCTGTGTTGCAGTGCAGATTCTTGCAACTTATTCTGCCCGTGGGATATCATGGCAGAATTCAGGAAACTGCTGTCACAGAAATACATCCCAGTCCCATTTCCTGAATTGTTGCAAGCAGTAGATACACTTGCATGAGACAAGGATTATTTGGATGACGAGAATTTTTCAGAAATACATTTGTATTTGTTCTTCTCATATTTCATTTTAATATTTTTCATGGAGCCTTACATAACACAACTGAATTCTTTTGGCCATGTTTTCAAGATCATGTAAGTCGTCTGGATAACTGTTGAGATATTCAATAGTTTCAATGGTGAACACGTAGTGAAATGATGATGTCAAAAAAAATGTTGTCCAGAGAAGCCAAGGATATGTGTGTGTTTGTTTTTTAAATAACTGGAATGTCACTGAGTGCTCCAGTGTTATCTGGTGATTGATAATGTAAAGTTCTGTCAGTGTAGGCTTGTAGGTGCATAACATGTATTAGTCCCATGACAAATTTTCCTCTTTAAAATATTTATATATTTTGAAGATGAAAAAAATTAAAATCCATTAAAAAGCTTTGAAACTTAATACATCAAGTAAAATATCTGTTACTATTTTCTCTTGAAACTGTCAATGGTTTTAGGAAGAAACCCCCTCTCCTCTGTTTACTGCCAGTCTTTCAGATGGTACTGAAGATTTGAATACTTGTCCTGTGTGGGAAAGGAAATAGCTGGACTGTTCTGGAGCTGTTTTCAGGTAAAATGAGTGAAGTACTCAAAAAAAAAAAAAAAAGTGTGGAGAGCACAATATCAAGCACAAACACAGGTTTTGTTTTTGTCTGTTTTGTGTCTTTGTGGCTGAGATGGTCACAGTGTAAGGTAGTGTTGGCTCCTGACACCAGGCAAACTGAAGCTGCCGTTCTCTAGGCCAGCAAGTACCCACAGGTTTGGTCATGACTGCTTGATGCTCAGAACATGGAAATGCAGCCAAATCCCTTTGGTTATGCTTCAGCAGCTGGGAAGATGAGTCCTCTGTAATCAGAAATCAACTGCAGAATGGTAATTTTAGTTTAATGCTTTTAATGTTCCCTCACTGTATTGTGCTTTCAGCTAAGCTGAAGATGTTGCAAATACAACATTGGGGTATGGCTTGTAAATTGATCTGATTAGGAGCTGGTCTGAGCAGTGCTATCAATGTCAGCACATTCCAGCAAAGGCAGGGGCTGTTCATTCAGGTTGGCTTCGTGTGTATTCTCTCAATTGGAAGCTGTGTGAATATATTTTATATTTTCCAAATGTATCTGTCACATCCTACCTTAATGGTGACAGCACATCACATCACCCTATGTCTCTGTCTTACTGTATCTAGACCGGTGTCTAATGAATGTTTCTGCACAAAGGCTGCTGTACACCGTGCAGCTGAGCGAGCTCCTCTCTGACTCAGATGCTTTTCACTCAGCCCTTTACCTTTGCAGTTTATGGAAATTTCCCTCCTGTTACACTGTGGCCAGCTTGCGCTAACCCTGTGTCTGTTCTCAGGGGCACAGGAGGATGGTGAGAGCTCCTTTCTACAGCTGTACAGCACGGAAACATTTCTGCAAGCTTGAAGCTACATAGCAGGAAGCACTAAGCACGTCTGGGCAGGCAAGGTAAGCCCTGGCCACGTGTGACCAAGTGTAGCAGAGTTTTAAACCCTTTGCCACAGCAGTTTATGTCCACAAGATCAGTAATGTGCAAGTCCTTTATATCTTGTGACCTTTTTCGTGTATTCCTCCTGGTGCAGTTGCTCATTTGCTGAGTTTCCTCCATGAGTTGTGCAGGTTTTCAGTTTTAACTGGGTTAGTAATCTTACTTCTCAAAAGCCCAGATACTCCAGTCAGGAGGAGAGCCTCTTGGCTGTGCTAACTCAGTTTGTGCCTGCCTCTTTGTGTATTGACTTCCTGTCATCTCTGAGATTAACTTAAAATAATCCTTGCCTTGAGTAGCCCTTTCCAGCTTTCTCCACTACCTTTGTAGGTTGTTCATGCTGTGCTTTTCCTTTTCTAACTTAATTTTTTTTTTCTTGTTTAGAAGAACCCTGTTGATATGCAGTATTAGGATCTCTGCTGGAAACCAGTAATATGTTCATTCTGGCTGAAGTATTGGCTCCCCACATCTCTGACTGGTTCCCCAGGAAAGGATGGAGATGGATACTGATATCTCTAGTTACTCTTGGAGCCTAGAGGAGCCGACCATTTTTGCAAAACACTTAAGTCAAAAGTGTGTCCACGGAGTTGAAAGCAGCAAGATGCTTCCTGATTTTTTAGTTAAAGCACTTAAGCATGGGCTTGCCAGCTCTGTATGCCTTCAGCTCGATAATAGAAGTACAAGAGTTGTTTTATATTTAAGCCAGCAGATAAAAGTGGCCTTTTGAAAAGGGGAACATTCCTTCAGAAGGAATCACAAGCAACAGTCAGCTGCTTTTAGGGTGGATGGCAAAAGCATGTTAGTGAAAACAGGTGCGGAGCCTTGTTCTGTGTTTACATATAAGCCCAAGTGAGCAAGTTTGTTGCTTTGACTAATAAGTTGCTTTAGTAAATATTGTTGAACCTGACTGGCATACTGCTCTGTTGTGAAGTGCAGTGGCAAAAATCATGGAAAGAGTTGCTCCACGTTGTAAAGTTATACAATAGCTGAGGTTTGGTTTCTTTGTCTGTTTTGCCAAGAAGGTAAATTGTACTGGTGTCTTTGGCTGGTGTGGTTTACTTTATTGTCCATACTGGATGGGACAGTGACCCTTCCCTCTCCCAGTTATGCATGGCATGGCAAGAGAGCCCGGGAGAATTATCCTATTGGTAGCTCATTAAATAAGTATCCATCCAGGCTCATGATTGAGCATGAAGTTTCTCATAGTTCAGAGTTAAATGTTACAAGGGAATAAAATTCTTCTCACTAAATGCTAGCGAAAACACAGTAGGAGGTATTTTGTTCAGGGAATACAAGCTATTGTCCTACCCTTGTCCAGAAGGCTACATACATCAAGCAGAAGATGTCTTCCTTACATTCCAGCTAAATCAATGTTATTTCTTCCAGAATACTGCTGCTTCCATTTCTAGAGATAAAAAAACATAGCTCACTGTCAGGAGATAATTCCTTCTCTTGGGCTTTCTGTCCTTGACCAGTAGAAGTTTTTATTTTTCTTAGACAAGGAAGCCTTTCTTTATCCCTGGAAGATTAAATTGTCTTGCTGGTAGATCTGCCTTACTGAGGAAATGGAGGAGGAAAAGCAGATAGGGAAGAAATAGAAAAGAAAATAATTTCAAGGTATCTTTATAGTCTCCTATTGTTAGGATGTCAATTACTACCATATATCACCTACATGGCAAACTCGTCATAGCTTGGGGTATCTCTTTTCTTTTTTTTTCTTCTCTCCACCTAGTAGAAAATGTATCAGTTATCCATAGGAAATCTTTTTTATTGCTGGACTCATCTATAAAGTATAGCTGTGATGCTCAGAGGGATTTACTTTTTTAACATCCTATTCAGAAGGATGAATGTTAAAAGGTCATAGTTTTTAAACTCCAGTCGTGTATTCCGTGGGAATAATTGAAGAGAATGATGCCCTTTTCAGCTTTTTGATTTGGCACAGCTGTTGTTTCACGTGCTGATGTCTCACACTAGAGTGGTCAAGAATGGTAAATTCAGCAGTGAATCGGTAACTGGGGGCTCTGATTTAACTGCAGCCCTCCTGTCGAGGAGTGCAGAGTGCTTTAGTTACTGCAAACACGGATTCTCCAAACCAGTGTTTAGGAGCAGGAAGAAGCCTTAGGAGCAGAGAAAACCCCAGACTGGCTCTGCAATGGCCAAGGGGAGCCGGCCCAGGTGCACCCGGCCGGGCGCAGGGCGGGCTCGGTGTTCCTGTGCCTGTTCTGGGTGTTCTCGTTGCTGACAGACTCTGCTGGCTGGGCAGCTCCTAGCAGTGGGCTTTGCCTCCGCTGCAGTCAGACATCCAGAGCAGCAGGAAAGATGGCAACCACTTATTCAAAAATTACAGCAGACCTTAGATCCAGAACTTCCCTTTTCTTGGTGCTGTGGGAACAAGAGCTGACTCGTGTTCCTTGGAGCCCAGATATTCATCCTGCTCTTGGAAGGAGGGGCAGGTCCATTACTTCACCCTGGCAGTGCTTGTGTGACCCTCTGAGAGCAGCTCCTGTCCTGAATGCTTTACTTTCAAGCTTCAGCATTGACTGTGGGCAGGAAAAGTTTGTCAGGAGGGCTCCCAGCTCTCCCTGGGGAGAGAGGGTAGATAATGAAAGGAGCTAGAAGGTGAGAGGTGTCTGCTAGTTCAGCTCTCTATTAGTCAAGTTCTCCCTCCTTGATCTATCTAGTTCTTATGTAAAGTTAGTTCTCCATTCCTTTCAATTACAGCTCCATCCTACTTTTCTGTCCCTTCCAGTTTGTGGATTTTAATCCTCTCTCAAGTCTGTTTCACTTGTGTTTCTTTGCTTTCATGACTCAGGACTTTTTTTTCCCCCTCATTTCCTTCATGCTATGTCATTTCTTGTGGCTGGAACAGTGTTCTTTTCTGAAAGGAAACATCAGTGCAGCAGGAGGATTAAAGGGGATTTTAAAGTGAATTCATAGGGAGTCTCAGAAACTGGAAGAAAATGGCAGCAAATTTCAATTTGAGTGAGCTTTATTTCTGTATAGTATAATATAATTCAGAGTGTTATCAGTATCTATAAAAGCATAAAGAAAAAGCAGCAGTAGGGGTTAAAAAAAATCAAAAGCCCTGTAAAGTATATAAAATGAAGTTTCAAAATACTGTAGAAGAGGAGGAAGGGCCAGAACCCCAAGTAGCAGGCTATTTGGGAAGCAACAGCTTTGAAAAGGTGAAAGAAGCTCCCCCAAACCGGCAAGAGACAAGCCCATCTAGGCCAGTTTAACTGAATAGGTTAGGAGCTGAAGAGGAAGGGAAGGTTAAGAAATTTTTGTTTATGTTGTATGCAGAAAGAAGAAATAACCACAAACTTTCCTCTGGGTAAAGGGGATCAGAGAAGCACTGACAATACAATTTGATTATATTGCTTAGACAGTGTTTGAAAAGACACAAACTACCTCTCAGCTTTCTCCTCAAACTTCCTCTCTGTCTTTAAATAACTGAAAAAACACGAACCACCACAAAATATAAATCTCAAAAACGAGCCTTAGAAATGACAGATTCTTCTTTAAACTTAGTCTTAGAGGTTAGATCACAAATTCTCTTCTGCTGTAATGAACATGATTAAAACCATAATATTTCCTTCTATACCACCTTGTAAAGTAAACAATTCAATGGAGAACTCTAATTACAAAATGTTCCGTGCCCTACTTTCATTTAACACTCCATTTCATATCAGCTACAGCTGCTCTCACCAGGAAAAGATTTGTATAACCTCTGTCGAATTTCCCACAAATGGAACTTTTTCTGCCATCAGTGTGGACCTACAACTTGCGGCATTGTGCTTGAAAGAAAAGCGGAACTGAATGAGATTTTGATTGGAGTACATCAGTAAATAATGACAAAGTGCATCAAAAGGCGCACCACATTTAGTTTATTTGTCACAAGCATGGTTATCATCATCTTGCCCCAAAGACTATTTTCAGGTTATAGGAATCTGCCTAACTTCGAACTTACATAGCAACATCTAGGTTTGCCTTTTGAAACCTCAGATGTTTAATTTTGCTGTAGTGTTTCCACAGTGTCATCTTAGTAAGCTGATTGGTTTGATTTGATTTGAGTTAGTTCTAGGTGTTGTTCTGCAGAAACGGGGAAATCGAAGATATCTGTCCCAGGCTAGAGGAGTAAGGACAAGCTGTGTGACCATTCCCTGGTAGGCCCTGGGTGTGTCATATCTCACATATGTGTTCAACTCCAGAGACCCCTGGAGGGATGCTCGGCTCTTACATGATACCACTTGCTGGAGGGAACTGCCCTTGCGGAATTCTGTTAAGCATAATAAGGTACATATTGGGAAAGAATAAAACCAGCTCAGCTTTATTATGTGACTTGCATGCCTGGTAATGAATAGAAAGAAAGGCACACACCTTCATGAACAGAGAAATTTAATATAGTCTCTTCCTGGAGTTGCACTGGTGGGACTGAGCGTTTATTTCAGCATTCCAAGGGCAATAAAAATCTAAATTTAAACTCAAAATGTACTCAAAAGAGTACCCAGAGGCTATGTACTGTTCAAACTTTGTTTAGGTCATAACTGCTTATGTAAAGTTAGTTTATACCAGCTAGTTGGGCTTTATGTTTTTGAGCAGTACCTCTATTACTAGGAAAGGCCGAGCAAGTGGAGGGGATGTGTCTCAAAGTTCAGCTCTGCGTTCCTATTGCATTTATTTCAACTCTTTACTGCTTAGCGCAGAGCTGTGTGGAGAGATCTGTAGCTCTTAACCTTCCTTGTGCAGACACCTTTAAATCTATTCTGATCCACTCCCATCGTTAGACATCTCAGGGATTTGGGTTTTAAGGGAAATATAAAGGGAGAGGTGAAGAAGATGCCAGGTGAGGGTTTGCTATAGCAGGTAAATGCCTATTAGTTATAAACACAGACTGGAAAGACTGAGTAAGAGCAGGAGCCAGGTCCCAGCCACTGAGCCCTCGGTTCACAGTTCCACTGGTCCATTGTGTCTTGTGAAATCTATCAGCCTGACTCAGCAGAACTGAACGTTTCAACTTTTCTTGGAGCAGATATCGATGGGAGTGGCCACGAGATGTGAAAAGTGCTGTCTCTCTGGCTTCTGTGAGAGAAAACTGCAAATTTTTAAGCATATAAAATACAGTTTTGGGGAAATAATTAAAGTTACCAGCCATGTTTATTTATTCTCGGTTTGTTCATTCTTTGAAACAGTTCGGCTGTGGGAAGCATGCCCAATATTTAAGATATTTGATATCACAACAAAGATTGAAGAAGACTAATTTACATAAAAATACCACTTATTATTCGGGAAAGGTCAAAAAAAGTTTCAATATGTTGGAAGACTAATATGCATGAGATGTAATCTCCAAAACTGACAGTCTCTAAAACTGCAGATAAGTACACAAAAAAACCCGGCTGAAAAGAAACACTTGCATTTTATAAACAGTAAGATATATTTAAAAATTCTCTACCATGTGTCTCTTGATAAAGGTTTCAACTTCTTTTTGTTTCTTCTGCATCTTGCCAGTCCCTCTTTCGCATCAGCCCCTGTTTTAGGTACCCTCTGTCCATTTTACCTGCCTTCCCAGAGGTACTTAGACCTCCTTTTTTCTTTTGATCTCTGTTTCACCATGACTGCTGCATCCTTATAATTTCCTACACTTTCTGCATTTGCTGGCATTCAGCCATTAGCATTGTTAATTTTTTTTTCCCAGTCTCGTAGTAGTGTTTTACCACGGATGTAGGGTTCCGTCTATTCCTTTGTGCACTGAAATTCAGTCAGTTTTCTTTTGGTGAGTGCACACTTGGGGTTGCCTCTGAAATCTGTTGTTGTCCAGATTTCCAACTATCAGAGTCGCAGCTGACTTAGCTTTCCTGAAAACACCGCGTAATTTATTTTCTGTGACTATCCCACTTCACACATACTACATTTGTCATTTCCTTGTTGATTTCATTAAAGCATTTTTATAAGGTTGTTCATCTTCACCAAAATGGCTTTCCAGCCATGAGCAAAGGTTAGCTATTCCTAAAATGTGTGCATGCATGTTTCTACAGTACTTGCCACCCTGATCTTAAAAGATAAATATTTACCTCTCAGTAGAACTGTTACTTTTAACTGTGGATGTGCTAGAGGCTTTTGTTGCTGGCTTGGATTGTATTCAGATTGGACAAACATCTAGGTGTTTCTCGTTCTTCCCAACTTTATTTAGGCATTTATGAGAAAAAAGAGATTTTTTAATTCTCTTAATTTCTTCTACATGTGTTACTTTTGCTTCAATCTTAATAGCCTGAGAACTCTGGAAAATACAAATTTTCGAAGCAGATGAAACATCAGTTACAACCTTAGAGGCTTCTCTGGGACAGAGCTGTTTCCTCTAACTCACTGGAGACATTGCTTCAGGGGGTGAAAATATATTTGTTCTCCATGGCACTTCATTATTTGGCTTCCTTGAAAGACCCAGTTCAGGAGCCGGTTGCTTCTGACAGCAATAGCAGTTGCTGCAGTCCAGATGAAGGATCTGACTGTGGTTCTAGAATACGTGACACAAACATTAGCACAGATAACACTGCTGTTATCTGGTAAACAATTTCACTCATTTGCATGCTGTACTGATAATTTGAGGCTGCTGGTAACGTAATCAAATACTCATTTATTTTTAGCTGCGTGGCTTGCAAGTATTTGCAAGAAGTCCAAATTTTTTGGTTTCTTCATAATTATTGTGTAGTCTTTATGCTGTGTGTTCTTCTCCATAATCTCCCTGATTTGTTTTTACTCACAGGATCAGCAGTGGCAGCTCCCTGTGTTTTTAGATTTCTTCCACAAGAGTGAACACAAACAAGAGAATTGTGCAAATGCAGCCATGTGCCCAAGAATGGCACAGATTGGCAAAGGCCTGGGTAAATGTCCTGCCAGCCTCATGCACATTTTACCAAAACTCGATAACACCTTTTGGTTTTGTGTGAACATGGTGTGGTGTGTGGTGCTACCTACACAGTCCCTAGGAAACTTACAGAGAAAATGTAGTTATTACTCGCCATTAAAAATTGCAGAGCTCCTAGAAATAGAAACAAATTCAGATTTAGTGTCTTTCCCCTTCTCTTAAATAATATTACAGTAATTAAATTTTAATATGTAAGTTCTTTGTAGGTCATTAGCAGTATAATGCTGCATATACGTGCCTCTTCAGAAAACAATTCAGTCCATAATCTCATAATGTTGATTCTACCTGGCAGTTTTATTTGAACTTAATTTCTTTTTCACCTAATGCTGTTACCCCAAGAGTTATGAGACAGGCATCAGCTGACAGCACCAGGGGAAGGATAGTTATTGACGATAGCATAAAAGCAAAAGGGGAGGGAAAAGAATAGCTATTGTAGCATTTATCAGTATTCTATTAATAGTCTGCTCAGACACAACTGTGGAATAAAACAGACATTCATACTGCAATTTCTTGCAAAGGTTGAAGCTATTCATCTGCATGGTTACAAGGCAGAGCCTAAAGCTTCCTGGCATTATAGCTGTTTCATTGTATTGTTATAATCAGAAGAAACACCTTTGCCTTGGGTGTAAATACTCTTCCCCATTCCCTTTGGAAGGAATGCAGATACAGGCAGCCATCCTTCCTAGAATGCTTTTTAAAATAGTGTCTTTACAGTTCCAAACAAAACTATAGCCAAATACCTCTGGCAGGGAACAGGGCCAGGAGTCTTTTACTTCAGGGTTCAATTGACCATCCACGGAAGTGGACGAAAGCCTCTTATTGTTTTCCATGTTTTTGTTATTGTTTCAGTGAAGGAGAATGTTTTCACTGTGTGTACCCAGGGAGAGCTGAACTCCACAAGAGCTTATGTTCTGTTTTACTGTGGAAGAGACTGGAACACCAGGGTGGGAGAGATGCCCAGAGACAGCTGCCGAGTCTGTGAGTCTGAAAACCCACTGCTCTGGGGATGTCTGTGATATCCACAGAGAGCTTTGCAAGTCTGATCCTGGGCAGCAGCTGTGCTCTGACCTGTGTTCTCTTTCTGTGCCCTCATGCAGTGTGCACGTTTTAGGCTGAAACGGAACTCCCTTATTTGGGTCATGGGCTGGTTTCAGACCATGTAGCTCTGCTATCCTGAGACACCTGCGTTAGGAGCTTGGGAGCTCTCCGGTAGAGACATCTGACTCTGCCTCTGCAGGTGTCTCATTCTCTCTCCTTGATATTACAGAGTTTTTAGGGCAGCTGCTTTCTTAATTAGGCACCTCATCAAGTGTGGTCTGTTAGGGGAATGACATTGGGCTTTGTTGCGTTGAAAGTTGTGAGGGCAAATGTGTGAAGATGAAGTAAGGAGGAATGAAACTGAAGAGAACCAAACAAACCAATCATACTAAAAAGCAAAACCACGCACAAAAAAAAAAAAAATGGGTCAGGAACTTGTTGGTTTTAGCATTAGCCAACCCCTGACCTATTGCTACTTTTCTAGGGGGGCATTACACTTACAAACTGAAACACAGTTAACATTTTCTTTGAAGTTGATACCTTCAGATTTTGTCCAGTCTTATAAAGAGCTCACTTCCTCCTTTGTTACAATGTGATTGTTAAGCAAGGAGAAAGAATCCCAGTGAACAATGCAGTTTGTCACAGATGGAATTTCAAAAGGTCCAAAATACTCCTCAAAATTGGTTGCAGTTACCCAAGAGTTTCCTCAAGAAAAGTGGAGAAATAATGAAAGGAAAATGTTTTTCATGTACTCAGATATTTCATTGTTGTGTTATTGAACTCAGTCCGGTTTGTTTCAAGTTTTAAGATGCGTTGAGAGGATTAAAAATTACTCGCCCCTGAACATTTTGAATTTCAAAAATGAGTTGTTATGTTAAAATTCTTACTTTAAAGCCTGGTTGAGAAAATGCATAGCATATGTTACTTATTTAGAAAAGCTGTGTTTTCCTACAACTGTTTAAAGTAATGAATTTGTTCTTTTGAGAAATCCTGGATTCTGAAATTAAAACTGCTATTTGATTTTCAGTTGGGATATTTGATTGCTGCAATTGTACAGCAGAAGTAGTTAACTGGGATCTTTTATGAAACCTATTTAGTCAAAATGTTAGGACACAGAAGTGGGTTCAGATTGCATTAGAGAGCACTTGCCATGTTCAAGATTCTTGGCAGAGAAAGGAAGAAGAAAACAATAAGTAATTCCCAGCTGCAAGATTTAGGTATAATAATTCTATGCATTTTACATCATGTGCCCTTCTCCAGTCAGTTGTGTGAGTTTAGATTTTGCAAGCTGAGTGCGAAAATTTAAAGTGCTGATTTCAGGTGGAATGGTTTTCCATGCTTAAAAGTTATGAGTGATAATTGGATTGTGTTTCTAAGGACAAGGAGTATTTGGTAACTCTGTAACAACCACACTAATGTCTCCTTGATTTTGCTGTTCACACTAGCCAGCCCTTGAAAGGGAATATTTTGTGTGCACGTTTCTGTTGTCTGCCTCGTGTCAGAAAATGCATGTAAAATGCTACCCAGTCTGACACCTACTTTGTCTCCAGTGTTTTCCTTGTGTAAATGACTTCCCAGCTGCATGGAAGTAGGAAAAATGTCTCCTGTTTCAAACAAAACTTTCGGCTTTCTGGAGGTTATTCTTGAAGTCAATGGGAGGGACCATAATTGCATAATTGTTTTATGTGAGATGAACCAGCCTGAGAAAGTCTGAGAGATGAACTTAGCTGTCTTTTATTTTGGTGAAAGTTTCTGGCAAGCAAAATACATTGATGAAATGAAATTAACCTCTCCACCCCCGACTCACGTAGGAGGGATTTTGCAATGCACTTGTTTTCATCCAGCTTTATGAATATTGAGATTTCCACTGTCTCAAAATTCCAAGAGGAAGCTTTAGTCTCTCTGGTAGCTGAAGTAAAAGGAGACCCTTGAAATTATGAATGAAGAATTTAAAATTTAACATTAAAAAGGTGGAAAAGAAACCCAGTTACAAGAGAGTAAGCTCTGTTGAATGCACTTTTGTATTGCAGTATTTTAGAAAAACTGCTCACTAAAGATTTTTTTTTTTTTTTAAACACAGAAGCATAAGAAGATAATTCCCTTTTTTGACATGCTTTACCTTTGCAAAGTTCCTGGGCTGTTGACAGGTACAACAAGACATGTGCTACACTTACATGCTATTAGTGCAGCAGGCTTTGAAAAATGTCTAATGCATTGGCATATCTGACAATTTAGGGTATTAGTTAACAGTAAGACTTTGTAAATAGAGTGAATTTTAGCTCCAACTGCTGACTTGAGCATTCAGTCAACATCTGCAGTACAGGGCTGAACAACAAATAATGTCATTTCATGCTATAGAGATGGAAGTTGGCATTATACAGCGTGTATGGCTCAGCCTCAGAGCAACGGTAATTGCGATGTATTGAAGTTTTGCATTGTAATAAAAATAGAGACCATTAGTGGATACCATTTATGTCATTAGTATTTAGTGGCTGTGTGTTGCAGCTTTTTTAGTGCTCGTAAAACTGTCTCTGCTTGCAGATATGTGACAGCACTGATATAAATTTAAATGTTTAGAAATCCATAAGACATAAAATATAGATAGTAAATAGGGGCATAACATTATAGACAGAACCTTAATAATTTGGCACACAAATGTTTATATATTTGCATGTCTAGTGCAGAAATTAGCATAATGGTGCTCACATTTATACTACAGATGAACTTGATTAAGCAAAGAATAACAAGTGAATTAAAACTGAGGCACATCATGCAGAAGCAGCAGAGAATACTTTCATGCCCCCAAAAGGGAATTTGTGATGTTGAAAAGTACATCCTCTACATACATCTGGTGGGATATTGATCTGTCTCTTTATGGACTTTTTACCAGTTACAGCACCTGTTCCACTAACTAGTATTACAGTTGTTCTTAAGAAGTGATTATGTTAATTAAACAATAAAGAAGAGAACAAGGTTGTTAGGAACCCTAAGATAGAGATCGGCTGGCACTAATTTAGTAGCTGTGGGGCCAGCACAGGGAAGGTCATACGGTGTCTAGCCCAAAATTGCAGGATCTTGTCAGAAAACTAGAGGCTGGTGTGAGGGCAGGGAAGGAGCTGGCGGAGGAAAGACTTCTTTGGAGGATGAGGTGGGAAGGAGTCCAGGAATGTATCACAGGAAGATTTCCCTAAATTTCAAGTGTTACACATGAGACAAGTCACAGTTTGGGCTTCCCCCAGAATATGATTTTTGTTCAAGAAATTGGGAAGCTTGTTTGATTTTCATGCAGCAGATCTCTGGGAAAGCTGTCTTCTTCCGTTGTTTTAAGGAATGTCACTTGGATTCTGCTGGCAGCTACACTAACATCTTTAAGAGATTTCCGGCAAAGTTGATTTTTCCTTAGGAAGTTGCCACCATGTTTGATTTTCCTTTAAGAGACTTCTCTTTGTGATTTACTGACCCTGGTTTCTGTGTCGGTGACAGATTTGAAGCAAGAGATTCTGAGATTTGTCTTCTGCACAGTCCATGCCCATTGTCCTCAGCTCTGACCTTCACATCCTGGAAACACCCTGCAGGTTTGTCACAGAGCTCTCAGGGTATCTGGAAATCAAATTAGACAGCGCTAAGGAACAACACAGAAAACTCGAAAAACACTTCAGTCATTAAGAGCAAAGTGACAGCAGGCAGTGTTAGAGTATGAATGCTTCCAATTACTTTTCCTTTCAGAGCACTTTTTGTTACATTTTTAATTCTAAGTGTGTATGAATTCTTTGGCAACATTAGTTGTGTCTTTCAAAAGAAAAGAAAACCTTTGATAAACCTTCTGAGTCTCTTGACTAAACAGTGATAGTGCCCTGATTTCTTTGAATCCTCATACTTGGGAAAGGTGATAGTGGGAATGTACATTTGCAAAAAGCTTGTGGCTTACATTAATAGTTGTTAAAGTTATAAAATGAGATGCTTTTCAGAAGCTCAAGTAATAAGCAGAAGCAAAACATAAGCTCTCTGTACAGTGAATATAAATAATTCTTTCTGTGGCTTCTAGTATTTCTTACAATCTAATTATGGAAAGTGTTAAACTGAAAATCATATTGCTCCTTTTAAAAACATATTTTTGTCTGTTTATCCGTACAAAACAGACCAAAATGTAAATCTGTAAAATGCTTTCCATCTTCAAAGCAGCTATTTATATTCATCTAAATTCTGAAATCTTTTTGAAACTTTCATTTTTATTTCTGATTGTGGGATTCAGTGTCACTTCTTAGCACATTGAATGCTGATGGCTTTGAACATACAGTATGGCACAAAGCGATAACTTGTGCCCACTACCCTGCTGAGAGGCAATTCTAAAGGAAAAGTGATTTTTATGCAGGAGTTTTGACTGATTTTGGAATTAGGGGAAATATTCAAAGCATAAAAAAATTTTTTTAACTCCTCTATACACCACTAAATTGTTACCTTATTTATCTTATCCAGTTAACAGCAGAGGTTGCTTTCTGAAACTATTCTTCAGTTAGAATTCTAAGTCCTAATACAGGTGACAGATAAGTTTTGCAGTAAAGAGTGTTATTCGTGTCTGGGTCTGTGCATGCTTATCAATAGCGTATGTAAAGGGAGAAGAATATTAGGATGATATAAGAGAAATGGGCTCCATACAATCTATTGTGTCATAAGGCAGAAGGCAAAAGACTGTTTGGATTTCTGCAAAACCTGGGTGAACCTAAAAAATACCATACTTCAAGGTATTTCCACTGGAATAATTGGATTAACTGTAGTTACCATAAAACCTGATGCTAAATCTGAGTGTAGCATATTCCCTCAAGCTGGACAAGCAGATGCAATGTTTGGAATGGGACATGAATGTTGGTGGCACTTGAAAGTACCAGTAGGACTGTGCAAAGCGTATTTTCCTGATAACGTGTTTTCCTGTGTTTTCTAACACCTGTTTTTTAAGTTCACTCTTGTTCTGACTGCTAGGGGATGCCTGCTATCTCGCTGCTCTCTTGTGCTTCTGTCTTGCAGGTAAACAGTGTAACATCCCAGATTCTTACAGGGCATTTAGCCTTATTAGATTACCCAAATTACTACAGGTCACAGCTGAGATGCATTAGAGGAATTTAATAGGAAAGCTCACCCAATATAGGCTCTGCTGTTCTTATGGCTTCTTATTGCTTTCATAAGAAGTGAGGGAGATTATTGAAAGACATATTTATAAAATATCCAGTGCAGTGCAGCTACACTCCAGGTTTATGCCAAATTAGCTGTTGAACCTGAATGAATTCGGGCACCTGCTGCAGTGCAGATTACAGGTCACCGTGTGACCTCACACGTGTACGTTGGCCTCCTCCTCCTTTGTTTAATCCATCTACAAAATTGAGCATAACAAGGATGTCCATGAAAAAACAGGTATGCATCTGGTCACAACTGCCCGGGGTAAATAAATCACAAAGAAGGCAGAGGCTCAGCTGAAGGAACAATAATGAGGAAATACAAGTCTCTTTGTCTCCTACACACATCTGCCATTAACTCAGTGGTGTGCTGTGTTTACATTTATTGGGCGTGTTTAGTCTCACTGGACTTCCAGCAGAACAGATCTGGGGTCGTCGTCTTTCCCTGCAGTTCAGTGCATGAGAAGCACTATGTGGTTAGGTTTATTGGAGAGAACATAGGCACAGGCTTTAGTGACTGAATCAATAAAGCATGTTCCTGTAGGTTTCTGAATTGTCTCTTTCATTAAGAATGGAATTGGACAGCAGAAGATTGATTTCTGTGGCAAATCAGAGGGGGTTTTTTAGACCTTAGCTTAAACTGTGGGGTTTTGAAGTCAAAAAGCTCCATCAAGAATATTATACCGGATTTAAACTGCAAAAAGGATCATAAATAGTTTAAATTTCCTTTTTCAGAAGACTTTTTTTGAACTCAGAATTACATGAGACCTGATGTTTAGCAATGCCCAGAGCTGGCTAAATGGGTGGCAAACTGCTAAGCTCCCACAGCTGAGGATCATGGCGTACAGAGTACTGGATGTGGTGTTGGTTAAAAGATACTTGGAAGGGCAAACATTCACGAAGAAATGTTACTGCTAAGGTTATAAAAGATTAGTGTTGCTTACAGCAGCTCTTGACAATGAAGTGTGCTGTGTGATGACTACACTGGTATAGAACAGTCTTAAGTTTTGGCAGAGAGCTGCTTGATTCTGCTTCTTTTTGCACGATCACCATGTGGCTGTGAAATTCTGAAGAAACTTACCTTTACGAATGTGGTTTGTCTAAAAATTCTTTTCCTGCTTGGCAAATCCAGGTTTACTTGAGTGTGGTAGTGCACCTTGACAGTGTTGTTTTAGGACAGCATAATTTGCTTGTAGATAACACAGTGTTCATTTTGGGGCCGGGGCTTTAGGTACACATATGTGCCTCTGTAGCATCCTAAATCAGTTTTACTTTCATGGACAGACAAGGGCAGTGCTGCATATGCATTTCTTAATTTTTAATAGGCTCATCAAGTCAAAATTTGTATTTCCAAATCCTCAGGGAAATAGAGAAACATGGATGAGCCGCAGTGCTGATTCTAGACAAAAATTAGCTGAATCTAAATCAAGAGCAGCATCAACACTAATACTTAGAAGCACAAAGCTTTATGAAGAATTGATAATTTGCCAGGCATTGCTTTCCACATAGGCAGTGTTGTAAGATGTTGGCTATCAATAAATTGCTACATATTCCAAAACAAGTTTAAACCAAATAATGTATCACAAGATGTGTCATCACCTGTTACATCGACTTAGCTTTAGCTTGCATGTGCATACCTGCAGAGGATAATGGTGTTTTCTAGGAATTCTCTTGAGAGGCAGTTATATTAATTTTCTAGTAACTACTGTGTAAGAATTACATGTTACCTACGTGTAGAGGGTTTATGAATTATTCATTATTTGGTGCAAACCTGAATCTCGATTCTGCCCGTTGTCCCGTCGCTGGGGACTTGTGTAGACATCCTCCCCTGCTGACCGTCCATACCTGAAGGGTGCCCATAAATGTTACACATACAGAATGAAAATGTTGCTGCTGTGGTGCAGTGATAGATGCTGGGGATACAGGGCCCTAGCAGGGGTTTCTGGTTGAATTTTCTGTTACACAATCACAATTTGTGATACTGTTCTTGCATTGTTGAGTCACAAACACTGTCAGTCAGGGACTCATTAAAGATGGGCGAACTCTGCAGGATCCAGAGGCCTGGGTGAGTTGCCCAGAGTTTCCAGTAGTTTTTCAGAGCTTAATGAGAGGTGGAGTTTTCTTTTCTCTCAATGTTTTCAGGCATAAATCTTTCCCTTTTCAATGGTGTATCAAGTTTTGCAGGCTGGTTTATCCAGGAGTAGGAGGAAGTGGGCTGGAGGTCTGTGCTTTCTGTCTAGACCAGAGCATTCCTTGGTGGGGATGAACATCACCAGATGTTACTGAGGAGTTTTGCCAGGCAGGGTTTTAATTCTGTCTTTGATGTCCAGAGGGGAATGCAGCCTCAGCCATGTAGGTTCCTCTGAAGCTATTATTAATGTAATAGGCATAATGAAGGGTCTGTCACACTAGAGAGTAAAAAAGGAGAAAGAGACTGATCTTTACTCGTTGTGCTTACAGGAGGGGTTATGCAGCAGTCACTTGGTACAACCCCACAGCTGTCACTCCGGGGGACTATTTTTGTGCTCACTAAAGATAAATTAGTGTACGTTGTTTATCTTGATTTTCACAGGATCCATTGCAAAGCACATCCAGAAATGGAAGACCTTTATTCTTTCTTACCCGTGAGAAATATCTATCAAGTCAGTGAGTGGTTTGATTGAATGAGAACAGTGAAACTAGTCCATGGTGGAAGATATTTAAAAAGAGAGGTGAGTTGCATTTTTTTTTTCCAAAATTGACTATGGTTACATGGCAGAAAATGTGAGATCCAGTGAGTGGGTTGCCCAAAAATTATAACCATCCCTCAGAGGTGTGGGAAGGTGCTCTCTGTGTTAACCTAGTCATCATTTCCCCATGAGAGTGTCCCAAAAAGGAGTGTATTTGGGTCTGCTCAGGAAGAGCAGAGATGCCCTTGATTCTGAACTTTGGTGAATCCTTCATGGTAAAGAGACTTGCTGAGGATAGAATGTAAGCCTGCAGTGGCTTTCACATTTCTGAGTGGTGGAACTGCCCGTACCTTTGATGAGTCCAGCTCGTTCAGGTGGTGGTGTACCAGCATCCCTGGGACCAAAACGTGAGCTGCCAAAGCCCTGCATGGAGGGAAGGACAAGTCAGAGAGTGACAGCCTGACAAGTTCAATTAAGAAGTAGGGTAATAAACGTGTGGGGTAATAAATGCTAGTGTAAGCCACCGAGATGATGGATTTTCCATTTACAGATTAACACTGGAAGTATTTCAATAGGATGTGTTTTACTCAAACAGGAGTTGTGGGGATCGATGCAGAAGTAACTGAGTAAAAATCTCAGATAAGAGATTAGACCAGATGGCCCCTTTAGATCTTAATAAAATTTTAAATGTTAAACTGGAACCTCTTTATGTTAGATTTGAATAGCGCTTGTTAGTGGACTTCTCAATATTTCAAGTGGCATTGAGGTTTCCATGGGATTGTAATTTTGCATGAGCCCATGCTGCATGCCTGAGGAGACTTGGCCTTATAATCCTCGTTTGGGTAATACAGACAGCCAGAAAGGACCCAAGCAGCTCAAAAAGAAAAACTTGTTACAGATGAAAAGGAAAGGAGAGTCAATGAATATTAAAAAAAATCAGACTGTCATTGATGGATAATATTGTCTTTTGGCTTCAGTTCCACACATGGGTATTTAAAGCCCTCATATACTTCCTGATGAAGTGAGGGGCTGAGGCAGTTCCCCTGACTTCAGTGGGATTGTTTTGAAGAACAGGCTAAGGGATTCTTAGTGGACTGGACAGACAAGAATACTGACAACATGGTTATCTTTTGCGTCTAGGGTTCTTTTTCAATCCCTGATAAAATTTGAACCATAAAGGAAAGCCTTCTTCAGTAGGAAACTGAAGAAGGAATAAAAAGATCCAGAATGAAAATTTTGACTCTTGAGGCTTAGCAGAGGAAGGATAAGCCTAAGAAGTGCACATGGAAATAGTCCCCAATTAGTGATATCCATCACTAATTAGGGATGACAACCACTGTGGAGCCATAGGGTGGAATAGGAGTAGGGTCTTTACTGAAATTCCCCAGGCTGAAATAATGCCACTTCTGTCTGCAGAGAAATATTTGCCAGAGCTTGGTTTTTGGGTTGATACTTTGTTAAAACAGAACACTCAACAGCAATGCTGAACTATGCTATTTTAATGTTCATAGGCAGATGTTATATTCATTTAAAAAAAAAATTTCTTTTGATTTTTCTGTGTAGAAAAAAATAATTTCAATTTGAGAGGTCATGTTAAAGTGAAAAATTAAGCATTTACCCAAGATCAAAATTCTTTTGTCATTTCATTTTATGGAAACATGGAGTCCTTTAGGCATTTACAGTGTTTGGAAATGACTGTCTTACATGGAACTCTGGGTTACTTCTCAGCTCAGGTTCACAGGTTGGTATGGGCAATAATTATCACAAGAATTAGCTGAAGACCATAGCAATTAACTATTTTTATGGCTTATTATCATATTCTAAATACTAAATTGTTCTGTCAAATAGTCTCAGGGAGATTTGGTAGCTGACCCACAGACAGTGCACTGCCTTTGCTTACATACTCTAAGCTACTAGTATTCCTAGGAAGATATAGCTTATTAATTCATTATTATTTTATTGATGTTCAATTGATGTCTGATTAAATATAAATTAGACACTCAGTAATAATAATGTAATAGGATGAGGCAGGTGAGATTCCCCCAGGATAGTTTGTAATGAAGCTTCAAATTTTTAATATTCTTAATCTCATAAATAAATTATTATGGGTGAAACAAATGCAAAAATACTGAAATAAGCTTTAAAAATGTTAAGTGGTGGTGAAGGGACACATAATCTGCAGGGAGATCTGTGTGAGAACGTGCATTTGGCATTAAGTCACGGCAGTCAGAAGCAGCACTCCCCCCTCCTTGCAATCATTTCATATTTAGGTGTGCATCTACCCCTCCCATCCCATTATTATGCTGCACCATCCTGTTCCCAGACATTTTGCTTTGCCTGTGAACAGTGTTAATTTAATGCACTCAGGTGACCCCAGAGGCACTGGAATGACATGGCAGCAGCAGTCCGGAGTGCTGCAGTGATTCCTGCTGCTAGCAGAACTGCCGGCGAGACCGGGCGCTCTCCTGGGCAGTTGTCTGTGAACTCTTCAGGGAAAAGTCAGGGGGAGCTGTCTCTTTGACCACACTGTCAGTGTTGAGAAGGACACATCCTCTCACTTAGCTATATCTTTCATCTTTTCCTTGGAAGACAGATTTCCCAGGTGCTCCTCTGTTTTTCTTGAAGAGTTAGCAAGGAGACCAGTAAGTCTCCCTTAGATAAGAAAAGAAAGAAAGGAGAACTTACCCTTACATAAGGAAAGAAGGAAGTAGACAAGGAGAGGATTCTGATAGTGTATTTGCTGGTTTGTTTGGGGTTTTTGGGTCCCCAATATTCTGCAAAGATTTCAAGCGATCTGAAACCCCCCCATTTCTTTAGTGAAAACAGCACCATTATTCCAGCCTTGAAAGACAGAAAGACATTATTCCCAAGGCAATACTCAGGATTGTTTTAAACTCACCATAGCAGGAATTGCAGAAACTCAGCACTTTGTAAAAGCTGCTGATAATTTGAAGAGTTAAGCCATGCAGCAAGTTAGTAAATGTAAAGAAGGTTAGTTCCTAAGTTTAATTTTGCAGTATTTCTATCAGCAGAAGTAAGGGATACACAAAAGCCTGAAAATCTGGCCCTGTGACCATAGTCACTGGTTTAGACTTTCACCCAAAATTATATTCCAAGAATCTGCCGGTTATTGAATGGCCCAAGGGTTGCAGACTAGAAATATGGCTCGATACAAGGTACAGAAAAAGACAAGTATGCGGCTTTTCTGATGTGAGAGACCTTGGTTGCTAGGAGGAAAGCATTCAAGTGTTTGCTTATGTTTTGCTGGAGCGTTAACAGTGTGGGATAAACAGATAACACCACACCTCTTAAATAAGATTTTCATAAATAGTGAAACTATTCCTTAATGAAGAAATTGCAGTAATCACATTTTTGTAAAAGTAGGGAGTTATGGTATCTATGTAATTAAAGTGCTGTATTTTTCCAAACAAAAATCTGCTGGCAAATACATTTTTGTTTATTTGTGTAATTGGAGGTTTTGAAATCAGCTTGTTGTTGAAATACAGAAAATTGTTGTCTCTCCATAACAGGGTAAGGAGAGAGGAGTCACATGTGTGATTTTGTTGCATCCATAGCAAAATTATGTTCTTTTTGGTAGATATGGTTATTCGTGTGCATCTGCCAGGAGGCCCACAGGCGCAGAAAACAGATCCAGCCTGAATCATTCTTCTCTTTTGCCATGATGTGCCAGGCCAGCATGGTCTGGTGGAACTGTTTGCCAGCTCCTGTCCATAGACTTGCTGACACTTCTCTGGGGAACCACATTAAGCAATTGCTTTGGGTCACCAGATGTCTGTACCTCCTCCTCCATGTGCCAGCACTGGCTGGGCTTGGGAGAAGGTCCTGCCCTGCTCTTGATGTTGTTTGCACTGCCCAGATTTTCTGTGACTTGTGTCAGTGTGACAAGAACCCCTTCCCAGGCTCTGCTGGCTGCCTTGGATGTAGAAGTGCTGTTAGAGATGAATAAATGCTTTGCAAAATCCCTGCCACTTTCTCAGGCAGGAATTACAGAAGGCTACTTCAAGGCTACTTTCACACTTTGGGCTCCTCTTTTTTGCTGTTTTCTTGTTCTGGAAGAAAATAAGATACAAATTATTTCAAGCACAGCACCTTATGCTTCAACTTTAATGCAAAGGTCTTACAGTTGAGAGAATTTATCTTTCTGTGTAAGAACTGGAAGATTAAAAAGGCATTAAACAGGCATTTAAGCTGGTTGGAGCCTTACGTGCCCCTGCTGTGTGTACATAAAGCTCAGCTCAGGGAACGTAGCAAACATTCTGCAGCCCCCAGAGATACCTACAAATTTGTGGTTCTGTGTTTGCCCTTGTTTCCCTTTAAAAAGCTCCTGTTGCTGTACATCTTTATTCAAAGTTACTTCTGGTGAGGCAGAGTAGAGGATAACATTTATAGTAATTGGTAATCAAAAGGAAAGAGGAAACAAAAGAAAAAGCCAATAATGCAAGACAATCATTAAGTGCCAAATATAATTTGTCAAAGGTGTTCCTTCTAAATTGGATGAAGGCAGCATTTTTTCAGATCAATACTGCCTCAATGACTCCAGTACAGTTCTGGTGGCTTTGGGCTAACAAATAGGAAGAATTGATATGTCCTATGTGTAAACATTAAGACCAAAGAACTTAGTGGATTAATAGACCTTGACTGTGGTCAGGTATTGCTGTAAAACTGGGATTGGCAATGTGCAAGCGTTGAAGCTGGCACAAATCACATCCGTGGCCTGATTAGCTATGGGCCAGCCTTGTAGATCAGCACAGCCAGAAGTTCAAAGCTCCACAGCAAACTGAGCTCAGCAGTAAATATTATCAAGGAGCACATACCCTGGTTCTTGGTGATCTTAGTGGGAAAACATGTATTAAATTCATTCAGAATTTGAGCTGCCTATCAGAGGAAGTGCTTTCAGTATTTCAGCCAGCTGTTATCCACACATCTTACCCAGCCTGATACATTTAATTACCAATTTAAGGTGTTTTTTCTGGGACTTATATGCTATTATATTCTTATCCAATGTTACTATCGGTCAAATACTGTGTTTTATTTCAAAATACATGGTGGGAGTAGAGAGGCAGGTGTCATACAACGGAGGAGTAACCTCATAACAGGAAAGGGCATTTCAACTAAAGTTTCAGAGGGGGAATGATATTCTGGGGTATTTCATAGACCAGGAGATCTGGTAGCCTGCCAACAGAGGCAAGCAGCTCATCGTTCCTTAGCTGGTGTTCATTAGCCCTCACCGTGCCATAGGAGCCCCTGACTCCGGCAGCAGAATTCTGTATCTGTGGAGACAAAGCCCTTGCAGTCTAAGGAAACCATAAAAACTTGTCCCGAGTCCCAAGAAACAGTGTTTGCACTGGAACTCAGGCGTCCTAATTCACAGCCAGCACAGCTGACTCGAGACCAGACCCAGTGGGGCACTCTGGTATCCCCCGGGAGGAAGGAGCCATCCCTATGTGTGCACACCTACAAGCCTCTGCATCTGGCAGCCTCACACCTTCCTGAAGACAGCTCTGCAGCAGGAATGAGCATCACAGCTGCATTTTTCATCAGGAGAATATGCTAATTTTTGCTGCAACAACTGTATATTACCTGACAGTTATTCTCTCCAGTCTCTTGGGTTCACTTTATCTGTGGTTGTGCTTAGAATCCCCAAAAGATTATGTAACAGGTAGAAGATACCTGATAATATAACGGGCCCTTTCTGGTTTTTTTCTAAGGCTGTATTAATATAATTTCTTAGGTGTCATCGTGTCTTTCTCGACGTCAGTCCATTGTGAATCATGCAGACGCATCAGTGAAGGAACAGAACCTGCTGCAGCCTGTGAGCAACAAGAAATTTCAGCTGGGTGACTGCATAAGGGCTTTGCAAGACCGCCAGTAATTTTTATATTCAGAGTTAAATAGAGCAATAAGATGGAATTTCAGCTTTAGTGCAATGGATTGCAGCTCTTCAGTCAATCAAATTATAGTTCAATCAGTTCATTTTAATCACTTCTCTGGAGAGAAGTAAACCCCTATGTTGAAGAATATGCAGCAATTTTATTGATGGAAAGTTTAATTGTTTCATTTTTCCTTACCGTCTGTAACATCCCAGACTTTTAATCAGTCGGAACTGAAGTTATAATGAAGTAAAGTCCACTTTCCACAGTTCACAACTAGCTGAAAATAATTGGGTTGAGACTCCCATCCAGACAGTGTAATGCCTCTGGCATTTTCCTGAAAACTACACTTAATTGCTTTGCTGATGTTGTTAAGTGGTCCTAAGGGGGATGAAGTAGTAAAGCTGCTCACATATGCAGGGAAACAATACACAAAAAATGTCTTACAAGGTCCTTAAAGGAGGACCAACTAGTGACTAGAAGACAATATATTGCACTTTTCCCCCCTTTTCTATACCAGAGAGAGCACACAGGAGAGGCTGATAAAATAAACTGGAAATTCTATAAACACTAACAGTATTTTTATTTAAGGGCAATGAGCTTGGGAGCCGAAGAACAGAAAACGTTAAGGCAGAGCTCCTGCAATCAAACCTGCATCTTTAGGCTAGCCCAAGTTGCCTGGCATTTTTATGCTGAACACTGGTGAGCTGCTGCCTGTCTTCAGCACCTTGGCCTGAGGAACAGATGTACTCTTGTCCCTAGGGAGGGAGGACAGCTTGCTCTCTGTTCTCTAAAGTGACAGGATGTGAGCCAGCCATGAGCTGAAAGCCTTGTCCAGGCATCAGTGGGACCAGCACATGTACCCTGTTATGCTCTAAACGTAGCCAGAGAAGGAATAACAATTTGGCATTTCTCCTTTTTAGGATGCATTTTTAGGAAACCCTCCACGATTGTATGGAAATTGTTTAAAATGATGAATTAACTGATAGACTCGAGGATATCCTGATGAAGAAATACATCAGCTGTTTAATGGAGAAAAATATTTATTTAAGCTACTGCCCACTGAAATCACTGTTAGGGGTGGAGCTGTTTTGTGGGGAAGAGAACTATAGAGGTAATTTAGATTTTTTAAATATATGGGGGGCTTTTGTTGGGTTTTTTTTGTCCTTGTTTATTTAGATATGTGGGCACAGTAAAGTCTCTCTCAACAACCTGACCTTCCTCAGCTGCTATTTGTGTAAACTTCAGTATGACCTTTGCTTATTCTGTTCTTGCGTTTACGGGCTCTGAACTAAACAGCTACCCCCGACGACTTTCTAGAAAGGAATAGAGGCAAAATTGAGCCATGGAGTTCTAAAGCTAAAATCTTAAAAGTTCCCTTAACCCTACATCTGACCCCAGGTGCTTTCGCGAGTCTCTGAGTCGGCACCTCAAGTTTTGGCCAGCATAACTCTTCCAGCACCTGAAATTATGCTTCTTCCAGTGAAACAGGCTGAAGTTTAGACAGGACTCAAGTACCTTGACGTGTAGCCCTATGTTAGCCTGACCATTCCCCCAAATATTAATAAACTTTTAACACGTATTTCTCCTATGGCGAAATAGTCACCTCCCATGTGCTGGAGCTGCCGACCATCTGCCAAGGAGATCAGCCCTCAGTGAAAAAGTGCCCTGTGTCCAATGCACTCTGCTTGCCTGTCTCTGGGAGGAACAGCTCAGCAGCAGCAGCAGTGCTTGGGCTCTGCTCTTCCTGGGCTCCTGTTTTGAGTAATGTGGTGCGGAATGGTTTTAGCAAATGCGCCAAATGAGGACTGCGTTGTGACAACTGGTGGGAGACGGTGTTCGGGTTCTGTATCCTCAGAGCTGCTGAGGGACTGGAGAAGCCAGGGCAAATCTGCAGTGCAGAGGGCAAATAACCACCCTGGCGTGGCTGGCTGAAATTTGCCTCTGTGATGTCCGGCTGGTTTAGAGGGTGCCCTGCCCTGACCCTTCTTTTGGGAACAGGGTTGCTGTCCCAGAAGGAGGAGTTCTTCCTGGAGCTGTAACACAGTTCCCGTGCAGCAGCACAGCTGCCAGCTGGCCCTTACTGCCAGACAGAGCTGCTTGCTGGGGCTCACATGCTTTAAAGTCTTAGCCTGGGTCTCAGTGGAAACAAGGAGGAGAATGATTTGACACACATTCCCCTGATTTGACATACTGTGTGGTTACAACATGGTGTGTCCTCCACAAGAAATCCAAAATACATGTTGCTGTGCAGGCGCAAATCTGACTGTTCCTGATAAACTGTTCATGTGGAAAGATACAATTTGCACGGTTGTCATCAAAGCCAGTGTATGTATTCATTTGTGGAAGCATGTCAGACACCATATGTCACTAATATGCCTTTGATATGTTGGTGTCTGAATCATTTTTCATAACTGCTGAATGGCATATGTTTAAATGTAAGCATCTGTTCTGTGTCTGTACTGTCTGTATTATTTATTCTTTATTTCTTATTTTCTTTTGACTAAAAGTTTGATTTAAACCTATAAAAAGTGTAGGATTCATCTTACTTTTAAAGAAGCAGAGTTTTGGCAGTATTTCAGCATTTGGCCAATGTGTATCTTCTCGCAGATGAGAAGGTCATTTAAAAGAGAATTTTTCCCCTTTCAGTAACCAGAAAAAAATCAGTTCCCAGGCAAAACAAAGATTAAATTTGACTACAAGTTTGTTAAATGAAAAAAATTACTGTTTCAGTGTTGGGCAGGTTCTGCAATGTCTGGATTTGCTGAAAATAAGTCTTTGTAAGAGCCATATGTTACAGCATGATGACAGTAAGTTGGTTCTATCCAGAAACTTCTCTGATGCAGTTAAAGAACTTGCTATATAATAAATGACTTAATAAAGAAATTAAATAATACACTATGTTTGTTAGGCTATTCATTATACATGGGTGGAACTCAAAACCAGTGTCACAACAAAGAGACTCAAAAGTAATTATAAAAGCAACTCATCAATCAACTGAGCCACTGCAGCACCCTTCAGGAGGCTACAGCCAGCCTAGAAGGCATGGTTTGGGCAAAAGCAGGAAATGATAATTTACTATGATAGAAAAACAAGAAAAGACTTTACTAACCAGCTAGGGATACCTGGAGAGTCCAGACATGAGTGTCCAATGCTCAAGTACAGGGGAGACTTATGAACCACGGTGAAGTGAGCGGCTGTGTTGGACTCACCAGCGTGATGGCCGGAAGAGACCTGTAAAGAAGCAGTCATGGTGGCAGGAAGAGACCTGTAAAGAAGCAGCCGTGGTGGCACATGGTGGCAGGAAGAGACCTGTAAAGAAGCAGCCGTGGTGGCACATGGTGGCAGGAAGAGACCTGTAAAGAAGCAGCCGTGGTGGCACAGTGTGAATTGCAGAGCTACAAGTACCCACTTGTGACCCGAGCTCTGAGTGTCCCATGGCTATGGCATTCTGCTTTTCGCTAAGAGCTCACCCCATTCAGCAGCAAATAACGAATGTCAGCTCTTGGTGGACTTAGGGCGTCTGGGCTTCCTATTCTGTTTGTATGGTTTGGCTCAGGCCTTTAATGGACAAACCGCCATTGCATATAACATTGGAAAATGAAATCTGTGTAAACCCAAAAGCTTTCTGTCACTGTCACGGAGTCATAGCATTTCATAGCCACGGCTTAAAACAAACCACATGAAAACAAACCACGAACAGCTGAGTGCAGTTGGCCACCAGCTAGTTTGTGAAAAGGGCCCTGAGTAGCCCAGAGCGCACCTGCGGCCACGGCAGAGCGCTGCGGGGCCGGCAGGCCCAGGGGCCTCGGAATCAGTCAGTGCCATCTTGTGGCATTTCAGGATATTAAAGCGCCCCTGAGCTATAGTCACTGCAAATGTCCTTGGGATCCACCGCAATTCCAAAACTTGCAATGGTCCAAACGCGTACAAAGCCGGTACAGCTCCATTTGCCTGGCCGTAGCTGCTGCGGCTGGGCATGGAGACGCGCAGCACCTGAATGATTAATGAGGCAAACGCCTACCAATTATGGCTCATTGGAGGGGCACAGATTAATGCCTGTAATTAGAAATCCCGGGAACAGATGGAGAATTTTGCAACATCAAAAGCCCGCTCCTTATTAGCCGTGCCGTGCGCTGGGCAAGCGGAGCGCCAGGCCCTGGTTTGCCCTGCACAGCCATCCCCGGGGACAGAGCCGGCACCCCGGGCAGGGTGCGCCCAGCGGAGCCCACCTGGGGCGGTGTGCGGGTACCTGCGGCTCCCGGGGCGAGCCCGAGCTCTGCTGAAAGCCACCGGGCAGCCCCATCACACACCCGCCAGGGACCCTGCCAGCAGCACGAGTTCCGTGCTCGGAGGTGGCTGCTGCTGCAGCTCTTGCAGCCTCAAACCCTTCCCTTCCCCAACGCTCATTCCTGGCACCAGCATGAGCCTGGGACGCAGCAGCGGCTGCTATTACTGACTCAAAAAAAAAAAAAAAATAGGAAAGTATTCCTAACACCTATCCTACTCTCCCCACCCACTCAAATAGGTTGGAAAAGGCCTGCAAGCCTTCATTTTGTACATATACTAACCATGTAAAATGGGAAAATGCATAATAATATAATTTGATACACATTCAATATCTACCTACTCTATAAAGCAATTTGTATACTGCAACCATAGAACACATCTACTAAAGTAGTAATGTAAGTAATGTAAAAATATATATAAGGTATATATATAAAATGTGCATATAAAGATATAGTTTATAGAAGTAAAAATTATATAACTACAAGTATTAGCATTACAATAAATTTATAAGAAATAATATATAATTTTCCATATATTGTGTGTATAGGTATAAATAAAAAAATGTGCTGTTTCCTAATAACGACTGCTGCAATACCAGAAGGGGACACATGCTGTTCCTAGCAGTGTAACATTTATTGCATTAAAGGCAGGAAATCACAGCAATTTGAACAAGATTGAAAACAGCTCTGAGACCCGTTCAGTCAGCTGGTGGCCAGTGGGTTCCCCGGGGGGACACCCTTTCTTTACTGCGTCAGAGGGTGCTGAGGGAAGGTGAGCAGACCCCTGTGACCCTGTAGGTAACACCGTGGCTCACTAACAAACACCTTTAATTCTTCCTTGTCTCATTGCCCACTGTGACATCGGTCAAGCAGCCCAGACACTCACCCAAAAGCCTTTTTGGGAGTGGTTACAGCGTAGTTACAAACTTAGAATAATTTCTGCTTTCGACCTTCTCCACTTCCATCAATTATTCAGAGATTTTTTTTTTTTTCTGTAACCCCAGATTTAGGGTTTTTTTAAGGAAAACAATGTCAATTTTATCAAATCTTCTGAAAAGAAAATCCCTTTTACACTATACAGATTTCATTCAAGGACTTGAGCCCTGATGCTCATTCAGTATAATTTTGGTAAACAGTGGGCTCTCCTCAGCTTACAGCTTTGCTCAGAAGTAGTTTGGTGCAGTTGCCAAGTACAGTTGTGGAGGGTTTGCCTTAGGGTTTATTGTGGGGCATTGAATCCTGTTATAATCTCTTTTTTTGAGAACAGTAGAAATGCTCTGATTGCAGACAGACAAAAATTTTAGTACTTACAAGAAGTCAATTAATAGCAAATTGAAAACTGATTTTTTTCCCTATTAATTTGATCACAAAGACAAAAACCCTACTATATGATAATTTCATTGTTCTGAACTGCCACTATGGTTAGTTGCACATATGACTAATGGGTTTACTCTGACCTGAACGAGGCACTTCTTATTTTCCAAACTAAGCAAATTGAGTTTTTATCTTCAATTAGTGTAAGCTGCGCTATTAACACAAAGGAATCTTCCAAATAGTTTGAAGCCAATATGATAATTACAACATAATCGATAGCAATTGTTTTCCTAAGATGAAAGCAAATGATATTTTTCGTGAGTGCTTCTAATTTTCAAAACTTTATATAGACTTCTTTTGGCTGAGCTCTCACTGTAAATCTATAACTTAGGCAACTGTTTCCCCTCTGTCATGCTGAGAATGAAATACACCTTTTGACCATGATTTATTCTCTCACTTATTCCCCATCCTGGTAGCAAGCGCTGAGTTTTATTTTCTGATGGGCCAGACTTTTTTCTAGTTTTGCATATAAAAATTCCCAATAAGCATCTCAGAGGGGATGTTATCAGCCTGAATTCCCACTACATTCCTCTGGCCAAGGTAAGTCAAGCATTATTTTGTTGCTCATCGGAGAGTCTGATGTAGCTGCAGTGCGACTGGAAGGGACTTTCTTCTGATGTAGCCATAAAATTCCCCCAGCCTCTTTCACCATGTAACTGGGGAATTATGCACCCTGCAACAATCTCAGAAGGAACAGAAGCAGAAAATACTGCAGCTGCCACTGAGAGGTAAAATTTGAATCCAGTTCAAGATTTGAATATCAGAGATACCTGAACACCAGTGTTGTCAGCACTGCCTTTTCATTTTGAAAAATGTACCACAGAGAGAGCTCACATTTTGAGAGTTTAAGAGTTTCTCATTTCAGAGTTTAGGGTCTGGCTTTTGGAGAGACCATGGTTTGCAACATCCCAAATTATAAGGTGGCCAAACATATCACTCTGACCTAACTCAATCCAACATTTTCTCCCATCTCTTCACCTTCCGAAATGATTCACAAAAGTCCTGGTTTGCCTGTAGGATTCATTACTGCATTATAGCCCCCTATATTGGACTGGGCTTCCAAGTTAGCCCTTGGAGAAAGTGCATTTCTACTTTGTAATGATTTTACCATTGGAAAAGTTCATCTAGAAAGATGCCTCAAAAACAATGAAGCCACAAGGGGAATTCTTCACTTGAAGTATCCGTCACTCCTCAGTAGAGGAATTAGAGGGATATGTTAAGCTTGCTACATCCTCTGTCAATCTTTTGTTTATTACATTATCAAGTTGCTTGCACCGTGAAAGATTAAAACCGTTGGGTAAGTGCAAAGCATGGAGTTACTGAGCACTTTGATTATAAGTCAGACATCAAACTGGTATTTGAAGTGCAGAACTACTGAGCTTTCGCTTTGTCACACAAGCAGATATTGCTGGAGGCAAGGAGGAAAGGAGCCCTGCATTTTTTTTAACTTGGCTGCTGAACTTTGCACTACCTAAAGAAACAGACACTGTGTGCAGCTCCTGGTTAGATGCCTTTCAAACCTGCCTTCTGCCTAAGGGCTACCAGATGTGCAGCTGAGGCAAAAGGATAGATTTTCCTGTTGTGCATCCCCTCAACCTGAGGATGTGCTGCTTATTGCTCTAAGTAGATGGTTGGGCTGCTTTATTAATTTAGGAGTCTGACAATAGTATTATTGCCTTTTGCTCTACTTTAAGGAGAGTTTTTTTCCAGTATGAGAATGAACTATTCATGAGCAAAGATAATACACCTAGGGAGGAAGACTTCATCCTGGATATTTTTTCGGAATTTCAGCTTGAAAGACCCAACCAGAACCATTTGCCATACTTATTACTTCCTGATAACTGCGGTCTGCCACACATACATTCTGACAACCTTTAAAGATTGGTGGGGATTTGTCCACAGGGGAATCCTGAAGTCTGGTGACTTACCTTTCCCACTACCTGGATGTCCATTTACTCTGAAGGATCCAGGAAACATGCAGTAAATGACTCTCCATACACAACAAACCTACTCAGGACCCTGGGTTTCTAAGTACATCTGTGTCTCTAAGTGTCCAAGTAAAAAAGTGCTTCCCTCTCTTTTTAACAGGCGTTCAGTAAACCTACAAGGAAATGCCAGAACACATTTAACAGGTGTGAAGTTCATCTACAGGCTTGTGATGGAGAATACCAGGGGTTTCACTGACCATCAGTAGAACTGCACCCACCTCCCTCAAATATAAAAAGCTATTACAATATTCCCTACAGATTTTCTTCCTTTACATGCATCATGTACACATCATTTTTGCATTTGCAAAAACCTCCACTGTTGTTGCCTATCACTCCTTATAACAGAGTGTCCAAAACACCATGCTGGAAAACTGTATCCGTGTACCTTACAGACAGATGAAGGTTTGAACTGGTGAAGTGTTCCCCCACATGGCTGCCACAAGCCCATGTCACCACAGATGCTCTGTGTCACCGGGGGAGCAAACAGTGAGGCCGGCACTGGCAAAGGAGAGTGGCTTTTGGAGGGTGAACTCATGCAAATTCCACAGTTACAGAAGGGAGAGGGTTCACTTGGGAATATTCATTTGAGAAGAGAACCTACAGAAGACTGACAATACAACGAGGTGCACCCCAGAGCAGAAATCCTCCTCTGAACAAATGTGGGCCACAATAATATTTTCTAACTCATCGTTATCTGTAGTCTCATTTTAAGCATATTAGTCTATGCCTACTTCCAAAAAAAACTGCTATCTTGATAAGATTTTTTTTGTTTAAAAATAAATAAATATCAGACATTGGAATTGTACACAGAATTATTTTCCCCCTAGATAGGTTGGCTCCTGGTGTCTTTTTGCATTATGTGTAATCATGAGTGACCCCAAGGTCAATTATTAACGAAACCTCGCAGAAAGCTCTGCTAGATAGGGAGAAACATGAAAATCTCTAGGAACAAAGTATTTGACTTCTAAACAGAATGCCTGCCTAAGACCAAACCTCATTAGGGAAGTCCTCCAGGCAAAGATCCTCTCATTATTTATTGTCATGGTTTGCTGAAGATTCCTCAGTGTAACTCACAATTGGGTTCTAAATAAATCTCTCTGTATAGTAAATGTGATATTCTTGCATCTAAGCAACAGGGTTAGCTGAAAAATAAATAAGACCAAAATTTCCCATTTCAGGGACACATAAACAGCTTAGAGTCTGACAGCAATGCAACAAGAGGCTAAAACATGACTGACAGCATATGGCGGAAAAGCAGGGTCACAGTGGCTGTACAACATAACAACAGAACACTGAGACTGCAAAGGAAAAGCAATTAGCTGCAAGGGTTGCTAATGTGGAATTATTTATGTTGAGGAACTTCTTTATAGCACAGAGATGGAGCTGTGTTTACGATTAACATTTAAGGCATGAAGGCCCTGGATTTCAGGTTTTGCTTCCCATCCTTCATTCTGGCCTCTAGGGGGGCCTGGGCTCTCAAACGTTTTGAGTGAGGCACTCTGATCCTGGAGGAATTGGTCTAAGCCTCCTGGAGTTCGGCTGGTCATCTTGAAATTAGACATACTAAAGCTCTTTTTCATAACAGGTATTGTGAATGGGACGGTGCTAAAGACTGGGCGTGTTTTATCAAATAGTTCAGTTAGGGATCTTTTCAAAGGTCTGATAGATTTTCCTTGCAAATCTTATCACAGCTAGGAGTTAACTGATGGTTATGCCTAAAGTGACCGTGACTCCCATTTTAAATTCCACTAATTTAAAAGTGGAATTAAATTAGTGGAATTAAAAGTAACCTCTTAAAGAAGTCTAGAATACCTCAGAAATTTCCATCTCTAATCAGAACAGTGTGAAGTTCTCTTCAAGGAGAAAATCCTCTGGTGTGATCCATTTTCCTGCTGTAGTTAAATATTCTTGGGCTGATTCAGCATCTGGGCTGATGAGCAGGCCCCAGAAGCTCCTGCTTTGGTTGTTCTGGAGGAGGCTGGAGGGGCAGCACAGTGGAAAGTTCCTCTCCTCACCAGAGGACATGCACAGGCCACTCCTGCCAGGGCACAGTCTCCTGACTCCCTTGCTTGGCTCAGTGCACTGCCTCTGCTCCTGCCCTTAAAAGATTCATTCTCTTAAATTTCATATTTATCGCTTTCCGTAACAAGGTTTCTTGACTAAGGTAATACTATAGTCAAACAAATGTAAAGGTGGTGAGGACAGAGAGTAAAATAACTGGAAAAGTCTTTTTTGCTCGGTGTGGTGAAAGGAGATATTAATACAAACAGATGGCTTTTTTTAGTGCACCTATTATAGTCATCCACACTCTGCTGAATGCATACCTATGAGACTGTGTGTGTGCAATAAAACCCTTAGTTTATTAAGCATTTTTTTTTTTCTATTCTGCTATGTCAGTCTAAATTCACTTTGAAGGCAGGAATGATGGAATTGTTCAATATATTGTCTGCACAAGGTTGTGACCTCTGCAATCAGCCCAGAAACACCACTGTCTGCTTACTATTGGGGCAGCTGAAATGAATTATGAGGTAGCCTCGTAAAACATTGTGCTAAATCTGAGGCCTCTGAATATGCAGAGCTTGAGCATTTCTGTATTCTTTCTAAATTCCTAAATATTTACAACCTCTGTAGGACTTGAAAAATGAAAAGTGAACGTACTGTTTTTACTGAACATTTTACTGAACAATCCAGCCAGAGCTCAAACAGGTGGGTGGCCTTGTTCTTGTAAAAATGTGCCGCTGATTTCTACATGCATTTGTGGTTTTGTTTTATAGGAGAATCCTGGAATTGTTACTGTGTCATCCGGCAGGAAGGCACAGGTACATCTGCCTGAGTGCTGGACTGTGCTGTGGAGGACACATCTCTACACTGAGGCACATCCTAACTAGGGGAGGGGGAAATGCTTTTGTTAAAAAGGGGGACAGGAGGAATACCCTCAACAAAAAATCTGAGACCTCAAATACCCTGCTCTGCATTTCAGATCCTCTGTTGGAAGACTGACCCAGCCTAGCTGGAGTACCCAGTGTAAAGCTGTCATCACTGCATTTCCACACTTACTGAACTTACTTTCTTCATTCTCTGTAACATGCAACTAGGATTATATCAGCCACCACAACCATCTTTTGCTTTCATCAGCTCTGTGGCAGCAGCTCTGCCTCCCTCCTGTGCTGTTACTAGCAGGGTAGCTCCAAGTGATTGTTTCTTTTCCACACACAACAAAGGCCTGTACAGCATCAGCAGGGCCCATGAAATGGGAGCCAACAAACAGAAAGTCCTGAAGCCTATCATTGGTACCTCTCATTCTGCAAAACATTTAAACACCACACTTCCACTAAAGCTGCTGTGAATATTCATTCAGTGCTCACAGCTGAACACAGCTCACCTGACCCCTGAGTTAACACTACAGCTTTGACTCACTGATGGAACTTGAAAACTTTCCCAGCAGGACCCTATGAACAGGTGTAATTTATATAATGCTCTAAAAAATAAAGCTTTATTTATTCCAACCTTGAAGGTAACAGGGCCTTGAGGAAAATGTGTTAACATGGTGAAAGGCCAAGCTTAATCACTCCATGCTCCAGGAGGGGAAAGCTGTCACTGAGATGGGAAAAGCCAGGCTGTCCCACTCACAAAATGTTGTCTTTGTTCTCCACATGAATCAATTTGTATCTGCTGATAACCCACTTCTTTCCAAGGATTTCAGGTTTAGGATTCCCTTTGATGCCAGGCTCACTGCTGGAAACAGTAAACCACTCTAACTTTGATGGAGCTACAATTATTCCCTCTAGTCAGCTATTTGATTGTTTCTGCTAAAAATCTTATGTCACCGTTTCACTTTAGGTAGACTTCCCCTCCATCCTTTCTGATTTAAACCATGCCAGTCAAAGGTTACAAATCAGATAGCCCAAGAGGCATGTCTTCATATAAAATATGCATAAATTCATCCTTCCCTCTAACATGTATGATTAAAATGATACCAGTGACCCCAGCAACCATTTTTCCTTTCATCATCCCCCCCTCCAGCACCTCTGCTCCGCATCTGTGCTGTGGTGCCTCTAACAGAGTCACAGGAGCACAGGAACGCCCAGGGGGAGAGGTGTCTTGGTCTGAACACGTGTTGGTGCCAACGCTTGTGAGGGTTTCAGCCTGTCTGGAGCACAGGAGTGTTACATCAGGCAGCTCAGCCTGGTAATGGTAACCTAAGCTACCAGCAGCAGGGAGGCATTTGTGCTGTGCTTTGCTTCGAGCAGCGCTCAGAGCCTGTGACACTGTCTGACACTGACTGATTAAGATACAGGTACTGTGGAGCTGTCAGGAAAGAAGAAAGAGGACTTGCCGTGCTGTTGTTGCTCGTGGATCTCCAGCAGGGCAGCAGCCAGACACCAGTGCACAGCAGCGTCGTGCTCTTCCACCTCTTCGGAGAATTACTTTCCAGTCAACCTGAGGAGATTAAGAACACACCTCGTTTTTGACACAGCCTGTCCCTCCGCACAGACTCCAAAGTCTGTGTATCACAGGTGATCGAGTCCTCATGACTGGGGAGGGGACTGTGATAGGAGATGAGGGAGATGTGAGAAGGACAAAAATACAGACTCAATAATGAGCCTTAGCAGGAAACCATTAGGAAGGCTGCTCCTGACTGCAGCAAACAAGACCAGGTCCTGGCAGGGAAAGAAACAGAGCTACCTACTTATGCTGCAGGTATAATCTTCCTTTTCTCCACAGCTTTTATTTGCTACATGTCAAAAACAGACATTCAAATTTCTCCCTCATTCGAATTTTCTGGGTATTCCCAAAGCCCACACTAAGCTACTGGTGGGAATGGAGAAAAGCATTTCTTTGCCAGGCAGCCTAAGATGTGGGACTAGAATTTTAGTTTTATTTAGTTTAATACTCAGGGCTTTCCACAATACAAAAATGCAGGGTTTCCCAATGTGCCTTTTCATCTCATCTCACAAATGATGAATTAATCATTTCCTTTCTCTCTGAGGGTGATGTGAGACCCTCAAAAAAACTAACATATGTGGTATCCAGACATGAGGACACTCCTGAGCTCAGGCTTTCGTTTTTGGCCTTCTGGACTCACTTCTCCTACAGCCCATGCAGGTAGGAAGGCAAGCAGGAATACAGAAAGTCTCAGAGAAATCTCTGCAGACCTGACATTCTCTTACTCATGTGTGTGCCAAACCTGGCATGTTTCTGTCACCTGTGCGGTGACAGAATTGTCCTTGTCCTCCACACAGCAGAGGAACCTGGAAAGATTCTGATCTTCCTTCCACCACAGAGGAGGCAACTTGTCTTCCAGGAACCTCTGTTCTCTACCACAACCAGGCTCTTTTCATCTCAGCTTTCTTAATAAATATTTGGAGGGCAATTCACATTTTCCCTTCTGCTCTCTGTAACAGAGCTGATTATTGCTAAGGTCAGGTGGCTCCATGAGCTAATTAATATTCTCAGGTAGCAGTAAGAAATAAGTACAAACCTCATCTCTCTCCTCAGCTTTAATTACAATATCAGTACTATCAAATTCTATGTGGATACACCTCCCACATCAGCTCCAAACAATTTCAGATGGGTATACGGGATTCACAGCATCTTTAACTCATGATCTTCTGTCATGACCATATAATTACTCTAATGCATCGTTACTGTGCAACACCCACCAGAACTAACAACTGTGGAGTGCCTTGTGTAATGACAGAACAGAGACATCAACGTGGAATTTCAGCTTACAGGGACCTGCAGTATTCCTTCTAGTCCCATTATTCAACATTTCTGAGCAACATGACTCCTACCTGCCTCCCTTCCTTCTCTAAATTTACTTTATGAAACATTTATGTTATTCTAGCACTGAGAAGCCCCAGGTGGCGCTGAAATCCCAGTGGGAATGTAGCACAAGTCAATGAAGTGGCAATAAATTGTCTCACCTTGATCAGCTCTGTGGATACAGGAGAGGAATAGAGGAAGGTGAGTCAGGGAAGAGCAGCTGCATTGTGCACCTTGCTGTGCCATGGGTGAGGACCTGGGCCTTGTGTAGACATGGGAAAAGAGGTTAAGAGAAATTCAACAGAAAATGCAATACTGACTACTTAAGTTAGCAAATATCCCTCAATTAAGTGCTGGTGGAGGTCAGATACAAAAATCAGTCAGAGAGAACTGGGCAAGCTTCAAAGGGTCTTTGTGGCAAAAAGCTAAAGGATGAGCCAGTGCAATAACCTGGGAAACGACAAGCCATGGAGATGATTTTAGCCTTTCATTTCTACCACTATAGAAAATGAAGAACAAAGTACACATTATAAAGACATAAAATGGGATGAATTTTTGAACCTATGTAAGGATTTTTAAATAAGAACTAGCTGCAGACAAATCTCATAAAGCACTATAAAGTATTCCTATGCCTTTACAGAGATGTACAAGACTCTCTCAGTGTATCAATTTCATCAGTCCTACTTTTCTTAAATGGCAATCATTTTAGACTAAATAATAGCATCTGTATTTGATGTATTTGGTTTTCTATGTGATAACAGTCACTATGATTGAAACATATGTTACCAAGACTTGAAAAAGACAGTTAAACAGGAATGGAATTACATTGTCACCTATCCAAATTGTAATTGGTGTTTAATTGTAGCTCTGCAAGCAAACACAAAAAGACAAACAACAAAGAAACCTCTGCTCTGATTGAAAGCAATTAAGAGAGGAAAACCCAAGAGAGCTAATATATGAAGTTTCAGGGAGGAAGCATTCCTTCCCAGAAATGCAAAGGCCCTTCTTGAATCTGAGAGAGGTAAAGCATGGGAATAGTGCAGCTGTTTCTGGGAAGTTGCCTTTTGAGTGGAAATGGAAATTAAGAGCTGCCAGGCTGATTTTTATCTCTCTTGTCAAATTTATATTGTATATGTTTGCTGATGTCCTGTAATATCCCAGTTAGCTCTGTTGTTTGCATATTAACTGTTTGGTGTCCCAGATGCTCATACAAGGATCATAAATATTTTGTGAGAGATATAACCATCACTTTCAACAGTATAAACTATTTTTTTTTCTAAACAGCTTTCCCTCCGTTCTTGCAGAAGACTCAAAGAATCCCTAAAGAACTGCTTTAGGATGGGCTTTTTCATGTTCGGCTGACAGAGACCTGCAGGAAGCAATTCCTGAGCAAAAGGACTTCCCCAACAATCACAGTGAGTTTGCCTTTAGGGCCACACTGATCCCGTGGAGAGATGAGGGTGAGGCAGTTTCAGGGGAGCTGGAATCTAGCACGTCCTTCTGAGTGCCTGGATCCAGGACTTGGCTCTCTCCAGGGGTACCTGTGTGAGAATAAGGGTGACATGCATAGTTCACACATGGACTATGCTGAGTTCACACATGGAACTGGATAGAGATTTTGACAATGGACAGTGTTTGTGGTTTCACAGGGCGTCATCTCTAATTATCAGGAAGGTTCCCTGGTTCTGTTCCAGAGTGGAAAAGCAAAATATTTTTATCTACTTTAACATCACACTGGCACTGTCAGATGATTCACAGGCTCTGGAGAGCACAGACATTACCAGCTCAGCACATTTGTGTACCAATCACCATTTGTCATTTGTGAGTACTTCCCACAGTCCTAAAAAGGGATTTGTTTTCTGTATTATTTGCAGGAAATGTAACAAACTCCACACTGAACAGCAAAATAAAAACAGCACTTGATTGTTTTATCGAATACTTGCCTATTTACTTGGCAAAACTTCACTTTAGGATTTTTTTAATGCTGTCTAATAAAAGGACCCCCACAGCTGTCTTCTCTGTGGAGAAAAGCTGTCAACATCCAGTATAATTTTCTGCATATTGAGTGAAGTACTTGAAAGTCCCAGATCCATTTTAATATGTGAGCTGCTCTCCCATTTGTATGCAGCTGGAGAGAGTAGTTTTATCCTCATTTAAAAAAAGCCATATGATGGATTTCTTTCTTTAAACAAATACTGTCTGAAACTTTTCTTTCGTCTCACTCTTTTCCCCCAGCACCTTCCCGCTCTTGTTAGGCACCAGTGTGCTGAAATCACTGGACAGTGCTGACATCTCACTCGTTGTACATAAAAAGATGCCTGCACCATTTCTTTTTTGATGTCTCTGTGCACGATCCGCTGGAATAATTCCCAGATTAACTGTTTATTAATATAATTTTGGCAAAACAGTTGGTGAGGAAATTCCATTGCACTGCCTTGAATAAGGTCTTTGCTATCCTTCTCTGAATTTTCTGATTCTGGGTGTTGACAGCTTCCAATCCTCCCAATCCAATCCTGGCCAAAGCTCTCTCCAATCCTGATCCTGCAAGCACTTTGCCACACAGCACTAGGCAGTAGTGCTCAGCCCTTGCACAGCTATTAGCTCTGATGCAATGAAATGTTGTTGTTATGGGTTGCAGGGAGCGTGTTTAACATCCACAGCTATTTTTAATGATCCTGTCAAGAGGAAGGATTATAGCTCTGAAAGCACAGGGAGGTTTTGTGTAACAGTCACAAAGCTTTGAACTCTGCACACACCATGACTGAACATACTGTTCATGCGCTTTAACACAGCCTGACACTGCAAAAGTCATGGTCGAAAAACCGTATCTGAAGGTTATAGAACATTTAGTGTAAACAATGCAGCACCAAGAATTAAGCGCCGAACATTACCAACCTCCCGGTCTGGGTGTGCCACATCTCACAGGCTGAGAATGACTCACTCAAACAACCCCAGAGAGCAAACCCCCGGGCAGGCAGCTTTGGAGTGATGCTACCAATTCAGCATGGAGCGTGTGGAGTAATCCGAGGAGCAGGCACTGAGTAATCCCCCAGACAGTGCTTGCAGATGCTTTCACCCAAGATTTCTGCTCCACGTTTTTGATTTGAATGAAAATAAAATAGTAGATTCTCAGACTTTTCAATGGGATTGAAATTCTGAAAATTTTACATTGGAAAAAGTAGATAGTTTTACTGCTGATTATTTTGTCTGAAACAAATGGAGCCAACTGTAAAAATCTTGGATGTACCTGGAAACTGGAACCCTTATGAAAGCAGCAGAACGGAGAGCCTCAGGGTTCTTGGGATTGCTTGTTTCTCACCTACCAACAGAACGGGAACCTCAAAAATATGGACTTTCACTATAACCAGCAATCTTGGAATTTACAGTGACCACTGCTGGAGGAGCAAAAGAATGAACCACTACTGGGGAAGCTTTCCTAGGGCTTCCAAGTTTCCACCTCCATTGCCTGGAGTTTGGGGTAGGAATTAATGTAAAGACTGGAGTCAAAGCAGCAGGAACTCAAACTTGGGTCAGAGATCCTTGGTAGTGCTGGAAACCCTGAATTTCTAAGATACCTGGAAGATAAGTGAGCTTCTAGGTTCAGCTCCTAGCTGAGCTTCAGGAACCCTGCTCAGTGCTCTGGAGTTGGAGGAAGGTCATACAAAATCCAAGAGAAAAGCTCAGAGACCCATAGAATTTCCTGTGATATATTTTTGATCTCAGTAGCTCAGCATTTTCTGATGAAGTAGTGCTTACTGGAAAGTTTCTGCCTTTTTCCGTTGGGGAGGACATTATTCAGATGGACATGACACATTTTGGATGACATGAGAGAATTAAGTTTGGTCCTCTTGCCAAATTCCATCCTTGCAGATAATTTCTTACCTATTTAAATCCACCTCATGTTAACAGAGCACATTTTTTTAGTTCACATTCTGTCTTGCAGCTCTTGTACTGTTAAATATTCTCTGCATTTCATCCCCTCGGTAGCTGCTTTTCACCAGATTTAGACCCAGGTTAGAGTATGGGATGTGTATGTGGGACTGGGAGCTCTGGGAGTCTCTAAAATCACCTGTGCTACTGCAAGAACATCAGTGCCACATGAAGGACTATTTTTAGTACTGGGGAAGTTTTTGCAGAGCAGGGTGCAATCCCACACAGAATGGGACCAGTCTGATGTCAAATTATTTTATGCCATTATGGCACATGACTGCATTACAGAGTGTCTCTTTTATTTTTCCATCTCCTCAGGAACATTTCTTCCTACAATGAGGATCCTGCATTGATTCCAATGGAGACCCAGGCCCCTATTGTGCTAGGCACTATAGCAACAGACAGTAAAAGGCAGTCCTTGTTCCTAAAGACCTTTCTATCTAAACAGACAAGACATTGCCAGAGATTTATCTTTTATTCTTCCCTTCATAACAGTTGCAAAACAACTTGGATGAAGAATAAAAATTGCAATGAATAGGATATGTTGATCCCAGCTGTGGGATGAATCCGTATGGAGGTGGGAAACCCCAGGGCAGTAAAAGCATCTAGGGGTATAATCCTGAACCGGCTGTAGTAACGTGAGAACTTCTGCAGACTCCATTGGGAGCCAGGATTTCCCCTCTCTGTTCCTGTTTCACCAGGTGCCTGTGCATAACACAAAGCAGAGTTGTTGTGATATTTCCAAATTCCCTGGCACTGCAGGCAGAGCTGCAGGATGGTCCCAGTGCTCCCGTCGGGAGCTGTCGCTGTGCCTGTGATGCTCACGGTGTGTGAGCACAGCCACAGCCCTGCTGCACTGGGCTCTCTGCAGAGCTGCCTCAGAGCAGGTACTGGGACGGGGCTCACAAGCTGCCCAGGGTCACTGCTCTGTCACCACATCACTGACCTACCACGGATAGTAAGCTGAATGATTAATTACGGTCTACAGCACTCCACGGACCCCAGTGCAGGGGCTATTCAGGTGACAGTGGACTCCCGGAACATACTGAGTTTCTTGCTGCAAATCCTTTCTCTAAGGGATACAGACTAAAAATATCCCAGAGGTACAGCTCATAAACAGACATATCCCCTGGTCTGATTTTACGGATGTTCTGTGTTGTTATTTACTTAAATTGCATAGCTCCCCAGCACTAACGGGAGACTCTGGTAACTTATTTCTTGCCTTTTGAAAGCAATGCAATGCACAATCAAGCAGAGATAATAATGATTTAAAAGATGCATGTCTCTTTTCTGGACATTTTGACTATGAATGTAATATAATAGAGGTTTGAGTGATGCTTGTTTTTACCCCTGAGTCTATCATAAGATTAACAGTCTTCATTATTTTGCAGAACAAGCAGTAGCGCCTCATCAAGGGTATAATCACCTCAGTCAAAAAACAAACAAGCTTTTACTTAAGGTGCTAAAAATATAGTTGAGAAACCTTCGATCTCAAGCCGTGTGATAAAATAGACTGTGTTGACTGAGCAAATCAGCAGCTGCTGCTGTGCCAGCTCCTTCACCCTAACAATGCTTGCCTTTTTCTCTCCCCACCAAATTTAGAGATGATGTCAGTGTAGCCAACCCCAGGAGTTCAAAAACCAGAAGACAAACCAAAATAGAATCACAGCGCTGATATCAAAGCCATGGAAGTTATTGAAACTGAAGCGTATGATTTGGGGGGGTCAGCCTTTAGATTTTTTAATTCATAGGAGACAGCCTTCTCCCTTCCAGTCGTCTGCTCAGTTCTCCTGGCTGTCTCATATGCCCTATTTCAGAGTGAGAGACAACACAGGACAATGGGAAGCACAAAGGATTGGGAATCTATTTAAAGTATATCTAAAGCTCAATTCTCCACCATATGTAGAGCCTTAATCCTGCAAATACCTTCCCTGACTGCTCAACTTCATTCATACAAGCAGCCCCATGGAAGCCAGTGGGGGTCCTCTTGTACCTGAAGTTTGCCCCTTATTTAAGTCACTATTCCACGTCAGAAATGTCGGCCTGCGTCACAATATTAAGAATTAGCTAAGAATGGAGAGATCTGTTGCTCAGTTTTCACTGTGATCTTGGGCGAGTCTTGATTCATTCTATATCCCAGCTTCCTGCTCTTTAAAAAGGGGTAGAATGTAACTCTACAAGGTACTTGGAAATCTCCAGACAAGAGATAATAAAATGCAGAAAAACTAATACATTGTCTCCTTTTGATATAAACTGATTTCTAGATAACACAGCTGGAAAGAATGTTTAAAAATCAAAAGTATGTCATAATTAAATCTCCTAATAAAAGCAAACTCCTAGAACTGGACTTAATCCACCATGGAGCAAGTCTGACCGAGCAGCTGAGGGAAACAGAGAACATTCTTAGTGCTGAAAAGACACACTTCTCATTTCACTCCCTGGACCTTTTGCACTTCAACGGGAAAACAGAACCCTCTTCTGAAAACAGCAGTTTCTGGGAGCCAGGAGTAAACTCATACAGGAGTTTATCAAGATGCAAAACTTTGGTTTAATATTTTCCTACCCAAAATATAAAATTCCTCTGAATTTTAAATTAAAAGAATTGATTCTATTTTAAGATTTAGTCTGAATGTAAAGTCCAAAATTTTGAAGCAACAGTAGCATGTTACGATGAAACAGTTTGTTAGGAAAGTACTCACTTAAAATAACGGGAGATTTTCATCTTTTATTAAACATTTGAAATTACTAAAAGATACTACCTTAGAGTCACTTAATTTAAAGAGGAAAACTGATGCATTTTGTTAATTAGACCATTAAAAAACTCATTTATGTGTAAATAAGTCTAGGTCATTAAATCGTAATGTACAGTGTCAACATGAAACTTCAAACTTCAAACTTTCTAGTTATGTTAAATGGCCCTAAAATTAATTAAAAATACAATTAGCACCAAAGAACTTACTTTCCCCCTCCAGTTTTTAAAGAAAAAAAAAGTATTTGTAGTAATAAAAAGTGCTACTTCTGCTCAGTCCTCCAGTCACACATTCTCTTTGTCTACCAGACTCTATTTAAACTTAGAGGTACAACACCTACATGTTGATATCAATGATCTATTTGAATATTTTTAAAACATAGCAAAAAACCAGCTAGCAGTGATGTTGTCACTAATTTTCATGATAGCAAGAACTGGCAATTTCAGTGAAACCACACATTGTCAACTAACAGCATAACAAGGCACAATGAGTCAAAAATGTTATTTGGCACAGCTGAAAAGGCAAGGCCAAAAGGTTGTCTTCTGGTAAGGTTTGTGAGTATTACGGTTATAAAGTCATAGGCTCAATTGCTCATAGCTTTATTAAAAAAAAAATACATATTTAGATTGAAAGTCTCTAGGAAATTGCCAAGATTCTCAGGCTGATTTTAGAAAACTTCAGGAAAACAATGTAAAAACGTTTCTGAAAGTTCAACTGTTTCCAGGAACAGAATAAAAGCTGTCCCATTTGATTCCAGAGAGATACTGGGAGAAGTTGTTGCCAAGACACTGAAGACAGAATGGAGAGGAACTGGAACTGGGCAGTAGAACACAGGAGAGAGAGAGAGGATGAGTGGTCAGTGGGGTGCTGCAAGAGAAGCCTGTGGACCCTGGACAGCTGAACAAAACGAGACTGGACTGAGGGCAGGAAAGAGCACGGGAGATAAGGGTGGGATGGAAGAGACAATGAGAAACACCACAGAGAACAGCAGAGGATGAATGCAGCCTGGGGGAAATGGCCTGTGCCCACTCCAGTCTGGAGAGCAAATCCCAAGGATGCCAGAATCCCAACCCTCACGTAAAAGCAAGCAGTAATTATCATTTCCACACACACAGGCCACAGATCCAACAGAAAACAGTAACTGGTGAAGATCATTGATTTTCCTTTGCATACCCTTTAATGAACAGGTAAAATTCCTTTCTTTTCCAGATGCCTAAAATCAAGAGGATGCAGAAATGCCACTTCCGTGTGCTCCTAACCAGGCTGGCGATGCTGACATAACACACGGGGGAGGTGAAGGAAGAGACAACAGTGAAAATCATGTGAAGGCTCTAAGGAGAGGGGACACTTTTGAGGGAGTAGCAGTGACACCAGGTGAACTGTAAGGAGTAACTCTCCCTGCCAGGAATGCTGTCCAGCCTTGGCAGGAACATTCTCTGCATTCAATACAAGACTCTGTTTGCTTCCTGACTCAGGGACTGGTTGATGTATGGGCACATAAAAATTAGGGTCTTTAAAAATACAAAAATACTTAAATTGTTTTGAGTCTTCCTGGTTCACTTGAGCACACTATACTAACAAAAGACATAGTCTTTGCCCTACACGCAGACTGGATTCCTGCTTTGTAGGTAACAATCTGCCCAGGAGTAGATGATGACAAGAATCTTTCCATTGAAGGGCTGCATTAAATATGGTCATCCCTGCTCAGGTCCAATGTATGTAAATTATTCATGTTATATATGAAACCACATTACAGTTATATAGGAGAAGTGATTGCTCCCACTGTACACATTCTTTGGAGTTGTGTGACACATGCACAATCAAGCATGACACAAGAAAATTCATCAAAGAATATTAAAATGTACCTTAGGGAGCCACTAACTTTGCTGATGGTTTTATAGAAGGAAAACTAATTGCGTCTGCGCAATACAACAGTTTTGTGTTGAGTTCATCAGTGCTTTTACTTTTTTCCCTGGTAAACATTGAAAACAGTTTACCTAAATTGATTTTAAAAAATCAGAATCGACTGAATGGTTTGAATACATTGAGGTTTCTTCCTTTTTAGGTATCCTTAGTTGTTCTTACTGACTTTCTGCAATGCCAGCAATGCATAGAAATTCTTGACCTATCAAAGTAGCATCAGAGTGGATAATAACAGGCAATTATTCTTACAAAGACCTTGCACTTTTTCTAAGACTTAAAATTAAAGTCAAACTAATTATATAAAATAATACATTGAAATCACTAAAAATTCTTCTGACATGCATAATTGAGTTTGTTGTATTTAATATATTTGGTTTTACCAAGACCATGAGGTTTTCATCTGTAATGGTATACACACTCTCTGAAGGCATTCGTATAATTGTAAGAAATCCTGTAAACTTTCTACATCATTGCTGTCTTGGAAATTCTCTTAGTTAGCATTCAGAAATGTGCAGAGAGAACCAAATAAATACTTCATTCTGTCATGACTTATCCAATTATCTGGTGGGGCATTGTGAGTGACAGGCTACAGTCAGTTTGAAATGGCCAAATTTCACACTGCTTTGATGTTTTCTTAAGTGGCTTTTTGACAAATTGTACTTGATGTACAAAATTCCACACGGAGTCTGCTGAATTATATGATCTTGCTTTACAATTTATCCAAAAGAATATTTTGCTAAAGCGATTTAATTCTTTGGTAAATTGGAAACAACAACGATGCTACTGATCCACTTACACACCAAGTTCAAGTTTCTTATTTAGAACACTGTGGAGCGCTTAAATTGGAAGTCTTTGTTCCCCTTGGACAGGTGGAGATTGATTCCAGTGGTCTCCCAAACAGCCTAAAACTCAGGATGGCTGAGATTGACAACATTTCATTGGTATGAGCAAGAGAAGAGTCGGATTATTCTGTGCCAAGCTGTATGATTATGGAGCACCATCCTAGTATTTCTAACTCTCTTCCCACTTCACTACTGATATTGTGACAGGATTTGTAATACCATTAGGCTGTGTTGCCAAGAGCAATTCTTTAAAAGAGTGTGACACTGAATATAGGCTCTGGCAAATGATGTCTTCAGCTAGAAAGTATTAATGTGACAGAACTCTTCCCAAACCTTTTACAGAGAATATGTCTTGACCAAAAAGTGACAAAAGAGAAAACAGTGCTTAAACCTGTGCAATATAGCACTGAGACAGGAAAATCTCTGCTGAAAATGCTTTTTTTTTGTGTGAGAATTGACCTCACTGTCATTTTTAGTAATGTAAATCACAAAGAACCACTGAAATCAGTGGGAACTACAGCAGTATAAATCAGGTGTCATGAATAACAAAGTTGTAAGATACTGTTATTGGGTCACTTAGTTCTGCTCCGTAGTTTTATTTTAGACCTAACATTTATCAGCTTTGCTTGTCCATACTAACTCTTGCAATCAAAATATTTTCTGCACTTTGGCAACAATGGGTGTTCTGGACTGGATATTCACAGAGCAAGTAATAGAGGATTTGTCATAATGGGTCCATCTTCAGTTCTACAGCTCCTCTCATACTTTATGAGTCTACTTTATATACCCATAAAATATCTAACTGTGTTTGAAATGACAGTAAGAAAAAGGAAGGAGTGTTCCCTTTCCATCATATTCCTCTGACACATGAGATTTGATCATCTGCATCATCACGGCCACAAATAGCCTTAGCAAACACATTACCCAGCCCCATTGCATGCAGACAGGTTATCTGCACTGGAAATTTCTAGGGGCTAATTATTTTCTACATTTAAAAAAATTCTTTCATTTGTTCTAAATTCATTAGTCCTTAATATCATGATGCATTCCTTGCACTGAGCTGCAAAAAGCAGAATATGCCCCCATCACTGTGTTCTGTTCCTGCTACTTCCTACTCTTCCTCCCAGAAAAAAAACATTTTAGGATAAGAATCTCCATGGTATGAAGTGGTAAATGATCCAGAGGAGCGTCATTTTATAACTTCCGAATCTTTATAATCTTGGAGAGGGTCTGTATGTAAATCTTACTGTACATCTCACGGACTCTTGTCACCTTTAAAGGAGCATTCACAGTCAGTCTATACATCAGTTGTCTTGACCAAAATTTTGAGTAACTCATAAAAAATCGAAACGCTGCTCTTGAAAATGATCACTGTCATATCATCAGGATGTCATGAAAGGAGAATAAAATAAATGCTTTTCAGGACTTTCAGAATTCTAGACTGTTCGCACTGGAAACTCAGCTTTTTTTGGCTAGTTCTTTTTAGTGGGTTTGGGTTTTTTGGGGGGGTAGGGTATTTTGATTTTTTTCCCCCTGTTTCTTTGTTAGTTAAAGAGTACCCCTCAAAGACACAGCACTATTTTCCTGGGATTTTGTTCCTCTGGAAGTAGTTTTGTCTAGTAATAATTTATAATCTCTAAAAATAGATCTCCAGTTGTGATCCAGTTTCTATTATAATGCTGCTAATTTATGGAATTAGCATTACTACTGATGAAATTTATAATGCTGCATGTGATTATTGCTTCACTAATCACTATGTATTCCACTGCTAGCTGTATGCAAGATCATTAATACAGTATATGTACAAACATTAAGCTTAATGGAGTTAAATGATGATATGGAAAGGCAGGATGGCTAATTAATGATCACACAAACAATTAGTATTCTTTCTTACTAATTCACAAGCTGTTCTATGAGGAATTGCAGCCTTGCAGGGCAAAATTCAGTGCATCTCCTAATTACAAATAAGCTAGGGACTTGTGAAAGCACAGAACACCTCTTAACCTTCTGTTACTATGGATTGGTTTTAAGCTTCTCAGCAAGACTTTTCCTGGTCAGAAGGCAATTTAAAAGAAAATCTTTTCTACTATCTTTATTGGTCACCTTTAAGTGAATGTTTGACTGATGGGACCTAGTCAAGTTTTACATTTAAGAGACACTTAATGAAACAGTCTTAAATGGTCCTTAATTGGTTCGTGCGAAATGTCTATGTTGGTACTTAGTGCAGGACTGAATTTCACACTAAAGGCTTATTTCTGGTAACCCTTAACTCATGCTGAGTATACCTCTGCCCCTTGTGCATAGTCTCATCATAGACTGATATTGCCAGAGTAATTGTCTTTCTCTGTTCTACAATTCTAAATCTTTTTCTCTGCAGTTTTTATAGAAGCACAAGCTAGTCTTTTCTTTTTCTAGATCATCCAAATCTTTGAATTGGTTAAATTAATTCTAACTTAATTTTAATATAGGACAAATTAAAAAAAGCATCTGTGTGAATGAAAAACCTTATATTCACACTTTCCGCCTTATATGTAAACTTTAAAATAATAACTTGTGTTCTCTCAAATGATATGCTTCAGTCCTGTTACAGGGGAAGACCTGTTGTGAGGCACAGAATTTCAAACAGGCCCTGTCACTAAATGGTCAATGAACCAGCAGAGAATTCCATGGCAAAAGTTACTTTGGAAGTTGCCGCATGTACCATCCCTTTTTTTTTAAATACAAGACAATTTCCATTATAACCAAAATATTGAGTGATCCATCCTATCAAAAATTTTCTTGCAAATCACCTTTACTAATCAATACCAAGAACCAAATTAATTAAATTTAAAACATTGAGTGGCTCTGGAGTTTCACATATGAGTACTTTTAAATACCCTAATGATTCATCATTCAGTGCTTTTCATTAACTGAAAATGGCTCAATAACTTTCATTACCTAGAAAATTCCAATAATAATTTTAGGGCTTTGTCAGACAGTGCTGGTTCTTTAGGAACACATAACAAGAGATACACATCTGAGGAGTCTAATGGTGTACAATTATATTAAACATCTTCATCAAACCTTGGGTTTCATTAATGGGGTACTACTGGGTAATCCAGGCAACAGGCTTGGCCAAATAATGACTTCCACAATTAAAACAAAAACATTTTGATCACAGTATTCAAAATAATTCCAGGAAGATATATTAAGGATAATATAGTAGGCCTATACTCAGAACACCTGGAAAGTGTTGCTTTTTTTTCTACTGCCCCTTGGGCATGAATCAACTGGCAGCCAAAACACTTGTAATTTAAAAATGCGCTTTCATAATTTATGGATAATTTATGGATTATTATGAAGTTTTTCAAACTACCTCTCATATATTAGGCACAACTGTTTAAAAATGTTTAAAAAAATGTTTCACATACTTTCCAGGGACTCTTTCTGCAGGTGTTTTTGCTGAAGAAGGTTAATTCGGTAAAGTAAAAATAGCAACAATTAAGTTGTGTTCCGCAACTTATGGGCAAAAAGAAAACAATAAAAATGTAATGTAACAAAACCAAACATGAGAATTCGGATATGGAACTGTGTTGGAGACTGCTACCTGGCTGCACCTGTGAACGTATAAATAAAATATAAATGATTAGAGTCAAAACAAGAAGTGTATTCTTTACTATTGATTTTCAAGGCAGTGAAGATAACAGTGATAACTGCTATTTGAAATGCTTTTCATTATTTGAGTAAAGTTTAAATAACTACTTTATGGTCATTCTTCTACTAATTCACTCGCTGATTTGAACAAATTTCATTTCAATATGAACCTTGTCATTTGATATATGCCGTTGAGAGGAAGAAGAGAAAGAGTTGAGGAAATATAAATGTCTCATTTTGAAGAATTATAACCAGCTCTTCCAGCAGAACGTGCCATGATTAAGTAGTAATGATCACTTTGAACCATTACTCTGTGTGCTCATCTGCCAGCAGAGATTTAAGCCACTTTCATGTCATACAATGGTAAATTATTCTGGCAATTCTATCAGTGCTTTATTTCCCACTTTACTCCACTATATTCTAGGAAAAATAGTTCTTCTCACCCTGAATTGCAAATCTAAACACTCTTGTATGGTTTACTTGATTGAATATGACAGTCTATTATGTAAAAAAACTACTGAGAATTTTTAATCAGGTAATCATTGACCCAGCTGACTTCAATGCTTCAGACAGAGCTGTTAATGTCTGCTAGGTCAGTGCAGATGCTCGGCCTGTGCTATTAACTCATAAACTAAACCCCTCTTTAAATCTGCTTTAAAACTATTAGGAAAACTGCCTGAAATTCCTTTCCCAGGGAATTCCAAGCTGATATCTTATGTCTAATTCATTCCACGATGCAAAAAAAAAGAAAACCTGAGTATTCCCATCTGAGACTTAAATAGAACTGATGTCATAGGAGATAGCTGAGGTGCTGAGTAACTTCCCATGGAAATTTCACCTGGTTTAAACTCATTCTGTGCTAAAGACAACTGAAACTGGTTGAGGCATTGAAGGTATCAAAAGAAATGATTGTGGGATATGGGAGCATAGAAAGCACACTCCCATCATTTCTATGTGTGATTCAAACATCCCAACCCACAATTCACGAAAATTGTCCCTTTTTATGTAATCCGTGTAGAAGAGGTTGACTCCATCATCTTTGCAATTGCTCTTCAAGTGGCTGTAGGCAGCTATTAGAATCTTTTCCAGATTAAACAAGCGCACCTCCCTCAACCTGAGGGCTGCTGCTTTGAGTCCCTCGTGGTCTGGGCCAACCTCGACTGGATCCACTGCAGTTTGACAAGGTTCCTTTACATCTAGAGGGCCTGAACTGGGTGCAGTGTTTGAGGAGCAGCCTCAGCAGAAGGGAGCAGACATATAATGCAGCCCAGCTTGGAATCTGTCTTATTCCTGCTAAAGGGCACTGGCAGCCCTTGTCAGTCTTGCCTCACTCCAAATCCTTCCCAGCAGAGCTGGCTGACTCTTGGCCAACAGGTTCCTGATCTATATCTGTACAAAACTTTCTGCCTCACTTTCTTCATATTTATTAGGTTTATGTCAGCCAGATTCTGAAGTTTTCCAGATCCTTCTGCACTGATGCAAAGGCATTTTCTTATGTCCCATCCCTATTGAGTACCATCTGCAATTTGGCCTACTGTCTGTTTACCTGTATCATCCACATGACTGACAAGGACATTTAACATAAGCAGGGCTTTCTAAACCTCCTAAAATGAACTATTGTTTGTTTGTTTTCTGTATTCAGGAAAAAATCAGAATCAGCATCTTTTTTTAGTGTGTAAATTTATACCACCCAATACACATATACAAATTTTCCTATTCATCATACACCACAGTCACATATAGACAAATAAAACCGAATCCAAATTTTGCCCATTTATAGGCTACACCACTCAGATCCATCAGGACTGGGGCAATTCTAGGCGTGTCATGATGAGCAAAGGAGGAGCCTGGTGAATAACACTGTAGGGAAAAATCTCTTTTTCTCCCAGGTTAGGCAGAAGGCAAGCAGGCATTTTCAGCATTGTAATTTTGGAGACAGGTACCTCAGATCCACCTGCTTCCTGAAGCTTGCCAGACCACTGCAGTTATTTTGCACGATTCTGTCACTTCAGCAAGCCAGCATGCAAATCCTCCCTGTTGCACCTTATGTGGACACACCTGCCCAGTTCAATGTCAAGCACAAAACAGAACAATGGGGGTTTCCTGTAGTCAAAAATAAAAGAGGACTTAAGCTTGAAACGTCTGGCTTTAGAATGCCTTCCAAGATCTCTCTCTTGTGGCTATCTCAAATTCTAGCAAAGCTTTGTTTCTTAAGAAATTATTTTATAAAAATAATTTTTATACAGCAGGAAAACAGGAAGGATCTACATCTACCTAATCCATTTCAATTACCAGTAAGCATTCATTAATATTAAAATGTCTATTTGACATTCTTTCTCCAGTCTTACATCTTTTACAAAAGACATATATATTATATGCTGAGAAATATCAAGATTCCTTATAAGGAAAATTTTAATAGCCAAGCTATAAGCTTCATACCTAGGGGGTTATAGACCAAACAGATCTTTCCCACAAACACAACTTCTAAAACAAAACAAATCTTATTTAATATAAAATTGCATCTCATTCATTAAATGTATATTAAAGGAGAGGCTTTTTTTCCATAAGTGGCAGATGTTATGAATAATAATCCATAAAATCCTCTGAATTCTAAAGAAGTGTATTGCATAAAACTTTCATTTACATCTTTCATAGTGCTCAAACACACTGAATAGTGAAAGTAGTAAAACACTACTAGCAAACCATTAGAATTAACGGAAATAAAATTTGATATTTTAAAAACCGTTTAAAAGGATAATACTTCCCCTCATAGATCTCTTTACAACACTTTACTTAAGCTAAACAAATTTAGCTGCCTACTGAATCACTGCACTTTCTGTTGCACAAACTGAAGTGTATGTAAATTCCTGTGGAAAAAAAAAAAAAAAGCAACATCTGCCCTTTAATGTGCCAGAGAATTTAATAGTTTCACCTTAAGAAAAAGAGACTCAGTAAAAATGACCTTCTCCTTTTTATCGTTAGATATCTTGGGGGAAGAAAATGAAACAACACAAATAAAATACAGTTTAGTGGAAAACGAAACATCTTTAAAAATATTGTCCCAATAGATCTTAGTTTACAGTGGATCAGTAGTGCTTAAGGATGAAGACAAGAGCAAGCTATAAACTGCTTCAATAAAAGTCAATTAACCCCTGCTTGCTGCTGCAGCCCCTCTGCCAACTGTGCAGTGTGCACCAGGACCATGTAAGTCCGAGTGTTAAGCAGTTAAATGAACTACTGCCAGGATAACTACCCACTGAGACAACAGCGATCACTAATGCATATGCAGAACCAAATCTCGTGCTGGTTTGTGACTTTCAAAAACTTGATGTATACTACAGCAGAAGCTATTTCCCAGTCATCTCCCACTAACATCCCCAGGCTGGGAGACCTCTGGAAAGATATAAATCAGGCCTTTTTTAGGTTAGGATATTGTATATGAATGATAGACACTTCTTCCCTTAAATTAACCCAACTCAGTGAAGAAAACCAAACTTAAGGAGTCAGAGATGAGTAGAAAATATTTTCCTTGTTAGAATTTTAATGTGCAGGTATCACTTCTCCTCATTAAAGTTATTGAACTGGAATGCACAGCAAGAAAGCTAATGGTTTCTCTGAGTGTTTTTGAAATGCTAACTTTTGTTTAAGGATCAGCCAAGTAGCTTAAAATGCTTTGCTACACAGCAATTAATTTTAGGTGTGTATCACTTCCCACAGTAATTCTACACCTTACGTTTGCAAAATGTGTTCTCAGAAAGTCATGGCTCTGCCAAACCTGATTCTGATACAGATTTTACTTCATGAAACTCCCACAAAAAAAACCGAACTATGATGGCACTATATTCTTTCAGTCACAAGTAAATTATCCCCTCTTCTAGACACAATACAGCAGTGATTTAATTTTCTACAGCAGTACTATACAGTTGAAAGTGGAAATAAATAAGTCCACAGGATGAATTGGTTCCGACAGAACTGTATTACATAGCCATCTGATCAGGGTTTAAGAGCTGATTTATTGCCATGAGTTGTCTACACATAGCACCTGGTTTGGAATATGTTAAAAACTCAGGGAATTCCCTACCTGTAGCTTTGAATACCTTAAATTTGCATTCCATCTAATTTTAACCACTTTCATCTATAAAGTACTCTCTGATATCATCTGGGTATTGGTAGAGTGCTACTTGCTGAGTCACTCGTTTTCCCATTCATCAGACTCCTTGATTTCCATTTGCATTTTCATCTGTGCCTTCTCCATTGTCATCTCTGGATTTGGTAAAACACATAACTGATATGCTATTGTGTAAGTTATCTGTAGTCTAAATCTAACCCCTTATCATGCCTGAAAGAGTCTATATGGAGACAAAAGAAAAAAATTCAAGTATTTGCTTTAATGTTTTGAAGCAATCTAATTCTTCTTCACTAAAGGCTGATGAAAATTCATCACCGATGCCTGAAAATGAAATGCACAGTCATTAAGTTGTGATCATACTGGAAACACCACAGCACCCAGAGACTGTGCAACTAAATATATACAGCAGAGCAAACAGACAAGGAGGCTGCAATTAAATGAGGCTAATATTATGTTGGCTCTTGCTAATTTAATGCTCACTACAGCAACAAATACAAGACTCTCTTGCCTCTGCTCCCTCGCTGTTGAGATAGACAATTCTCAATTCTCAGAATACACAAGAATAGTTTGTGACTCACTTAGAAAAGTGAATGTGAATGAATTAATCTGGTGGGTATTTTGCTCCCACAGAACTCAAATACCATACTGTTCCCTTGGATGTTTCAACCTGACCCCCATTTAGATCAATGGCACTTTATGTGTTTCCTACTTAGATCAATGACACCATATAAATGTGGCAGAAGGAATCAATTTGTTGGCACTTCTACACGTATTTCACAGAGTTAATGAAACATAACATAAAAGCAAGCTACATTCTGAAACAAAGAGGTAACAATTTGGAGCACTTTCACTAAAAATCACAGATTATCTTTCAAATTTATCCTGTAAAAAACACAGTAAAATCTTTTCCCTGACTCAACTCCTGGTCCTTGGGATCCTTTCTTTGGAGTCTATTTCAGATTCATTCACTGCTCATCATTGATGGATAATTATTGTGCCCATCGGTATTTACAACCATTACTTTTGTCTGATGCAGATACACATCTCTGTAGTTTCATCTTATACCAGAGAATTAGAATTGGAATTCTGCCTGTTGCAGAATCAGACAGCAGGTTGAGAATTCATTTTCCTCGGTCTCACTTAGGATTAATTTGACCCAAAGAATTCAAACGTACTGGAGAAGACTGTGAAGGTGTTAATAAATCCAGTACAGTAAACTCTGACATGGAAGATTAGTTTTTGTCTCAGCCTAAATGTAGAGGCTGAAATGTTGCTCTGGGTAATGCTTGCACAGGCCTCAGAAGGGAATAAGGTTGTAATTAAAAGCAGCACGTGACCTCTGCAAGTAATAACAGCAGAAGCAGATTTCTGCAACTAGTAAGATTGACGTAGGAACAAAAAATAAAGGAAAAATAGTTTTAAAAGATCTTGTATAGTCCTTTTATTCTATTTTCAGAAGAAATAAGGCAGAATATTTGTCTGGAGGATTGAGAATTTTAGCCACGCAGTTTCTCTTGAGTAGAGATTTCTGGAGAAAACTTCGAAGATGCTTTTGCACAAGCTTTGGCAGACGATTAGGAATATAAGGTCTGGTATTCAAGACAGTCTTAAGAAATTCATCCTTTCAGCCAGTTTCAAATTTTTACACACCTTTCCCTTTAGGGCACACTGTCAGGGATTAGGTTCAGGAAAGTATCACCATAGACACTTCTAAGCTCTTCCCGAGTGATGTACAGGGTATCCCCATCTTCTCTAGACTTCTCCACTAAACCTGGGATTCAGCACAAAGCAGGAAAACCTGGTCACACCCTGGCTCGTGCTTGCGGCTCCCTGGCATACAACCATGGCACCCCACATCACTGCCAAGGCTGTGACTCTTCCTCCTGGGACTGCACTGGCAGCAGAGGGAACTTTCTGGGAAGTTGGGAATGGGAAGTTCCAGCCCCACTGCAGACAGGGCAGGGGTTTGGCTCAGGTCACAGCCACCTTCTAGAGGAGTGAAGGCAGCTCAGTACAGAGCTGAGCAGAGACAAAATGGCAGGGCAGGCAAAGAAAGCAAGAAAGGTACATAATGAAAACACTGTGTAAAAAACGCATAGCGTATTTTGGAAATTATAATATTAAATCACGTGGGAATGAAACCCAAAAAGCCAATAAAACATAAGCATTAAAAAAAAGAATTTTACTCTTTCTGTGTTTTGTTCCTTATTTGCTGTATCTAATGTCTTTCCTTATAAATTTAACATTCTTATTCATGCTGACTCTACAAAGTGCTGCATTCTTCCAGCCACTCTGTAAAACTTCTGTGAGAGACTAGTAAATTAAAAAAGGTGAGGGAACAGGATAAAGAAACAAACTCTTCCCTGTTTTTTGTACTACAGTCATTACCCCTTAGGCTAGAAACTTCCCTCTACGTCCTGTATTTGGGGACAACAACCATAAAGTAAAGAGTTAAAGGATGAAAATGGATTTTAGGGAAAATCTAATACAGTAGAGTATCAAGTAATACGAGATGGTTTTTCAAAAAAGTGAATAATTTTCTTAATCGCCAGTGTATTTCAGGGCACAAACTGGATTTCCAATGGAAATTTTTTAAGGACTTCAAAGACTGATGAATTCTTTGCTTACTCTTCAGAATATCTAAAGCCAGAAAGTAGGAAAAAGAATTCAGCTACTGGCATCAGTGCTAACAACCATAATCATGACATGTTTCCCCCACGAGATATATGAAGAGTACCAAGAAAAACGTATTCTCTACAGCACAGTGGGATGACCAAGCATAATTAGCAAAGGTCTGTACGGACTTAGTTTCATTTAATGTTTAATAAATCTTATCTTCAAAATATTCCTCTGGTGGCTGTGCCCAAAAGATGCTGCTAGCTGCGATTTTGGAAATTCTTTTCCTTAGGTTCCATTTCTGAGAAGAATAACCTCTTTGCTATACTGAGGTTTCACTGCTGAGGTTGTGATGCTTAGAGAAGGATTTGTACCAGCACTACAATTGCTAAGGTTGCAGTATCTGCTGGGACTTAACTGAAAGGTTGCAAGTTGTTTAGAACACTGTTCTGTGAGGATCCAGATATGTCTGTGGAAATTTTAGGAAATCATCTAGATCAGACTAAACCCAAGGGAGTCAGCTGAGTGAAGCAATGCTTTTCCACAGAAACCCCAAACACCTAAACAAGATGAATTAATTTTGTTATAATCAAGGAAATCCAACAGTAATGATAGAGAGGATCATGCAAGCATCCATCCAGAGGTTTCCAGGGGTAGGGAGAAATGTTAATGGTAGTAGGAAACACACTTTCCAGATATCTGGAATGCAGATTAATGGTGTTGATCAACTCACATGTACCAGTACCAAATAGACAACTGTTTCCAGCAGCCAGCTCAAGGGAGGAAAATTGATGACAAGGCAGTGAAGGACAAAGTGAACCTGACTCATCCTCAACACCACATACAGACGTGTTCCACTAGAGACCCTCATCAGCTTTTTCTGCACCTTTCTCCTTGAGATGTCCTGTAAGCTGATTGAAGAGTACGGCCCCAATTGTCAATGGAGAGATACGTTTTTAGAGCAGAAAAAATGATTTTTCAGCCTCTCATCAATGGTTTTCTCCTATTGATTTTGTCTTCATTCAGGGGGAATGTATTTGCAGGATCGAACCAAATGATTAGTTTTATAAAATCTCTCAGATTGCTGAATTAAAATCCAGTTGGGAGGAGTAGTGTAACAACTTTGTGTCAGCAAGTAATTGGGATTCCAATTTTACAAAATTATTCTCTTGTTTTACCTACCTTTATTATTATTATTATTATTATTTTAAACAAAAAAGCTCCTTCAGAATTATGAATTTGGGAATAATTTAAAACACTTGGTGTAGGTCAAAGGATGTCTGCTAGGAATGCCTTGTGTGCTTCCTCTTTTCCAATTTTTACATAAATAAATTCACATGAAGTCTGAGAAAGAGTGTTAGGTCACATTTTTTTCCTATAGATTTAACAATTCTGCTACAGGTTTGTACAGCTGCCATTTTTCAATTTTCTCTTCCCAAAAGGGCAAATTGTATCAACCATTTGGTTTAACTGCATCACTTCTAGAATTTCAAAACCAGGAACGGTTACCAGCGCGCTGGAGAGCCAGTGGCAAAAGCAGCCCACCTGTGATAAGCCAGTGGAGTGATGAAAACGACATTTCCAGAGCACAAAACTTTCTAAACAGAGATTACTTGGTATCTCCCAATATTAAACCAGATCTGATTAATACAGGAGAAAAAACTACAAGATCAAATCTCTTCATTTTTAGATAAAAGCGGAACATATCTGAGTGGGAATACAAGTCAAAAAATTGTTTTCCTCGTTGATCAGATTGGAAAAAAGTAACAAAGTCATTGCTTAATCATGCAGCTAAACTATTTCATGAAATAACTAAGAAATAGGAAAATTAATACTAGCACGTATAAACACTGCTCAAAACAGTGATTCAGAAAAAAAATTTTAGGACAATCAAAATGAGTTGCAAAAGGGAGTCATCTTTCTGAGAAGGTCCCAGAGAGCCTCAACACTGCGCCAAGAACTCAGTCATGTAAAAACCTTTGACTCTGCACCCTGGTACAAATGTCACTCCGAGAGAAGCCTGTACGAAATTGCATACGAAAAGAAAATACAAATGGCATTTTGTTGCACACCTTTGGGGATAAACTCTGAGAAACCAAAGAGGAAGTGACAGGTTTGTAAGACACCTTTTCCCTCCACATATTTTTGTGAACTGTGGGACCCATCCATTGTATAAGTGGAAATTAGATTGTGTTCCTCCGTAATGAGAACCGTGTTCAGGGGAAAAACCAATGCATCTTTTTGTGAGGAAGCCCTGTGTCAGCCTGATCTTATATCTCCCCAGTTCAATAGAAATGATGAAGGTACCGTGCCATGGATTAGCCAGGAACAGCTAGCACACAAGTCTGGTTCTGTGACAGGAGGGAAAGGGAAACCTTTTTACTGAATAACAGTTTGAAAGAAAAATCTGCAAGAATCTGTAACCTCACTGAGTTCTATTTCCTGCCTGTCTTCTCTCCCCTTTCATCATTTATATGCCCCTTCAAAGCAAGGCGTACAGGCTCCGTTTGAGTAACGCTTATTATGGCCTGATGAAGTTGCTTTGTAAAGTGAGATAAAAAGCAGAGAATAGCAGAGGTTATGGAGATGGCTAGATAGGCAATTATTTCTATTCACATGACTAATCTTGCACAGTAAGTAATCTTCAAAAACCACCATTTACCTAAATTATCTGAACCAATTAGCAACACGGATATTTACTTAAACTAATCCAGCAGAAAGCTTGCTCCTGAAAATAAAATAGGAAAGATATTCTTCATATACTGTCCTCAGACATACACAGTATTTACATTATGTAGCCACTCTCCAGGGAAAATCAGATCTTTAGAAGTTATCTCTATAAAACCAGCGAGTTTTAATGTTACCCTTCCCTTGGGTCAGTCCCTGGATTAGCACTGGATGCTGTAGCTTCAAAGACTAAAGGGCTGACAGAATCATCTTTAACATCATCTTCCTCTACATCTGTATTCATTAAGAAGTTTAACACCTTGAAAATCTCTGCTTTCACCCATCCAGAATAGTTAGAGGCAGAGAAATAATCTGATAAAGTATAATTTTATTTCCTACTAGTACATAAAATTTTACGGGCAGCCTATAATAACACAACTAATAAAATCTACCATAACAAATGACAAGATCATACAACATTATCACTGACCAAAGGCAAGAAGCAATAATTTGCTCTTCAGTCATTTGGTAAGTCTATTTTATCAGCATAGTCATGCTGAGTACTTCAAGAATGTTTTATTCAGTTGTGCACTAAGAAGTTCTGACTGTTGTCTCACAAAGATCTCATGAGCCATTAATTTCATACAGCTATTTATTTTGCTATGTAGAACAAGTCACGAAGAAAGAAGTTTATCTGAACCCATGCACCTTGTTCTTGCTTCTCTGTACAGCCACCTGCAAGAATACAGAGGGTGAAAGAGGGAATCCAGAACGAAGATGTATTTTCAGAAATCTAGTTTACAGGCCTCGGAGAGCTGGACAGAGAGAAGCAGAGACAGTTTGTTGTGTTCCACCACCTTACTGGGAGTCCTGCTGCCACTTGGCACTGGGGTCACCCTTAACAGCCCCATGGGCTCTTCATGAGCTGTGCAAGACTTGGAAATACCAATACTGCCCCTCTGGCTTTTTTTAGTTGTCTAAAGCATTTTATCAGTGAAATCTTCCAATGTAATGCCGATTCCCTGACAAGAAGCCTAAATTCGATTTTTTTTTTGTAGTGGGTAAGGCTTATTCAACTCAGCCCTGTAGATTTTGTCATAAATGTTATAAAACCCAATATGATCCTTGCAATACTGAGTTCTAGACTAAGGATAAGTTACAGTGATGTCATTTCCTGTCTCAGAATTCATTTACTTTTATTTCTAACATTAGCATTTGTATTTATACGCGTTTTCATTTTGTAGAAGCCTTTGCAGGAAAAGTACAGAAGATCTTTTTAAAGTCAAGATCTATATTAAGATCTCTTAATACATCTTTTTTTGGTCTTCTCAGTATCAAAATATTTAAGATGCTTATTCATGGTCTGATTTCCCATCCCTATATTTAACTGGAAGAATCACAGTTGCTGCATTAACCCAGAATCATGTGAACTGGCTCATAAAAATGGATGGCGTGATCATATCTGGAATTTACACAGGACCCTATTCAATAAAGTATATTCTGCCCTTACTGTAATATCATCCTCCAGAGCTTTAAAGTCTTTCAAGTGGAATAAAGATGTTGCTATAATGACAGTGAATGTAATGAGATTAAATGTAGTTGGGAGTCAAGGTAAATGGCCTTACATCAGAAAGAATGTAGTAACACAGATCCTTATAATGAAGACAAAGGATATTACCAGCACATTTTTGCTCCCTTTCTTTGGCAAAGCAAGGCCACAGCAGGACATGCTATGTAATATGAATTCTGTGTTCCTTTCAGTATTTTACATTTAATAAAAGCCGCATGCTTTTAGACATAAAGGCATAACTAAAAAGCAGTGTCTTCAATAAGCATCGAGATCTGTGCTAGCAATGGTAATATCACTAAGAAAACCTGACAATCTGTTTTATTTAGGAATTAAAAGAATTTAAAGTAAGAAATTGCTTTAGAATTGGGATAATTTTTTTGCTGTTAAATCAAAATAATCACAGGGGAGAATTCAAGGCCCATTCTGAGTCTGTCCAACAAAGGACATGCACACAGGTTTGCCCTAAGCTTGCACATTATTATGCAGACCTTTATTCCGATAGTAAAGCCCAACTGGTTCTGAAATTTACTTTGATTCTATTACTTTTAACATTTCTGAATGAATTTATTAATAATTTTGCCCTATTTAACTTGAAATTCTACCTTTCAATACATGAAATTAAAAGAGATGCTCAGGAGTCTTATTTATCACAGAGGTCAGCGAGGTCACAGACTGTTATCAAGCAACTAGGGATCTTTGAAATAATATTAGCTTTAATGTTAGCAATGTCTGTCTCAAAGTGCTAACCTACACTGGGAAATAAGCAATAAAATATGACAATACAGGATTCTGAGAGGTAAGATTATTTCTAGCTATAGCAAGTCACATACCAGTGGTTTGTCACAGCAATACTCATCTATTTACATAGGAAACATAAGTTAGTAAAAAGAACTTACGCAGAAATTTTTGAGGGGTTGTTTTGCTCTAGGTACTTATTTAATTTATTAAAATCAAGAGTTGCTTAAGATGAGGTTTTTCAAAAAATATTAAATGGATTTAAAAGAGAATTTGACATCAATATCCCCTGATTAGATTGAAAACTCTAAACCCTAAAATCATAAAGGCCCACATTTCTGAAAGCCTCAGATTCAATACATTCCCTAGAAATGCACCAATGGTGGTAAATGAAAATTAGCTCTCTCTGCCCATGAGTATCTACCTAGCTCTGTAGGTTTTATATGTGCAATTACCAGGAGATTCACACAATAAAATCCCTAGGGGTTGAAGGTGGATTGCTGCAAATCCACCTTAATCAGTCCTGCAATTTATGTGCCTAAATATCCTTTCCATTCACCTGATTAGAAAGCAAGTTTTTGGGTAGACTTCTCTTACTCAGCTGAAATAAAAATGGAAACAGCAGTATCGACATAAGCAAAGTGCACGGTGGAACATATGCACGGCATGACAGGCATTTATTTAGGAGCTACTTTCTAAATTAGCAATATGCTAATGTTTATGATTTTTTCAAAAGACCTAAATTACTACCAAAAAATCATTTGGTTGTGAAAGGAAAGCAATAAAAAAGAGTTTAGCCTTAACAGATTATAGTCTCTGACTGCTGCTGTGAGCATGGAGGAGCATGAAATGAAAACTTCCCTCTCAGGTACTGCACAGGGTAAACTCACCAGCACCAACCAAACAAACTGCTTTGAAGTCCTGATGCTGATGTCATCTTTGGTTAGCAAAGAAAAGAAACCGCCTCAAACCCTTCCACGTTTCTGTCTTTTTGATTTCACCTTGCCTTCTGCAAGGCAGCTTGGAAGGTTTCTGTCTTTTGATTTGCTGTAAGATGCCACATGAATTTGTTCTACCTATCCAGACAGAGCATCCATAGGTCATTACGGACTGCACCGGTAACAGAATGAAGGGCAATCCACCTCAGTAATCACCCAGCAAATCCTTTCCTGAATCTCAGCAGAGCTTGCGATTCACACAGCTTTATTTGGCCTTGCCTGCTATTGAATTTTTGCTAATCCCAACAAAAGCAAAGTTTATTCTGTCTTCTCAGAATTGACATCACTTTCTTAAGGTTAACAAGCTATCACTGTGTTTAATTTTCAGTAGAGCTGCCCTATTACAGAATTCGTGGTGTAAGACTGAACGTGCTTTGTTGCATTGGTTTTCTTGTCTATGAAATGAGACCTCTGTTGGTAACTCAGCATAGCTAATGTAACCAAAACCAAGGCATTTTGAGAAGAAAAGGGTAATACAAGTTTTAAAGCTCAAGAATGTGGACAGAACCATCAGCATCTCGTATGTGGCTAAGAAACCCTAAACAGTGTCCTGTTCGAATAGTTTATCCAAATATCTTACAAATATTGACAACACATGAAAACCTCAGCAAAAACAAGTTTGATTTCGTAGCAGCACAGGAGTCCTGAAGTCCCTGTACGCAAATCATTGAGTGTGAAATCAACTTGCAAAGCCCAAGTTCTCTATGTTACTTGAGTCTTCACCAAAACTTGCCCCTGCAGAGACCCTCCTCTGTTGAAATTTTATTGTGATCAAAGCAAATTAAAAGAAATGAGATTAAAAAAGCCTGACCTACTTCCAATCCATGTTCAAGTGACGTGAAGTACTACAATGTTATGGAGCCTGAAGAGGATTTTTGCAGCAGTGTTTATATCATCTTCTGTAGAGAGCCCTTACTGTTTGCAGTCTTTCATAATAAACCTTATAATTTGAAGCTGTAAATAAGCGTAGGTAAGTGTTAATAATGAAAGAACAGCACAATTTAGGAATTCAAAGATATAGTCATGGTCTGTAGTAAATATCCAGGTGATGACAGCAAGGGAAGGAAATTCTGCCTATCTTCAAAATTACAAATTAAAAAACGAGTACAGCTGTAGCAATAAAATGTTGTTTCTTGAGAAGTGAGGATCTGAGGGATACACCTCTTACTTGCTGGAAAAATCAAACTCTGTAGGAGCTCTTTGGAGGTGAAAACACTTTAGCTCAGAACTAAGTGCAGGATTTCCTCTGCAGCTTGCCTTTCTTTCCATATGGCTCTTGTCACTCCTCCCAGAAAACTCTTCGGAAATTTAATTTAGCTATATAAACACTGGGAAGGTCAGAAGAGGGGTAGATTTGGGAGTATCTTTATTTCTGATTTTTGGTTGTTTCTCAGAAACCATGGCACTAGTGATCAAATAAAAGTGAAGATTATATTCGACAAAAAGAGACGTTGGAAGTGACTTTATCTGTATCACTAGTGTTTGCATCTAAGAAGATTTCAGCAAACAGAGCATATTATAAGCTCTGTTCCAACCGATTAAATGCTTTGAAATCCTGGCGTGTTTCTCTATTTTGTAAGTAGGAAACCACGGCAATATTTTATGCCATAAAAAAATAAGATTCAGAAAGCTAAATCTGAGCCTTATTGGGAAACCAGCATGTGGAATAAAAATTGTCAGTAGTCATCAGTTGTGTTTTATAATGACTTCAGGGAAAAATTTTTTCAAAGAAGTGGAAGAGGGAAAGAGATTCAGTACCTCCTGTGTTGCTTGACGCAAGTCTAGAATGAAGTGACTCATTTGTGTGTTTTCTTTCTTTTGAACCTGGTGAGTGTTTTTCCCATCTCTGTTTCCACAATCATCGCTGCTATCTCCACTTTACTGGAAGATGTACATTTAGAAATCCATAATTTTACTCCTTATTTTTTTTTTCCTGTGCTGGTGGTAATTATCATAAATTAAGCAAGAAAAGCACTAAGAAGAGGCCCCTGTTCTTTCACACACAAAGAAGAAAGCTTCTTGTAGGAAGATCTCACACTGACCCTGGCAAGGCTTCAGTAAGCAAAGCCCAAGGAAGACACAAGCAGGTTGGCAAGTTGTCTGTTGAGTAAAAGATTGGGATAAATTTTAAGAATTCAATAATTTTCAGAAATGTTGGTTCAAGTTTGCTTATACTTTTTCCCTTACCTTTACATAAACTGAAATTATAAACAGACAGGATAAATGTCTCTGGAAAAGGGTAACTATTATGGCATGGTGGTGTTCCTTGTGGCAGCAAGGCAAGTGTTCAGAAAGATACATCTATAAAACAGCCTCAGTGTTCTTGAAGGCTGGCTCCTTCCAGAGCGCTCTGAATGTCAGAGCAGGTGAGACCCACAGAGTGTTCTGCAGGATAAAGCACTCTCAGGAAACACCTCAGCAAGGGTCAAAGGAATCTTCATAATACTCATGAAAATGAAATGGGGATTTGCAGATCTCACTCTGAACATTTCAATTCCTTCAGCTCTGTTGGATTCCATCTAAGGAACAATTTGACTTTGACTTTCCTGTGGGCAAGGAAGTCACTGACATGCTCTTGCAATTGTTTGCAAGAATCATTTTAGACTCGGTTATCAACGTGTGCCTGATGGGAACACTTAGGTTTATGATCAGAAGATTCACACCAAATAAATGGTAAGAACCACACAAGTAAAGCCTTGTTTGCTTCGAAGAGCTTATAGAGCTTTAACTTTGGTGTCAGCAATAATACAGAATGAGGAAGCAAATCCCACTGGAACCAACATCTGTGTGCATCTCAATTAGTCCAGTAAAGATACAAAGACTCTGAATGGTCCCATGACTTTCTGATAAGTGCCTAGAAATTTTGTAGTGCCTCGAATGGTGCAGGTATTTTATTCTACTCCCAAAGCACTGCTTTTTAGGATGATTTAAATTTTTTCAGGTATTTGTATATACCAAAAGAATTAGAAGTCAAGATTTAAGAAGCACTTCAGTATCTCCTAGAACAATGACTGACCTGTTATAAAGCCACAGACTAGCTCTTATTTTCTATTTTTCTCCCTTTGATTGGAAAGGAACAATGATACTAAGGCAACAGTAACATTCTGAATATCATCAGGTCTATATTAGTGAACTCTTAAAAGACATTAACACATTTACAAAAAGTAAATGTTAGACGTAATTAATCCAGCAGCTTCCTGTTCTTTGAGTAATCTATCTCACAATGTGTGCTAGAAGGACCAGCTGCTAAAATGACTGGCAGCAATGTATATTTAAGGGGTTTTCTTGTTTGTCTTGATGTCAGAAGATCAGAACTGCTGCTCTTAAAGTAACAGTATTGCCTCCAAATTTAGGTTTTCATTTAGAAACCTTTCAAATTTGTTTTACAGTTTGCAGTTTAATTTTCCACGGATTCATAAATTATTTCTGATTTGTTATAGAAATGTATCAACACTTTCTAAATCTTATTTCAAAGAGGACTTTCTGAGGGTAACTGTCATGGCCATGTTAAAAATTAGGAAATATCAGGTCAATAAAAGTAAGTTTTGACTAAAATCTATTATATTCATGCTTTATGCATGTTTGCGCGTCTGACCTTTTCTCTCATTCTAGAAACTTCTGCTGAATTAGAATGAAATTCTGGCAGCATGGAAATCACACTGGGTTTTGCTATGCATTTTAGTGATGCCATATTTCACTCAGCCTTTTTATAGCTCAGCTCTCATAACAACCATTTATATGCTTTGCTCCAGAAGGTATCTTTGTGTGTTGTGGGCTCTGAATCTGCCCTGCTGTCAGCAGTGCCCCTTCCACATGAGAATAGAAGTCTGCTCACACTCAAGCCAATAAATTTCTGTTAATGGCAAAATAATATTCAGCCCCAAAATTATTAATCTCCGTATCACTTTGGATCTTCAGAATGAAGCAACAACAATTTGTCAGAAAATTGGAGAAATTTCATATTATTTGATTAAAACATTAAAAATTCAACCTCCTCGTCCTCCCAAAATCCTCAGAAGAAGGTAATGTCCACCAGCCCATCATCACGACCAATAAGTTGAGATTAGTACAACATTGCCAATGTTTTTTATAGAAAATATTGAAATTCAATGCTATTTGAATCACAATTTTTCTGTAATTGTATTATGTTGAATATGCTTTCATAGATGTCCCCTAAATAGTCCCACATTAATTATTCAAGCAGGGCGAAATAAAAAGAGAAAATGGGACACAGGCTGAATTGCAAAATGGGAATTCTAGTTTTTCATCATCTGCAGTTCTTCACAGCTCGGCCTTGGTTGTGAGATTTGTAGACACAGAGTCAATATTGTTGCAGGAGCCATATGCTCCACAGGGAGTGCAGGAGGCAACACTGGCTGTGTAGAAGTGAGGTGCTGAGTTACTGCATTTTGAATAAACGTCCTAGAGAACACCCCCACAGAAACCCTGGGAGGGTGGGGAGGCCCTGGCACAGGGTGCCCAGAGCAGCTGTGGCCGCCCCTGGATCACTGGAAGTGCTCAAGACTGGGATGGAGGGGTCTCTGAGCAACCTGGGAGAGTGGAAGGTGTCCCTGCCCACAGCAGGGGGTTGGAACCAGTTGACCTTTAAGGTCCCTTCCAACCCAAGCCATTCAATGAGTCTGGGATATACGTAGAAAACACAGAGAAATTATTTACCACAGTGAATAAACATCTGGGAAAATGCTTAATTCTACACGAGCTTTGTTACTGGACAAATGAACTAGGGAAACAATACTTTCAAATCTATGATGCATTTTAGAATTGAAAACTTCGTTTCAGTTCACATTAAGATTCCCTTCATAAAGCAGGACACAAGCAAGCTGTTCTCCACAACTAGCAGATCTACATTCAGTTAGCAGTACTTTCATTTCTCATCTGAATCTTTTTCTGCAAATTCCCCAGATCAGGAAGGATAAAGGTGAAGTTCCAGAACAGTCTGAATTGAGAGTCTTGCCTTGAGTAATAAACATGCACCCCTTGTCTTTGACGCATAAAGCCAGCACTGTGGCAAACACAGTCTGCTAACAAGAACATGTTCAAACTAATGGAAGGACAGAAAAGTGTGGGGAAGAGTTGAGGTACTGCTCGAAAGGAGTGAGATTGCAATATTTCCCCCAATAATTAAGATGCACACCTAATGTATACACTAAAGTCATGGTGGATGTATGTACTTGGTATGCACATGTGTAGGACTAAATTTATCCTCAGTTATGTGGTGAAATAATTACACAGAATCATTTATGGATTACAGTAAGCATTAGGACTTAGCCTCATTTTATGTTCAGTGTATAATTTGAACAACTTCAGCACATTGTATGAATTATTTCAAATGGAAGCTGCGCAGAGCCTTTAACTCTAGTATATTTTCAACTGAAAATGTACTTACACTGAACCGAAATTCATTCCTTTAGGTTACAAAGGAGAATAGAACAATGTAAGAGTGTAACATTCCTTTTCCAGGAGTTGGTTCCCAAGTGTAGCTCACACTAACACTGTAATCTTTTTATTCAATAAGTATATTTTCCCTTTTCTGGGCTTCAATACAGTGTCAGGCTGTGCATTTGTCACTGCCACGGTTTCATGCGTGTGTTTGTATATTCAGGTAGGTCCAGTATTTCAAACCCAAAGCACACCATTATATTTAAAGGTTTTTATATCACCTGTTCTGGAAAGGAGCAAAGAACATTCCTATTTATCTCACATTCTTTGTGATGGCAAATAAACCAACTGAAGAGACCTCATTTTAAATCAAATAAATGTATAACCCCTTAGGTGTTTGGAAATTATACCCTGTGAGGCTCTAATTTCTTATGCGTCATTAATCAAACGATGGGCTACAATTAAGGATTAGAAAAATTGATACCTTTTTCCCTCATATCTGTTTCTCTCATATTCTGAGTTTCTGAATTACTTAATCTTAATTATTGCTTAGTATACTGGTATCTCAAACAAACAAAACCCAAAACTAATTCTAATTTTACCTGGGAAGTGCCAAAATTCCATAGTGTGGGAAAGATGTGCATCCTTATTTTAGCAGAGTTTTTTTGCAGCCACTACAAAGCAAAAAACCATTCCTTCATAATTTCCTTTATCAAACTAAGCAAAAATCTGATCTTCTGCAAGGAATATTTCAATACCAAGATTCATTACCATGTTTGATGCTACTCTTAGAACGTGACAACCTTTTCCCTTATTCTCCCAAATTATAAGAAGCACTTCTCTTCGTTAATTACAGGTATTACCAACAGACAAAAAAGGTAATCCCAAATTGTGAACATTTGGACAGTTACATTGTCACACCTATGCAGGTCTAAGGCACAGCAGGTGAATATCCATTAATATGAAGTGTTACTATAAGACACAACTGTTCTATAATAAAAATAACTTGTTGCACACACAGGTGCATAAAAGGTCTCAACTTTGATAAATAGAGGGGAAAATATCACTGTTCTATGCTGCTGAGAAAAAGATGTTTTATTCAGTTTGGTTGATCTCAACTATGTCAGCAAAAAAAGCAGGGAAGTATAAAAAAAAGCACATAAAATGTCCCGCATTTTGCTCCTCTCTCTCATTTCCTAGGTTTTGCCTGGGAATGTCAAGAAAATAATAATCATAGAACTTAAACACCTGAAGATATTTCTGCCAGGAAGCAGACATACTTAGCAGCATAAATAGAGATTATACTGTAAATACATGCTACAGGTTAATTTTTTAAAAGTGGAAAAACACCTACTATGTGTATAACAAGAAGTGACAACGAATAACTGCTTTAGATGTAAATCTAAATGTAGATGTACACTAATTAACACTGAGGGTCTCGGCAGCTACAGGTTAACTTTGCAAACAACGTTTCAGAATTTATGGCAAGTGACTGAAATATTTACCCCAGCTAACAAGTATTCTTGTGTTTCTATATGCACGTCGCAAAATATGAAAAATATGTCAAAAAGAGACTTTTTCTTCAGCCTGGATGAGTATTGACATTTTGGGTTGTTGGCATTTTAAAAGTTTTTAAATTTTTTTTTTCTTAGAGCAACCCAAGAGCATAATTTTTTAAATTTTTCTTTTTAATAAGCCATACCTTTACAAGCATTTTCTCCATTTCACTGTGTAAAATTTTCTGCTTAAATAGCACTACCAGGAGGAAAATTGAAACCTCTGAATAGCTTTGACAACAATGTATCTTACTGCCTTTTCTCCCTGTTCTTGTGTCACTGATCAATAGAGCCAAATGCCATGCATTCATCAAGCTACGGGGTTTGATTGCAAAAGCTGTCTTAGCTCATGCTTATCTCTTGTGTCCTACAAGCCCAGAAATGTCACAGAGGAGGAAATCCTAACCCTACATATGTCAACTTCTGTCAGATGAACAGAGGTCCTGAATGAGGGGTGTTTTGGCATTCTTTTGTCTGTCATGAGTAACTGGAGCAACAGTTCACTTCAAGGCAAAGAGAAGAAATAAAGACTCCATGTTCCTTGAACTTCTTTTTGTGTTAATTATGGAATCAGTTGTTGGTTTTGCAATCCTAATCTGCAGCCTAATTCAACTGCAGCCTCCTAATGCTGCCTGATACTCAGTGATACCATTATATTTGGTACTTATTTATAGTATTATATTCTACAAATAAATCTCCCCGGTTCCAGATTTTTAGAGAAGCAGAAGGAAAAAAAAAAAAAAAAAAACAAGTGGGGATGCATACCCACACACATTTGTTTATCTCAAAAGTTATTTAGGGAGAAATTAAAAACTGTTATTGTGTAAAGCCAAAGGCTGCAAGATGTAAGAGTGCTGCCCCATTGATTTGTCTGTTTATCAAACGGAAAAAGCCCTCAGAGCTTCTGAAAACTGGCCATTTTCTCCCACTCAGCCTGAGGACACAGACAAAAAATAACAGAGAGGAAAATACAAGCATAAATTGAGAGAATTCTAGCAGGCTCTCCTCTTCTACTTGATATTATTGTACAAGTTATTACTAGAGCCCAGATTGAAGGAGGTTTAATTTTTAAGGGCACTGAATATTCCTCCAAATGCCTTATTTTGTTGTGAGACAGTTAATGGCATATGTGAGTGCACCTCAACAGTCTCACTGATCTCTGTAGGAAAGTAATTTAACCTCTCTTTCTCTCCTCTCTGTCAAAATAGGCAAGACAACATGCATTCATGTGATTCCTAAGAGACAGAAAAATGATCATTTTATTTATCAAAATCTACCATTTTGATTCATATTCTTCCAAGCAACACTGCCTATCATAAATAATTTAAAAGCTCATATGCATTAGAGAGGATATAAACTGAAATAGTAGCACAGGAAAAATGAACATATTAAGCCCTATTCTAAGATATTCTTAAAGAGCTAGCTGAGAGTGCTATCAAAGGTAACAAATTTCACATGGTTTAAGAATTAGGGCAAAACAAATCGAGAGCAGCATATTACATCTGTTTCAGCTGGCAAGTAAAACATTTTGCTGCTTTCAGAACATGTTTTATGTGATGGAAAAACCCTGTCAAGTGTCCCAAGGGGGGGTTACAGTTTTGCTTCAAACTGTTGCCAATGAATAAATAAGGACAAAAGTCCTCTACCATTTGTGCAGCAATGAGCACACTGTCAGTGCTGAGTTGGCAGCAAACAGGACGTCCCCCACTGTTATTAGGAGACACAAGTTCAATCAAGTAATTTACGAAAAGGTAGGAAGAATTCTTCCAAACCTGAAAATATTTATGAAACAAAGTGAGAAGTTCAGAGAAGTCACTTATCAGGTCCTCTACGCCTGCAGTTAAGAGCCTTAATCATCCAGTGAGAGATCCTGACCCTTGGACAAATGCAGAGCTTGTCTTCAGCCCCACCAGGTGAACTGTAACGTCCTGCAATTCCTCAGGCTTGATTCTTAAACAGCAAACTTCTTTTTGTGTGCGCCTTGTGCTTTTCTGTGTCACCATATAGTTGTAACGACAATATTCAGAGCAGACTTGAGCACCTGGCATCATCTTGCACTTACACTGCAGTTCCTGCAGCCTGCTCCACTTCCCTCCCTTTCCCATTCTGTAGCTCTTCTGCAGCTTGTGTATGATTTGCATGTGTTTCTTTATTGCATCTTCATTTAAACTATTGACTGATAAGGATACTGGATTAGAATTTAAGAGAGATTTTCTTATTAATTTGCTTTTATTTAATATTTATGCAAATAACCCAGAAAAGGGAATATTCTCCAAAATTGTATTATACTATTTGAAAAAGAATTATAATCAATTTTCTTTCAAGAATATTAGTTATTGAAAAGCTGTCTTCTTTGAAGATAGAAGAACTATTTATCTCTGTTGCTTCCTGGTAAAGATGAATTAATTTAGTTGTTTAGAAAAAGTTTTCACATGTATGGGGAGCGTACTCAATTCTTTGTTGTTTTTTATTTTGATGATACAAAATAAGCTAATTTTTTTCTGCATTCTGATACCTAATTGTATTTCCAGAACTAACTTATTTGAAAGCAATGAAATCAATTACACGAGTCTTTTCAATGGAATGAATGTATAAGGCTTTTTTCAACATAGTAGATCAATCTTTTTGATAATCTCAATGTTCTTTAATTCAGTAAGAGATAATTGTGCTTGCATCTTCTTATTAAATTAGTCCTTGAGCTAATATTTTTTCAGTTTTGAATATTTCAGATGTAAAAAGGGATATGACTTTTTTTGGTTTTTGTTTTTTGGTTGTTTTTTAATGCAAGAGTAAAATATCTCTATTTGTGTGAGAAACATCTCAATTAATATTAATACAGCTTTCACCTAAGCTTCTCACATACTCAAAGGCAGCTAAACATTATGCTTTGTTAAAAATGATTAATGATTCCAAAGTACACTGAGAACTGCTCTTGCTGGTGTTCCACAGACACTGCAATTGCTGGGAAAAAAATATTCCTTCACCCTTGAAGGGCTAAAGGGGGTCTAAAAATGGCAAAGACCCACAAAAACAGGAGCAAAGTCCTGGAAGAGCTGGCCCAGAGGGGTTGTGCAATCTCCTGTCCCTGGAATTCTGGAGACACCTGTGGATAAAGCCCTGGAAACCTGGTCTGTCTGGGTTAACTCTGCTTTGAGGAGGTGGCTGGACTAGAGACCACCAGGGGTCTCTTCCAATTTGAAATATCGTGTTCTATAGTGACTCTTCACTTTTATCTTTTACCCTTACATTTTAATGATATTACCCATACAAGACTCATCTACAAGGTAAATAAAAAGGTGTCTTTAAGGCTGCTGTCAGAAGACCTTGCCCTTTTCCTGTGGGGAGTTTTAGACAGTTTTGCCTCCATCACACTGAAGATGTGCAGCAGGGGGCTTTGGTCTGTGGCTGCAGATATCTGTGAGCTCAGGCTGGGCTTTCTTCCCCTTATTGCTGCAGATGTCTTACCACCAGACTTTTGATTTATAACCTTATCATCACTATTCTATAGTCAATGCCTTCCAAGGAATTTTTAAAACTGGAAAAGGTTGAAAAACATTAGTCTAGAGAATTTCACGGAATGGAATTAGCTTTCTTAGCGAGCAGAGCTTTATAAGCAATCTCTTTTTAAAGTTAAATTCCAGCTGTCTCTGAAGACAGCAAGTGAGGACACTGATCTTTTCACAGATAAGCCATATGACGTTCTGCACAAGACTGTTTCCAGACTGAGTCAAGTTTTTCAGTGCACTTTCTTGACAACCTTGCCTTGGAGAGAACAGGAGAATTTCCAGGGCAGTGGGACAACAAATGTTATTTAACTTTTCGAATTAAGAGCTTCACTCTGCAAACAGAATCCCAATTTTATTTCCTACAAGAAGTCTTAAGTGACAGGGGATATAACAGATATAACCTAGAAATGTTCATATAGGATTCTGAATGAAGAAATTAGAGATTAATGTTAGTTTGAATAATTTTATTTCATTACTGGCTACAGACTGAGATCGCTTCGGAATTTTTGTCAATAAAAATATCAAAGGTCATTTGTAGCAGATTCTCTGTGCTTGGATAGTTCTTTTCTCCCCTGGGAGCTAAAACCTTATTTTATAGATTCATAACGGCTGGAAGGGACCTCAAGAGGTCATTTCATCCATCCTCTGTTCCAAGGCAAGATCAAACATATTAATCTTGACAGATATTTGTCTAGACTATCTTTTTAAAAACTTCCAATTACAAGGATTCCAAAATCTCTCCAGGCAATCTATTCCAATGCATTGCTATCATTACTTTTAAAAGTTTTGGGTTTTTTTTTTCCCCCACTAACTAATCTTAATTTTCCTTATTTCAGATTAAATCCATTGTCATTGACAATGAACTTAGATTGCTTCCTTCCTTTTACAGATCTTTTAAAAATGCAAACTTCTACCCAGCCATTTGTTCCATCTTGTCATCCTGCCCAAACACAGTACCTTGAAAATATACAAGTTGGACTACATTCTAATTTTTTTCCAAACATTATTTGTCATTTTTGATAATTTGTCTGTTGACTGTAGATGTTCCCCAGAGAGCATCTACTCACTGGCTTAATCCCCTGCACATACCAAGGAAGGCTGAACAAAGATGTCTCCAGGCTTCTCAGAAAGTTCTCCCTAAATTCTCCTAGAAATTTCCTTTCCTTCCCTTTATTTAATAAGCTGGTAATATTTGATGACTGTGATGTATTACTTACCTGATTAGCTGCACAGCAGCTACATCCAGAAAGTTATTAGTTCCTTGCTGACATGGGCTTATTCCCTTCTAAGCTAATGGCAGTGAATCCAGAATTTACTCCTAAACATCCTAAATACATCCCTGAGGTAAAGCTCTGATGCAAAGTTATCTGTTCTGTTCCTTCCATGAATATACATAACCCAGGACAGAAGAGGATACAGGTAATCAATCACATTTAAAGCCCTCAATTGTGTAAATCAATACAATGGTTTCAGAGATGCATGAGAGGAGTTAAACAGTGAAAGAAAGCTGGAAAGAGTTGGTTTGGGTTTATTCCTTGTTTTTAGGAAGTTTTATAATTAGTGTTGGGGCACACTGGGCACTGAATTCATTTCATAGTATCACACATAAAAGCAAACTGAATTCCTCTCAGTGCAAAACCTACCTCAAGCTACCTTGACAACAAGATAACAATAACCCTGTAATTTCAATTGTTCGCTCTTTTTTTATGTGTTCTGTATCTCAGTGAAGTCTCCTCTTCCCAGCCCAGTGCCATAGGCTAATAATCTGTAACAAAACTCACCCTCAAAAAATGTCAGATATAATGAAAAACACAACTTCACAGATGAGAAAGTTGGCCCTAGCTAAATCCTAAGGGCCCCAGCTCTCAGATTCTGTAGGTTCTGCTGTTTCATCCTCTAACCCTGAATTAGAACGCTGTGTGAAATTGAACTGTTCCTGCTTCTTTCTACTGAATCACTCATTCCTCATCAAAGAATAACTGACTTCCTAGCATTGAAAATTCCATTGCCAGTTGAGAAAAAAATTACCCCAGCAGCTGAACCCAAAACTTGACCACCAACCCTAATGATCTGCCAAGTGTTATTTTTATTATTGAAGACATAGTTCTTCAATTGCCACTTACAGAATTTGAGTGCTTATCACTCGAAAATGATACAGTATTTCCTCCTACTTAGGTCGGAATTGGAATATTTAGATTTATTATTAAGCATTGAATCTTAACTCTAATGGCCTTTGATACACTACAAAAATTGAAAAGTTTCATTTTGATTTGTGTTTAAAAATTATTTTCTGTCAGCAATCTAAAAAAAATCACCCCAAACCACTTCTTTGCTCTTGGCTTTTTCCCTGTCTAATCTAAACACTGAAAATGTCAAGTTTTCTCACTAATTAAACATGTCTGTCTTAGACTCCACTTGTATCTTTCATCATAATGGTGCAGAGTTCCAGGGAGACATTATGCATTCATGTTTTCAAATATAAAATGTAAAAAAAATACAAATATAAATTTAATGCAGCAATCTCTTAATGAGCAAAGCAATTATGACATGGGAGAAATGAAGGAACTAGCCTTCTAAAAAGTTCTCAGTATTTATGGGCCCAGGGCTTCAGAGTCTGGTTAAGACAAGTTTTTATGCAGATCCTCTATAAAGAAGTAGAAGGAAATGTGAGTTATTAGTGGAAGTCAGGTAAAATGTGCCTAAAAAGGGCAGATGGAATCACAAGGTCCATTGAATTTATAAGATAAATTATAAAATACTCAATTTTTTGGACTGGGACTGAAATCTTGTAGGAAATTATTCTTTATGATACTTCAGTTCTACTGTCAAAAAAAAACCCAACAAAAATTAAAACAACAACAAATCCTAAAAATTCAAAACTTTAGCAAAATAAGTTTTTGTAAAGTCCAGGTTTAAAAATGGCTGAAGCTTCTTGGTGCTTGTGTAGTATCTCCTAATTATAGCAGATGACACATTCATGGCATAAATTCCCATTTTGCTGCTTTTTGTCATTTTCTTTGCAGTCCCTGTATGGCCAGTGCTTAGTACGATCAGTAAAGTGAATTTAATAAAAATAACAGCACATGGAAAATATATCTTATTAGCATTTTTCATAAAATAAGGAATACTCTATTTCAGATGGAAAGGAGCTGTAATCACGGAATAAATTCAAAAGGTCATCAAATAATGCAAAATTAGCAGCTGGGAAAATTAGATGGAGAAGAAGCATAATTGTAAAACCCTAACAAGCGAAAAGGATCAGAGTAAAGCGTGGAGAGTCATCCTTGCTCCTCCCTTAATGGGGCAGCGGCTCTCCAGTGCCAGCTGGAGGCTCAGACAGATCTGTTCTGGTAATTCCACTGCTCTGCAGAACTGTAAGGTCTCCCTCCCAATGTGTGGCACAAGGAAAAGGCCACCTGCGCGTCAGGACCGGCAGAACAGAGCGGGCTGCTGAGCACACTCAGGGTAGACGTGAACCTACACAACAAACTCAAAGCTGAGAGTGCACAGGGAGCTGCTCTGCGCCTCCCAGGACGTGGCTCCTGGGCAAGACCTGAGCTCAGACACTTTCCTGCCCTCACCTGGAACGAGTTCTGCCATGAGCTCTGCCTCTTCCCTCTTGCACAGTCCCACATGGCCCCACACCACGGAGAGCTTCAGCTGGGGAACATATGTTCAGCTGATTCCACAGCACAGCTCAAAATGCAGGCTTTGGAAAAATCTCAAAAACCGGGCATTTGCTGGCCAGACATGCTGTGGAAAACTCAGCATTTTGAGCAGAAACACGGCACATAACTAAGAAACAGATTTGTGGAAGGTACCAGACAGACAAGTATCGGCATCTAGGGTGGCTGTAGTTTTCTCTAGGGCACCATCTCAGCACTAAAACAGTGCCCCAAAACAGTGCACACAACAAACTACCTCTCAACCTGTTAGACTTTCCTGGAAGAGATTCCTTAAGAGAAACTCATCCACGCAGGAGCAGAACCACACCACTCAAAGCAGAGCTGCACCCCTGACCTTTTCCTTCCATTCCCATTACTCGTTGGGGCTGCCCAGTGAGTCCCAAGGAAACAGGGAATGGCAGTGGGTTGAGAAGATCAAGTGCTAGGTGAAATTAAAATGCTGCAGACTTAGCAGGCAATATGAGGGTGGAAAGAAGGGTACAGAGCTGTGCAGTTGTGGGAAGAAAAAGAGGGAAAAGATGAAGTGAGATTTAGGGCAAGAAATGAGATTTAAGTGGTGTTTGGGAAGGGCTAACAAAGGATTTAAAGGAGAAATTACTTAAGCACTACTGAAAGAGAAGTAACTATGTTACAGATGAATTATTAATGCTAAGGAAAACCAAATCATTCTGAGAATTTTAATCTTAAAATATTTTCCAAACCATCACTCATCTGTTAAACAAATTGCTCAAGCATTACTCCTGAATATCTATTATTGGCTTCTGATTGAGATCATTAAACTACCCTTTTAACCTCTTTTTCTGGTATTGGTTTCATCTTCAACATCTTCTTTATACATTCATACTCAATCTTTCTCACCACGACATCTCTGAGAGCAGCAAGAGAGTCACTCGTATTTCTCAGTTATAAATCCCAGTCACACAATTTTTCCTCCATTCATTTATGAGGCTTTCATGCCTTACCCTCTCTATTGACTGTTTTCTTTCAAATCCTCACCAGTGTTTAACAAGCTGACATGCAACACTACAGAAATGGTTGGGTAGTTCCTACCCTCCTCCGGCCACCTTTCCTTTGTACTGTGTCTGTCTCATCCAACTGGAAGGTTACTGTCCAGTTTTCTTCCCTGTACCCTTATAAATTTTAAGTTCTTTTAGCATATAATTCACTTTTGAAATATGTATTTTTGACCCCTTCAGTGGGGAGATGTTACTTCAGCTTTTCATGTATATGGTTGATTTCCCCTGCACAATCAATATTATTCAACAATGTTTTATTTCCTTCAAAATATTTTTATTCACATCAATCACACGCTTTTCTTCTCCCAGGATTTCTCTAGTTTCTGATTTAATAACCTTAGCTGGCAGTGCAAAATCTCCCATCAATAAGATCCTTCCCAGACATCTCTCCTGAGCAACTACTCTCTCTGGTGCTATCTTCTATTCTGACTTGCTCTCTTGAATCTGTATGACCACTTTCAATTTTTTTTTTTTAAATTTTTTTTTAAGCATCTTCTTTGGGCTCCATTTCTGTCCTCAGTAATCATAAACACTTTGGCTGAGAACCATTCTCTTTTGTGATCCTCTCCTTCAGTGCAAACATTCTCAGCTGTGCCCATGAGGGTTACATTTGGAACTTCTCACTTCACACTAATCTCTTGCCCTCCTTCAGATTCAGCAGAGTTTGAAAATGACTATTGACATCAGCTGTATCTGTTCCAATAGTAATTCAGTGAAATTTCAGTGGAGCCAGGACTCTAACTTCTCAACTTTTAATTAAAATGTAGATACATACATTCAGCTCTCTGATCCACAAATTTCTCCAGGATAAATTCTGCAGCTCTAGATGAAAACTCTCAGTCTTTTCGCTAACACAGAGTCATCTAATTTCTTGAGTGGTACTTTGATAATCTCTGAACAGTCTCTTTACAAAGAAGGAACGGTGGTTTTGAATTGACATGCTACAGCTACAGCGTGTTTTATTGCTACAATAAACCTGTAGCTATTAAAGAAATTAAACAATAAGTATGATGTGCCTGAGCTTTTAGCAAGCACATGTGGGTTAGTTATTTTATGATATCTGACTCAGCTACTTCTGATGAACTGACCAGAGAGAATATCCACATTGCTAGGAGAGCACTTTCAGTAGACTCAGAAGAGAAAACAGACACAAACCAAACTTTCCTTTCCTATTCCCAGGGTCACTAACCTAGTTTAAAGTGATGTGACATCACCAGAGAAAAGACAAATCTTACCTGAACAGAATTTTTCCCCTTTTTATCTCAGCAAGAACCAATGCTGCAGGCATATGTGTCTGGGTGCATCTGCATTTATTTGAGGAATGCGAAAAGCAGTAAGAACGTGGAAAAACTGTCTTAATGAGTATTTCCGTAACAGCCAGTAAGATCCTGTGTCCTTTTTTGAAGGATAACAAGTAAAGACATCCAAAAATCAAAGTGAGGGTAAATGACTGGTAAAATGTCCAACTTCTTGTCAATTTTCAATTATCACCCATGACTTATATCCATTTATTCAGACTCAGGAGATGTTTTTTAGAAAGTAAGAACAAATTAAACAGCACATGAGGAAACTTTACCTAAGACCTGGGACACCTAAAGAATAGAGGCAAAAAATCAGAAAACTATCTTATCTGAAATTTAGGTGATGCTTCTATCCTAAAATTTATTTTTAATAGAATTCTTTATGATCATATTTTATTCTAACTGCCACGGTGATGTTTTAATTGACCTTCTGCATATTTGTCTTTCCTCTCCCCGCTTATTTATGATGACTGGGCATGTAGGGACTATAAATGATGAATCAAATTTTCCCATAATTACTTTTAAATTTTTTTACTATCTGAAATATACAAAAGCCAAGGTCACAGAAGTTGCCACTTATCGGTGATCATAACAGGCCTACGTTTTTCACATCCTAAAATCTGAATCTAAACATGGGAAAAATGCCAAGGATTTAGACAACTGAAAGGCCCTAAATGAATTTCTGGATGCCAGGCTTTGCTTTGGGAGGGAAAAAATGGAACAAAATCTGCCTCTAAGGGACTATGAACAGCCTACAAAAACTGACTTCCTCATTTAAACCTTCCATGATTATTAGGATGTCTGCTCACGTGCTCTTAACTTTAGTGTGCTGATGAACTTCTGCTCCATTTCTGCTTGCACTGATAAAGGAAGAACTTTCTGCACTCCGAATTACATGCTTTGAAGATAGCAAGGTAATTCAGAAAGAAATTTCATATTCCAATGATAACTTGAACATGGGAAAAAGTCACTACAGCAATAAAAGAAAGAAGGGTAAAACAGTTGAATACATAAAATGTCAACTATTACAAAAAGGTTACATCCACCCATAAAGGTTTAGAAACTACTGCCATAAAAATTGGCAAACTCCTATTTACACAGGGTAAAAGGGCAAATTTAATGGACTGAATTATGCCCATTAATTTGTTTCATTCATTTCATTTTATGGCTTTGTGAAGATTTTAATAGAAGATTTAAGATGTGGCATGAGCTTAATGTATCTGGTGTTTAGCAACTGTGCAAAACAGTAGGTCCATTGCACAAGGCTTAAAAGACTCTAACAAAGTTGGCCTACAGTTGGATACATGTATACAGAATTTTTATAATTCTTCTCAAAAAAGGCAGATTTTTCAAAAATTCCCTATCCCGCTAACAGCTAGAAAGCATTTAGCATGTGTTAATAAATATTCTAATTTTAAAAAAAACCCTTTTCATCAAGTAGTGAGGGCAAAGCAACTATTACATGCATTTTTTTCATCTTTGAAGCAATAGGAAATGACATTAGAACCTGGTGTGGAAAATTAGACGTAAAAAAAAAAAAAAAGATCCATTAACAAATCGGCAGGATTGACTTATCCTTCAAATATATTCTATTAAATTATAAATATATTTGAAGTTCCATGCCCATTATGTGAAATGCTTTACTGTGAGTTCTGTAATGACATTATGAAGAGAAAGCTTTTTCTTAGAACATGACCATCATAGAGTTTTCAATCCTTTTCTAACTTTCCACTCCAATGCACCTCTTTCAATTGACAAGTAGGAAATACCAATGTCCAAATGCAAACCTCGCTGTCCCACAAGCCATCTAGATTGTCTCCCTAAAGTTTTTTTGCTATCCCACTGACAGGCAAGGAAGGTTCAGATCCTGTTTCACGTGCTCATTCATCCATCAGGAACAAACCGGAGGGACATTAGGGCAGATTCATTTAGATGCTTTCTTCTGGGTTTTTCCAGAAAGCTTTCTTTACACAAATATTCTAAATATTCTGTCATGAATCTAAAACTCAGGGATCATATTGCAGAGTTTTGAATACTAAAAACCCACACAAAGATTTGAGTAAGATGAAGCTCTATTGTTTTGGATGAAACCCTTTTTTGTACACAGGTGTTTATACAGTATTAAGGCACCATAAAGCTCCAACTAAAGAGCAAGCAGCCGTGATATATGTGCCCCATTTATAGCACGTGAAGATCATTTGTCAGCTACAATAGCAAATCTAATTAGATGTTCTATTTTATATTAATGTAGAGAAATGTATTTTGTGGTACATTTTTTCTCCAAGGAAGTGTAGGAATAATACTATTTGTGTTACCCATGTTAAAAAGGGTTGTAAAATAAGTACCTATGATAACTGGAATCAAAAAAGCCTAAATATTTATTATTCAAAAGCAACGGAAAGTTGTTGGATTGGATTATCATGAAGTTACCATTAAAAAAATTACAAACAATTAAACTACCAAGGGAAAGGATATAAATTATTGCATAGGGATTTAGAGGCATAGACATGTAATGCACTGTAAATTAAAGTCATTTATAAGGTACTACAGGAAACCATATATAAAAACAACTGCTTAGTCAGCAAAGGTGAGCTAAATTATTTGCCACTGCAAGAAGAAATCCATGGGATACCCCACTGCACGCTTATCAAATGTTGGCTGCCTTCAAAATACTCAATATTCACATTAGAATATCTGGTGTGTATCTCAGAGATCTCTATCTGTTCTTTAAAAGAGTCTTGGCTTTGTTTTACTTTTGTCGTATCTCATTATTCAATGCAAGTGTGTATAGTAGTATGTGTCTTGAACCATTGCCCTGAAACGTTATGAATTTATACTCATTAACAATTCAATTTCCTAACAGTATATCCCTTAAGTAAAGATACTACCTGGTGCAATATAAAGAGTCATAATGGAAAGCACAGCAAAAATCCTCAAATACCAATATTATTTAATTTTTATTGATTAAGATATAATAAAAATGATGCTATGTTCTTACAGTGGCGAGAAAGAGTAAAAAAAGTCATTCTCATGGGCTCAAGATTTGCCACAATGAGGGTCATTCTCAGATTTTCTCTTGTTATGGCTGCTTCAAGTTTTAAAAAGATTCTGAAAAGCTGTGGAACTATTGAGAATGCAAAACGTATTATATCTGGATTTTTTTTTTTTCCTGAAAACCTTACAAAGTATAATCTCACTTTTGAAGACACGAACACATGCTTTTAATTGCCTTGCTGGAAATTGCAAGAATAAGGCAGGTGAATTAAATAGCAAGAGATAGAATGGTTACCATGGTTAAGGCCTGCAGGCTTTTTACATTGAATGGTAAATAGTTAAATATCTGTATATACTCCAACAAGTGGACAGAGCAGGAAGAAATCAGCCACAGAAACATAGGTTTCTTTCTCCTCATTTTAACTTGGTTCTATAACCCCCTTTTCCTTTCTTTAGTGCTGTTATCCTCCTCCCCTCTTTTGAAGAGGAAAGTGAAGGTTATTTTTTGCCTCTCAAAAGAAAAATGATCAAGTGAAGATTGTGGGCTATGTGTAAACCCAGATTTCAGCTGGGTGTGAGAAGCTCTCAAGTATTTTGCACATATTTTGGTTCATTAGTAGAGGAATGCTATTTCAGACAGTCATCATATTTTACACATTTTATTATTTGCCCCCTATAAATATTACACCAAAGCGACAGACAAAAGCCTTTAGAATTAAATCAAAACAATTCTGCTTATGGGTGCAACAACATTAAAATACACATCTTCAGAAGAAGGTATGATCTATGAATTTTATGGTCAACCAAGGCAACTTGTCAAGCAAAGTGAAATAATTCAGTTATTTGAATAAATAACTCCTATAAAGGAGACCTTCCACATTTGACTGTAAAATACTATTAGAGAATTTCTTGTCTTGCCTTTCAGCAGTGCTGACACACAGATGATAAACTGGAAATAACATTTACCTCCATGCAGGTTATAAATTCTTAGGAACTCAAGTCATTGATTTATTTAGATGGTGATATTGGAATTTAGTTGCCTCATTTCAGACACATTAAAGTAGCTTGGAGTCATTCAAAGCCGGATATTGCACTTAAATGATTTAAAATAATTTCACAAGCAAATTAAATGTGAAGGGAAGTATCCCGTTTTCAGAAGTCTATCCACGGATTATTCTTTTTGAACAAATATTTACAGTCCTGTGGGATATATAGACTCTCACATTTGATAGCATTTTCTGAAGATGAATTAATGATAGGATACATCAGTCATACTAAGTATTGGGCCTTCAAATTGCTAGTTACGCAAAATAACTCACAATTGCAATTTGCTGGATCTTTTTTAAAAAATGTATGTATCATAGAAAACAAATTATTTTTTTGCTAAATGGTGATTTCCTTTACCTTAGACAATATCTACATTACTCTTTTTTTCTTTTTTAAGAATATCTGCCTTCCCTATAGATGTGGAAATGTTTTTGCAATGCCCTGCCTCTACAGCCAAGATTGATTCGTGGAGAATGGCTTGGCAAGTAAAAGGAGGGGAAGACACTTTTTAAACCTGTCATGGGCATTTCTACGTCTTCCGTGGTATTTGAATTGTGTGTCCTTTCTGACAAAAAGGCCATTGCCTGCTGTGAAATAGATCAATGGGTGATATTGTGCAGTGATTGCTATTTGTTTAAGAGAAATCTCACTGACTGACCCACTTCCTGTAATGCATAAAAAATAAATGACAGAAGTAATATTTTTGCTCCTGTTTCACTTTCATTCATCTTATTTGATCAGCACTGAACAAAACTGACATCTCATCAAACCCAGAAGTGTATATCTGCACCAGGTTCATCAGAGGGTGGCATTTAAAACACAGACATTGCAGGAACAAATGTATTTGCAGGCTCTGTCCATCAATGTAAACCTGACCTTTATCCTGTAGATTTATTGACGCCATGCTGCTTTGTATCATATTTTATTACCATGTGGAAAGCCTGGAAGATCCTCCCTGTAAAACCACTCCTGATTTTGATCTGAATTTTTTTGCATCTGTAATAGATCCATCTAAAGATTGAGAAAACTTTAATATGTCTTAATCTTACTTCAACCAAGATGACCTAACTACACTTTTTAAAAATGCCTCCACGTCGGTCTGTGCTTTGGTGACACCAGCTCTTAGGGACACCAGTCAAGGGGAACAGCATCACTGAAGAGTATATTCCTACAGTCCTTTTCACCACCTCACAAAGCCAACATGTTAATAATCACGTTCCAGAAAAGAGGAACCTATTACATACAGGCCTGTGATTAAGATATACAGGTTTAAAATGGTCAAAGGAACTCCCTGTACAAAACACAAACTAGGCTCCAACAACTACTTTCGCAAAGTAATAATGGATTTACCCTGTCGTGATGCAGTATCCTGCTACTTTGTCCCTACAATCACCTAGGAGACGCATAAACCCCTTAATAAACAGGGTATTCTAAAATTCTTTGGACTGATACATAACCAGTTCGACTACAAAACATACACGGATAAGGGGTCTAAATATTTTGACTAAATATTTTGTTCTGTATGGGGAACTTTTGATGAGAACAAAAATTAACAAACCCAATCTGAATCATGCTGAAAAACCACATCTTTCCAACTAATTGGCAAAATAACAGTTTGCGTTTGTTCAGTGTGTTCGTTTCCTAAATCCCCTGGAAGCTTTCCAACAAGCCAGAACACTGAAGCATCATGCTGGTGAGCCCTATGTGAATCACATCTGCCTCGTTGTTTTCAGCCTTCTAGGCTTGAACATACTGAAAGAGTCAATGCTTGGCAGTAAAGCAAAGAGGCTATTTTCTTTAAAGAGAGAAAAATCTATTATTCTTGTGCTGAAGTCTGAAATCCTAATATTTACCCTCGTCTAAATGATGTGTAATTGAGCACTAACAAACCAACTCCAGATTTCCCTCAAAACCATTGTTTCCTTTCTTAAAATAGAAGCGGGAAGCAAATGAAAATCATGTTTTCCTTCATGCATTAATTAAGGATAAATGATTAGAGCTCAGTCCTTGAAGTCAAGAGATAAACATGGGAAGGGTAGCATAAAAGCAGGATTTCCACTTGTCTGCTAAGTGTCTGAATCTGCACAGACATCTGTATCTAGGTAGCTGCGTGAAATCACTCTACAGGCGATGGAAAGAATTGGGCATTTCTAGAGCACAATTTCTCTGACATATCGTAACATCTTTATTCGGGATACGGTAAATCAATGCACCCCAAAGGTAAGTACTTCATGAGCTTCAGGTAAAGCCAAAAGTCACACACACTGATTTCAGCGAAGGTCTGAACTTGCATTTTTTTCCCTTTGAGTGCATTTTGGAGATTTAAAACAGAGCTTTTCCAAGCAGCAATTTTAAATAAACAACACCACAAAGCCAAAATAAGGAAGGTACAGATTTTTTTCATGCACAAAAAAGTCAGTTTCTCATTCACTAGATTTAGATTTCTCTAAAAACTATAAGCATAAATTGCAGTATATATGATTAAGATAGTATTTAGTCACAGAATATCACAGAACACATAGATATTTATAGAATATCCCAAGTTGGAAGGGATCCATAAAAATCTTTGAAGTTCAACTCCTGTTTCCTCACAGGACACCCCAGCAATCCCCCGATGTGCCTGACAGCACTGTCCTAATGCTTCCTGAGCTCCGTCAGGCTGCTGTGGCCACTGCCCTGGGGAGCCTGATCCGTGCCCAACCAGCCTCTGGTGAGGAACCTTTTCCTGATATCCAACCTAAACCTCCCCGAGGCAGTTTCATGCCATTCCCCGGGGTCCTGTCACTGCTCTCACAGAGCAGAGATCAGTGCCTGCCCCTCCTGTTCCCCTCACAGGAAGCTGTGACTGCACTGAGGTGTCCCCTCACGTTACGCGCAGTCGTAGTTTGGAGGCAGAATCACGGTTCAAGTTACTGATGCTCATGACACAAACAGCATGGTTTTTTATTGTTCAGAACCCTCTTATAGAGGGGGTTCAAATTTCCCGGGCTTGGGCAGCCGATTGCCGGGGGTCTTGACACCACCCAGCTCCTTAGCTAGGGATATGTCTGCATTCCAGATTGAACGGGATTGGCTGAGGTCCCTGTTTGAGTTCAAGTCTATCTCATCGTTGCTCACATAGGGCCTTGTCCTACTTCTTTTCTAGAAGGAGCCAGGCTGGCCAAATTGGGTTTATGTTATGGCCAGGTTTATCTTGTCCAGCTACAGACCAGCTGTGCTGTGACACCGTCAGTGTCCTCTTCTGAACAGACCAAGCACCCTCAGCTGTGCCTCCCACGGCTTATCCTCATCACCCATCACCATCCTCGTGGTCTCCCTTGGACACTCGCTAACAGCTCAGTGTCCTTGCTGTACCGTGGCCCCCAAAGCTGCCCCAGCACCGAGCAGAGGAGGACAATCCCCTCCCTGGCCCGGCTGGCAGTGCTGGGCCTCACGCCCCCATTCACCACAGCCCTGTGTGCCAGGTGCTCACACCATGTGCTTATCCGACTGAATGAGGCATATTCTGTCCTGAAGGATACTGTAAGAGAGCTACGGTACCAAAAGCTTTACTGAAATCCCAAAAGATTACATCAACTGGCTTCCCTTTGTTCATACTGGCAGTGCTTTTCCCTTTGCAGAAACTATGGGAAACAGGAGAGGAAAACGTCACCTTCAGAACTAAGATCAATTAATAACATTTAATATCTAACTGGTTTTATGGAAGGAAGACACAAACAGCTCCAGTAGTTCATGTAGAGCCCCATCTAGCTGGAATGAGGCAGAAGTGTTTCCACTTTTAAGAAATAATATCTATTAATCATATGCATAGTTAACTTTGAATTGTTCTGGGAATTTCTCTGTTTTTTCAAGAGTTTGTGTTTTTCTTTCTCAAAAAGAAACTTCCTAAAATGCTGATCTAGATGAACCATTTATTGCCCTAGTTTGTTTTTTTTGTCATAACAGTGGCAAATGAAGTGCTTAAGACTAAGACTCCCATAATACTTCATTAAAATTGAAGGTCAGTACCTTACTCCTGGATGATGTTCTCTGTACCTAATTAGAATGTCTTGTCTGTGAAGCAGCAACTCAACTGACGAACAAAAGTCAGTGTAAAGAAGACAAAGTAGATGACTTGACTACTTATCTACAGACTCCTTTGAATTTCTCTTTCAGTCTTTTCTAGAGAAGCAAGGAAGTGCTAGAAGAGTAGTCTATAAAATTTGATAAACAAGAAGAGATAGATGATGAGAAGATGATGAGAGAAAGGATGCTGACCATATCTGCTGATCAATGAAAAAGGAAAAACAGATATATTTTATAATTCAGAAGCCTCATTAGAATAGAAAATAGTTGCAGCAGTCATATCCACATATAAGGAATTTACTTGCAAAAACAGATGCCTTCTCCATCATCTGTATTCTGTATCTAAAAATGAGTCTTTAAACCCTTCTCTTTAGTTTACTGCCAGATTACCATTACAGGTTTAATATTCGTCATAATTACATTCTACGAGGAAGTTCAAGCCCATTTTCTTGTGAAATGCTCAGCCAATTAGACGTGACCATGACCATGAGCTCATCACATAAAACTTATTAAGTAGTGAAGTTAGTTCAAGTGATAATGACATTGCCTGTTGGGACTTGCTGGGGGATCCCTGAAATGGATGTTTTAATTATGTTATGAATATACTGTCTAGATATCACTGTCTACTGGATGAAGCTCAGCAAGCCTATACAAGCAGTTCACAATAGTTTGTCTAAGGATCCAGTAAAACATGAGCAACTTTCACCCAATATAATGTTCAAATTATTTGCCTGCACCAATCTTTCCTACAGTAATTAGGCAGCTTCTAGAACATGTTTGTTCGTAGAAATGTAATTTGCTTAGGCAAAACTTTCATCCTGACAAATGTTCAGTTTTCAGTGTTGGAGTATTTCAGGTTTTGATTAAAATGAAAAAGCCACTGTACAGTGTGTTTTGCCTGCTCAGTTCTCTGTGGCCTCTTGCAACTATGGAGCAGGTTTTTAATGCTTTGTGGCACTGCCCACAGAGGTAACTGGCAAACAGCAAAGAGTGGTTGGGGCACAAGCAGCTTGAGAACAATTTTAAAAAGGGGGGAATGTGCTTAGGCACAGGTGAAGATATCTGAAATCATTTACTTTTACAAACTTCCTTATTTTCATAGAACTTCAGCTCTAGCTTACTGTAGCGATTATGAAAATCAATGACAATCATCATTAATTTTATCAAGACAAAGACCAATCAATGTGAAAAGAGAAGTCTTTTTAGACAACCTTGGACAGACACTGATTTTTACTGTCTGGATAATATTGTTTTCTGCAACAAACATACATATATTTTACTGAGGATAAAGCTATATATATTTTTTTATTGAGGATTTAACAATGATAATATTTCATATGGACTTTATTCAGTCAGCCTTACCTCTAGTATTTAAGAAAGTTTTATTCAATTGTCTGCTCTACTGCTTTTTTTAACATATTGCATTAGTGGTATGCTCTGCAAACAGCCTGACAATGATTCCTTGGTTTGGGATCAAGAGTCAAACATTTGCAGATGCTATTTTATGTCCTGGCTCAATTAGCAGGAAAGGGTTGTGAGAAGCAGTTTTATCCTGGTCCCGATAAATCACCTGACTAAGCACACTTTTTGCACTGGCCGCAGATGTTTACCTGACTCACAGATTCATGAAATCTGACAGCGATGACTTTGAGGTCTCCATGTATACACCTGATGTATGCAAATATAATTAATATATTAAATATAAACCGTGCTGGGGCAGTAATTACTAAATTGCTTTATGCTTGCAGATATAATGCCAATAATATTTATACAGCTCCCTCAGACTGTATTTTCTAAACACTATGGGAAATCATTCTCTAAAAGTAGGCAACATATATAATAATATTATTAATAATAATATCATCAAAAAGGAAATTGGTTCTTTCTTACTAAAGGACAGAATCAGAAAATGGGTGAGGTTGGAAAATATCACTGGAGGTCCTCTGGTCCAACCTCCCTGCTTGGGCCGGGTGCTGCAGAGCACATTCGTCAGGACTGTGTCTGGTTGGCTACTGAATATCCCCAGGGAAGGAGACTCCACAAGATCTCTGGGCAGCCTGCAAAGGTCATTTTGAAAATCTCTCGATTCACACATGACAATTTACTGTGACAGGGAGGTGGAATCCCTGCTCACGTGTGTGATGCAGAAGCTGCGTGCCTTGAGTTGCAGAACTTGTCCTCAAACAGGAGAGGACTCCAAGGACAATTCACCATGGAGTATAAACACACAAGCAGACAAGAGCATCAGCAAGTGTCAAACATAAAAGCAACCTTCTCACCTCAAGAATGCTGGCAATCTAGTATGGTTTTGATCACTTATCTTGACTAAACCAGCCTCTCTTTCACAGAAAACTGTAATTCCAAGACAAACAGCAACATTGATAACTAGAAGGTAGAACAAGAGAAAGAAAAATCACAGATGGTAGGAAATAATTATTCCCTCAACAAAGCAGTGTGTGTGTGTGTGCTGTAAATATCTGCTGCTTGGAAATGAGGTGGACCTGGTCCCCTGGAGACACTGGATCAAGCAGAAATAACCAAGCAGTTAAGAGGATATTTAACTACAAAGCAGGCCAACTTTTACATTTTGAAAATCCCCAGCCTGATCCAACCATTGTAACACAAGTTAATCGAAAAGATCAAATTAAAAAAATCCACTTTAACTCAAGAATTAAGGAGAAAAACAGTGCACACTTTAATACCACATACTATTCAAAAGCATGGCAGTGCAATGTAGGAAAACTATATCCAGCAATATAAAAATGCTGTATTCTCTGCATCTTCTGCTATTGGAGAAGTTTTTTTCTCTTCTTAACTAGGCTAAGGGACCAATGATAGGTATCCTTAAGTGTCTTAAGCCCAAACATCCCAAGGAAGGGAGAAAAACCTATTTGTTGTGGCTCAAAGGGTAGGAATAATAGGATGCAACAGAGCAAAGGCTGGATTTGGAAAAGAAATACTGATAATTAGATGTATCTGACCATGTAATAGTCTTCTAAGCGTCCTTGTCAAAGGCTGTCACTGAGGGTATTTTAAAATGGATTAAACACTTGGAAATATGCTATAAAGAAACTAAAGAATTGCTGTAAAGAAATATACTTTTCTGCATTGACACAGAAACCGACAAAGTAACAAGGCAAGTAAACTTTGTTTATTTAAAACTTTTTTAATTCTATGATTTCTAGATTTTATTTGCTGGGAAATTATGGTTTTCTTCATACTTTTTTTTGTTGCTGCATTGTTTCCCTGTCACATCCATCCTCCCTTCAATTTTATTCTGACATGTTTCACTTCATTGGAAGACTCCAGACTTTTATCGTTTTCAGGAGGTTAAAAGTTATATGTATACAAACTCAAGGTTAGCGTGTTTGGAAATTCATTCAGCAAAAGAGCAGAATGAGTTGTTTATCTGTGACTTTTGATTTTCTCCAAATAGCCCATTCACTTGACTTTAGCTAATTTGTATTGTCCTGCTGGACTGCATGGATTTAAACTGAAGGAAGCTATCGCAAGGAAAGGAATCAGTAAAGAAAATTTTTTAAAAAAGAACGATGTATTTCAAAGAGGAAAGGAGAAGAAAGCATCTCATCTAGAAACGTCTGCTTTTGTTTCCATGTCCTGCCCCAGAGACTCATAAATACCCTACTAACATTGTACTGAAATGCTCTGAAGAACAAAAATCACCGCTACCAGCACTCCTTGTAAACAGCCGCCAATGTCTCAACAAATAAAAAGTCTATCGCTATTTTGTACAAGTGCCTCTTATGCCATGATTGCAACCAATATCACTGGCAAACTATTTCATAGCCAGAGAGGAAATGAACATCAGTATTAAACATCCTGATAGTTATAACAAGATTAGCTGTAATTTAAGGAGAAGGTATTCCAGAGGAAAACATGAGGGAGCACAAAGAACACATTCTTGTGATCTGAAATTTCTTTGCCTCCTTAGCCAAAGGGCAAAGAAATTTTCCACGTTTTAGCCAGACCTGAGTTTCACTTTGGGATATTTATTCTTGTTTTTATTTACGTCAATTACATCCTTGGATATATCCAAACTGTGCCCTACCATTCTGTAAGTTCAATTTACAGTCACACTTTCTAAACATAGACACAAAATATGCAAATGTATGTATATGTGAATTTTTATCAAATTGAAAAAAGAAAACCTAATTAAAAAGCAAAGTTGCGCATGACCAAATTTTAAAATAAAGGCTTACATGCAGGTGCACTCACACCATAAACCTAAATTGTTGGCTTTATCTGCACAGCCGCACGTGCAAAGTGCATATTTCTAGGTGGAAATGGCTGTGCACAAATTTAATAGTAGCATTTAGGCACAGTTGTAAAATCTCTGTGTCTTTTTTAATTGCCCAGTTCAGGTTCTTATGCCCAAACAGTTGTGGAAGACATAATAGATTCCCAGCTAAGGAGAGCAGCATAAATTCACTGGGGGGGGTGGCTAAGTCTAAAAAGTAACTGAAGGTATGTATAATAATTAGTTTGAAAGATAGAAGTCCTCTAGATGAACATGTTTATTGAAATTAAACTGTAAAATTCAGCAATCTAGAATTATTGTGAATGTTTTCGAGTCTAATTTGACTTATTCTTACCTAAGCAAGTGCAAATCATACAGAATAAAACACAACCCTGAAATCTTTTTTTTTTCTTTTTTGGTGTGACAGATCGAAATATTGCAGATTGAATATAAAATTTAGAATAAAGGTATATAGGAAGAACAAAAGCACAGCAAGATTCAGTAACTTATTTACTCAATGTCACAGAGTAGGTCAGCATCAAAGAAATCATGAAGGTCCCTCTACCCAGCCACTTGTACATCAATTTCTCTGTGTAGCAAATCAGTTTTACACCCCAAAATTCCAACCCAAAAGCTATGGAGCTAAGTCAAGCTAATAAGTCACATCCCTCTGGGACGCTTTAGCTTTGGTTTATCGCGAACACTGGGCTGGGCAGGCTGAGAGCAGCATCTCTGCACGGAGCTGGCAAACAGGACACACGGATGGCTCAAAAATGCCACTTCACAGGCAGAGAGATGCTGCTGCAGCTGGAAGAACAAGTTAATCTGTGCTTAATCTGTTAATCTGCATTTGGGATAAACTGTAACTGCATTAAGAGAGAGAAGGCCCAGACAAGTGCAGTGAAGTGCTGAGCACCCCCTGACAAAGTGCAGGGGCTGCCCAGAGCAGAGGTGATGCTGTCCTGCCCTGAAGGGATCACTGACACATCCAGCCTCGCCTCAGCCCGCAGGAAAACCTTCTGACCCACGACTACACTCCGCAAAAATTATTCATGACCACTGTCCAGCATGGGGGAAATCCAGTAAATTAGCATAGGGAAGAGAAAGGAAACTCTCACACGTAGGCACAGAATCTCTAATTTCCTGATCCCTAATCATTTAGGAACTTTTAAACTATCTACTTCGGGGAAAAAAAAAAAGATGTGATTTTCCATTAGGAAGGTGAAATGGATCATAAATACAAAATTACAGCGAAGACCCTGACCCTTCAAGGATACATGAAACTGTATAGGCATCATTAAATCAGAATTTTGGGACTGGTGGAGAACATGTGTTTCTCTTACAGAAGCACATAATTTAATAAAACAGCATAAGAAAATCTCCTGGAACACAGTGTGTGTTACTAAATCAGAACAGGGGATTATCTGCTGCCATGGTATTTGATTAAGCATTAACAAGGAAAAACAGTTTTTCAGAGCCCAGTGATAAAGATTATTCCAAATAGAAGCTACCATAAAAGAACAAAAGCTCAACAAAACCCTTCTTGGCCAGTTTCAGTCAAGCAGTTTAATCCAAAAGATGCAGGGGAGCAAACAGAAAGAAAACATAAATTTCTAAGACACGAATATTTCAATAGCTCCTGGACAAACCAAATCCCTATAATATTACATATTTTATTAATATTATACTGGAGAAAACTAGATGCTGAACTTTCAAGAACCTAACACAAAAATACCGACATACCTAGAAAATATTTCCAGGAAGTCCCTACTGTTAGATACACACAAAAAAAATAAATAAAGTGAATTAAATGATCACAATCCAATCTTTGAAGTCCCTCGACAAATGTAAACATCAGTGAATACAATTCATTAAAACCTAATTACAAAAAAATCAATAGTGCAATTTAGCCCAACCCAAAACTTATTGTAATGCACCGAACATTTGGAAACTCGGGTCTTTATGAACAGGGCTGAAGTGACATTTTATATTACATTGCAGAGCGTCTCTGTGAAGCAATTAGCACAGGCTGCCTGCCTTTACTCTGAAAGGATATTACAATAAGTAGCTCTTGTAACAGTGCACCTGCAAACATCCACTCTCAAGGATGCAGTGAAAAAGGAAATTACACTACTAACAATAGTCCTACAAACCCAATTTAAAAGAAAAATCAACTATTCATACCCCAAATACATACTATTCAGAGTTCACTATTTTTATTGCTGTTTGGGGAATTTAATGGCCACATTTTGTTTTTAATTATATACCAGGAAATCCACTGACAATGTTAGAAAAGTATAGTCTGGCCTATAGACACTTTTTTCAGGGAAATCAGACAAAATTGGTTCAGAGTGACAGTAATCGGCTTTTATGATAATTATTTTAATATTTAAATTTTATAATTTTTTCAAAACATTTTAAATGTCCCAAAACGTTAATAAACCACCACTATCGCATTTTTTTTAAAAAGTAAATATGATTGAATAGTATAGAGAGATAATTTTGTATCACAGATTTCTCAGAGGGCTCTGAAACCACACATTCTGACCAGAATCACCAACTACATTCTGTGTAAAGTTTGAGTTTACAACTTTGATCCATATGTCCTTCTCTCGGACTAAAAGAAATGATGCCACATCAGCTCTAAGAACACTGAAGCCACATGAACACTTGGAGGGACCAGGTTCTTGTCAATGCTTTGCAAAGGCTGTTTTATCCTCTGGCCAGTTGACCTTATTTCAATTATTGTGGTTATGATGTTTTTGGGTAATACACACAGAGGCCACACAGCCACCAAGCAGAACATAAGAAAAAGGAAAATTGAAATAGATGAGGAAAATCACACTTTTCTTTAGGATAATCTTCTCAGGGCCCCATCAATGATTTTCATCTGCTTGACTTGATCTTCCAACAGTTTGTGGGTTTTTTAAAGATGCCCAAGTTCCCCTCAGACAATCAAGGCTACTCACCTCACACATCCCATCGTATCCTATTTGACCTACCCCAGGGGAACAAAACTCCAGGGGAAGGTGGCACCATACTGGCCTCACATATTCTGGAACAGTCATGAGGTCATTGCAGCAGAGGGTGCACCAGATGTCTGATATTTATGTACATTTATTTTGCATTTAACTATTTTACCCTAAGAGATCACACACACACAAACCCCAATAAAACACCACAGACTGCCACCAAAGCAACAGCACCCTTCCATAAATTTTAGCTGCTTTATATCACAAGCATGCTTCAATATCCAGCGAGAGCTGAGGGCTTAAAGGACCTCTAATAAGGAGAAATGAGGATCTAAAAATGATGCATGGTGACAATGTGCTAAAAAGGTAAAAAACCTTTCCTGTTGCTGGCTATAATTGCAATGGAAATAACATATAAACTAATAAGCTGCAACATTTGGAAGAAGCAACTTACAAGGGCAGAGATAACAAAAACACTATTAAAAAAGAACTCTATAATGTTGCTAATACTTCACAGAAGAAGGTCGAGTCCTTCAATAATTCTGGATAAGTACTCACCAAGAGTTTTCACAGCAACATATTGGCTACAGCAGGAGAAGCACAGTGTTAAACTTTGAGTCAGAAGATATATTTTAGTGGGACTCCATCGAGGAGGGTGTTATAACAAGCTAAATTTGTGTTTGGTAGCAAAGATGGAAATGCCATATACCTAGGTAAAAGGGAATTGAGAAAAATGCCTCCTCCTCACAAAGTTCCACGGGCAGAATGACTTCTGTCTGGATGAAATAAACACTGAGCTGAAGGGCTGAGTCTGTCCATGGGCTAACGAGTCCGTGCATGCCAGCACAAAATCATTTGAACCCCTCTCATAAGATTTTGGGTGCTTTCATTAACTTTTCACTACCCTGGGTGCCACCTGAACTGCATACAGAAAACAGCCTGACTAAGGAGTATCAGTGACCTCCCACTTCCCAACAGACTGTTTATTCACACAACCACATCAGACTTCAAAACTTACGCTGCAAAATTAATGGAGAAAACAATGGATTCAAAATCAAGAAACTGAAACTAATCAAGCAGAAAGAAAAGCTAAAGAGATTTTGCAAGCCATTTTTGTTTCTGAAGAATATAAATATATACACTATATATTTATTATACATTTATACAGAACTCACATCTGAAGTGCAAGTAGGGTTAAGACATTAGCACTTGAATAAAAAAAATCAGCAGTTCCTCTGAGTGTATCCTTTGATAAAACAATAAACTCTTCAATCTATCAGGAAGACTGCAAGGTCTTTTAAAGAGTTTTGAAATGTCAAGGTTACATTGCAGAGGCTGCAGAATCCTGACTTAATAGGAGCGGAATTTATTATTTTTTAACAAAACATTAATAAATCACCTATTTAGAGACCATCTGATGTTTTTAAATGAGTTATTACAGACTAAAAGTTAATAGTGCAAACAGGATTTCAGCCCAGAGCATATCCTTAAAGGATGATTCAACGGATGAGCCACAAAATACAGCAGAAAAAATTGCTCATGTTGCCAAAGGGAACTTGGGAAGAAGATGTTTCTCCTGAGAAGCTTTGGCCACAAGGGACTTCAGCAGTGAACCTTTTTTTTTTTTGTGTGTGTCCGGGTGTGCCTGCACCAACAGAACAGGCAGAACCAGCCCCTCTGCCCTGCTCCACTGCACCCATTCAGTTATTCAGAATACCCAGCAGCTGGCACGTGTCCAGAAGCTGCTGGGGTATATAAGCACCAGCATGTCACTCCATAAACTTCCATGGCTCACAATCACTGGAAATTAGGAAATGGAAGCTGATAAATTCAAAGGGTAATATCGGAACCAGACCTTTAACATCGAGTGGTGGTTTTTGTCCAAATGTAAATAATTTACAAGTTTAGGACCTGTAAGTATCTCCCTTCCACTCCCACCCAGCCAACACTTCATTCTTCTCCCTTCTGCTTTCTCTTGCCCAGCAACTCACCAGTTCTGTGCATTTTTTTGTGACCCAAGGACTTGTAAAGAAAGAGAAACTACTCCAGAGCTTGGCAACATCACAAACTGTTCCCAGTTGGAGAGCTCCTTGCTCAGCCAGAGAGATGTTATGGATCACCTTCCTCAGCCCTGTTTATGGCACACTGCATATCCAAAGCCCTTCCTGCATTTTGCTTTTTACACACGGCCAAAACAGAGGACAAAACTCTTGGCACACAACGGTAAAGAGCCCCTAAAAGAGACAGACGGGGGATCCACTCCAAGCAGCTCACTAAGCTTTGCAGGCACACATGATCTGGGACAATGATTCAGAAAGAAATAAGTCAAAGGAGAGACAATCACTAAGGTTTCAGAGGAAAAAAAAAAAAAAAAAGGCTTCCAAAGAAAGATTTGGAAACAAACAGAGAAGAACAGCTTAGCAGTACAGAAAAAAAGTGGGTTTTTCAGTTTTCAATCTAAATAATTCATGTTCTAAGGAGATGTAAATTTAGAAGAACTTGGTTTTGTTAGGTTTGTATTAAATCTGTTAAATCTGTTTAATGTCATATTGCAGAGTTATGTGAAAACCATTTGTGAGCAGTGCTTGAAATATTTGGGCACGTAATGTATTAGTTGTGGTTTAAAAACAAAATATTTTGAAAGGAAAAGAAAAACTACAGAATAATCAGAAGTCATGTGACACACAGGGGGCCCAAAAATACAGCTCATGACACCTCCAGTTAAGGCAATACGATATAAACCACAAACATTATCATACACCATAAAACACTACAAAGCCACCAAAATCCTAAATAGTCCTAATCACAGACTCCTCGAGAGCAGTGATGCAATATCTGCAGATTTCTATAATTTGCAGGTTTTTTTTTTTTCTTTTTGGTTAAAATGCGGAAGTCCTTTCTAATCTGACTGCTAGTCAACTCATTTGAAATAAAGTTTCATTAAACAAGATTAATTGTGCTTTCCAAGCCAGGTATTTTCTGTGTGCTGTGGTAACTATATGATTATCAAACCTCCTGCTTCTGGGGACAAAATGTATTTTCATGAAGGTCAGCTTCTGCCATGAATATATTTTAATTGATTATCATTTGGAGGATAAAAAATATCCCCATTGAAGACAACCCGTTAAGAACTACTGTTAACTGCATTTGTCCCTTTCTCACACAGAAAATATTTTCTATATGTATTTTAATAGACACATAAATTTTTTTCTTGTTCACTGAATTTGCTTAAACTCTTTAGTTCAGCTTTGAGGCATGGTCCTACCTCTGACTCTCCTGGGGCTGCAGTCTCACCTTAAACTGCATTCTGAATTGGCCATATTTAAACTATAAAGGGTGCGGTAAGATGAAATGGGGCTATGGTTCAGCCGAGCACCCAAGAATTGAAATATTTAAATATTTAATATAATTTAGACCCAAAATATTATTGCATTCAATATCCTCACTAGATTAAGGGTAATTTTCCTGCTTGTAAACCAGTTACTAATTATTCTTCCATTGCTCCAGAAATACTCCAAAAATCATTCTACAGTCCTCTTTGTTCTGGTAGGCAGCTAGTTTGTCTTTTTCATACATCTATTTATTTCAAAAAGTTAACCTTAGACTGAAGGGCTGGCAGATTCTTAGACACCTATAATTAGCAACATTGATAATATCAAGTGTAATGATTATTGAACAATATTGTATTAATGCTTTAGCTATTACTCAAAAATCAACTCGTGAGGAAGACTACTCTGAAAGTATGACACAGGGAGCAGTCTAAATTTTTTAATCAGCAACCAGCTCTCTAGAAAGATTATTCTGCAACTAATCATTCTGCTGCCAACAGCAAAATAAAACAGACTCCCCTGAAGTAAGTTTGTCTTGGTTGGGTTTCAAGATAACAGATTGTGACACAAACCTCCTCAGGTTCATACAGTTGCACTGTTTTGCCTTTTTGCATAAACACTTCTGTTGAAATGTTTATCCATTAAGCATGCAAAGAACAGTTTCATCACAAGCACAAATACCTTTTTTATGTAGATGAAGTGAGTATATATACACTAGAATCTCACAGACAACAATTCCTTGACATCACAAACAAAGCTCCAAAAACACACACAGAGCTGAAAGATATAATTTTGTGCTTCCATAAAAAAACTATCACCAGGTAATGGATAGCTACTAATATTCCTGGTTAATAGGTTTTGCCTTTTAGACTTCACCTGCAACTTATTGCTTTAAATTCTTTTTCCTTTAAAGCATTCTCTCCCTGAAATCTAGGAATACTACCATATACATTTGCAAAATTATTCCCACACCCGTGATGACAAACTTGTTTTAACGTTTTTGAGGAACCCACCTATGACCCAGACCATGGAGACAGCATTTTACTGGTCACAACTGATTCCTACTGAAAGAAATGAACTCCGTGACAGCTGTGTCCGAGTGAACTGTGACACAGGACCTGATGTTCAAATCCTCACAGTGGCCTTTACAAACTGACCACGCCTATGGCTTGTTCAAGAGCCGTCCAACTCAGCCAGCTTCTTTAGCTGTGTGATGTTTGAACAGAAAGGAATAACTGAGACTTTTTTTTTTTCCATGGGTTGACTTCTCTGTTCCTAAGCATTTCTCGAATCTTCTAAGACAGTAAGTCTGTGGTATCACATTCATAGGGTTTATTCAGAGATGCACTTTCCTGTTTCACAAGAGACATTTGTAGTTTTTAGTCCCCACCCCAAGGCAGCTGCACTGATAGTAGGTGTGGGGTCTGGCCCCAGAGCACCTGAGAATTTGCAATAGTGAAATAATTCCTCAGCATTTTAACAATGTTTTCTGCTTACCCCCACATTCTCACATGAAAGACATCTTCATTTCTCTTGAAATGTCCTAAAATATTTCCACTCTCTCTCCAAGATTTGGGGAGTTCATTCCCCACTACATTCCAAGGATGATGTAGCTCCACTGTCTGTCCTTGTATTTATGCCGAAGCTGATGTTTGGAAGAACAGATGGGCACTGTCTGAGTGTTCTTACTTGGGAATCTTATTTCCTTCCCAGAGATGACTTTGCTTTTTAAAAGGAAAATAAGTGAAATGACAAGTCAAAACAAGGGGCTTGAGCAGAGCAAATGTGTGAAAAGCTCTAAAAAACATCAAGACTAGCTCTAGCCCACATTAAAGTCCTATAGAAAAATCATGCAAGCTGGCAAAGTGTTACGCCAGCTTTATCATCTTAATCAGAAAAAAAAAAATCAATCATTTCCTTTGTTAATGTATAATCAAAAATCTAACATACTGTAATAAATTTCACAATACAGGGATATAAAATAACTTCTGTCACCTGCAAGGTTTTGAAACTAATTCATCTACCTACCAGTTTTGGTGTTTCTGTAGAGCAGGGACTGACACTCAACTTTAGGGAGAAAAAAATCATTTAATGGCTTCAAAGACAGACTAAAAAAGAAGGTGGTAATAAAGTCATTGTCACTATTTGCACCACTGAGAAAAGCAAAATTACCAAATCCTTTTAACTTCTCTCTAAAATACCCACGTTTGCTAAAAAATGACCATATGGTTTGATTTTATACACATGTCAAGTAAACAGAGCCACCTACCAAAAATGCAGTATTTAAACAGCCATTTCTTTTCATAACAAATTGTCAATTCTTGAAGATTTTGGAGGTCAATGCTTCCTTGTGGCTCTGTTTGTTTATTCAGTTTGTAGGAGAGCACAGAATCTGTCTCTGGCATTTAATTAGGCGAATGCAGACCCGAATGAATAAGAATTATTTATTCTTGTTCTTTTGAAATCTTGTTTCCCTATTGTTATTCTGAGAGAAACAAAGTTAATCCTACACCTTAAACAAAAGTTGTCCCTTATTTTGCAGTGTTCTGTCAGTGCAGGCTCTACTGACCTTAATAAACCTATGCCCTGTTGGAGAGGCCCAGTCTAACAGACCACAGAATGTAACAAACAAGATTTTACCAGATCCAGGGAAAATTCTGTGGGACTGAAACAAGTAGAGCAATCTTTGACTGACAGGGAATTCATGCCATCTATTTTACATAGGGCTCAGGGCAAGTGAAGTTAACAGCTTTAAGCTACTCTATAGCCTGTGACCACAAGAGGGATTTCAAAAAATTCAAAGCAGTACATTTGATCTGTAAAATTGTCTCTAAAATTGGACAAATGCTGCCAATCCTATTTCTATAAGCCAAAACTATGGTTTATATGATACTGAAAACACCTAAAGCCAAGATAAAGCTGGACAGTTCAGAATGGGATTCTAGAAAGGATTTTAACAAAATCAGGAGAGGTCCAGAGTTCACTAATGGGAAAAGCTGAAGAAAGGAGAGAAACATCTGTAATCCCAACATTCATCACCATCTAGCATGTTTATCTCTCCAGACAAATCCAGAGTCCAGCATCCATTCAGGCAGAGAAGCCAGGGTATTACACCAACCACCTTTCACTACATAGTGGTTATAGCCCTGCCTGTCTTCCTTAGGTAAGAGCTCTCTTGATCTAGGATTTTAAGTGACTGTCACATCTGGGATCATTACTCAGATAATTGTTGTAGATGATGTTCAATTTGCCGAAGTTCTTAATTATTTGATGATAGAAGTGAAAAGGAGGATCCAAACAAACCCAGAAAACAAAAGCACAAAAGAAACTAGAAGAGAAAATGGCCTTGCTATACATATTTAATGAAACAGGGAAAATATCCTGCACAAAGACTTAGAGAGTTAAATTGAAAATGTGTGTATGATAAATGGATATAATACTGTCTATGTAATGGGTTTCCTATTTAAATTTTGTGAGGATTTAATCAGTTGGGCACAGCTGTGCAGGATGCACCATAAACTACGTTGAAAAATATGTAGACATGTACATTTATCTGCTACAAATTAAGCTCACTTAGAGGTGGTCTTAATGGACCATGTAGCAATCATTACAAGCATAAATTTGAAACTGTCTGTTTCCAGTGAATTTGCTTTGAAAAAAAATTAATGCTCATCCTTAGTGGAACACAGTAATAAATGGAAGTACCCTTAATCTGTTAAGCACTAATAACCTACCAATTATTCATTACGAACCCCATGCTGTATAATGTATGTCTGTTACAATTTTATTAGCCATCCTTTACTTAACCTGCAAAGGTGTAATTTTTATTCCAACTTACACCCTGTAATTATATGACGCTTTAAGTGATGTGCCATTAAATTTACAGAATGCTCTGTCCCATTGGTTTATTGTAAAACATCTGTACAGTAGAGCATCGCTACACCTTGTGATCATTTATGACTTTCAGACTTTCTGCTTCCATGAACAGCAGCATCATCCACCTTAGAGATCAAAAAGCAGTGGGTTTGTTACAATGCAACACAAAAAGAACACACAAATTATTTAACGTGGGAAATGGACACCACTGTAATCAAAGTGAATCAGTGACCCAGCAGGAGCTGACTAGAAGGCCACAGCAGTTGTATGTTCTCCTACAGGGATTGTCCCTTGGAGTCACCTGTGTGCCATTCTGATGTTCAGAGAAGTAAAGGAAAACCAGTTCCTACCACTGAAGGGCCCTTTCTCACCCAGATACTGCAGAATGAAGATTGCCACACCACAAAGGAGGCAATCCATGCTTTTCAGTAACTGCTCTGGGTTTGCATCTTTTCTGCCCTCCACCAGTCAGAAAAACTGTTTGTTGCTCTGGGAAAGCAGAAGAAGCCATGAAGTTTCTTAAACCAAAGAGAGATTTGGCAATAACAAAGCATGAACTCAAGCGAGCAATACTGTATGATTTCATCGTGGAGAAATGATGTGCCTCAATGTCTCAATTCATTGGAAGAAACTTTGAAATCAAGCATCCTAAAGATTATTTCCTTTCATCATCTGTTTTCAGGAATATTAGGTGAAGAGAATTTTCAGAGGAAAATAAGAGAAGAATAAAAAGCAACCAACCAAAAAAAACCCACCAAAGCCAAAGTTATTTTTATTTAGAGGAATCAACTCAGGTTGTCTAATTCTTTTCCTAATAAGGTCTTATTTGCCAGTTCCTTTGCTGATGTAACTGTTCAAACTGCAGGTTTCCAACACGCTCTGCTTTGTCTTCAGAGCATTGGCCAAATATTCCACCCAGCTTTAATCCAAACTGATGAGGACAGGCTGTGACATTTGCTGCAATCGCCCTCTCAGAGGCAAGGAGCTGCTAGCTCTCCCGCACTCACAGTGTTGCCCCAGCTGACACTGCTGGCAAGAGAATCAATCCGACTGAAACACGAGAGGTGGGGAAGCAGAAATGGCAAAGCACGAGGCATCTCCTGCAAAGTGCAGGCACACAGGGGGTGGTGTGTGCATGGGAAGTGTGATCATTTAAGTATGCATCAGCCAAAATAAAAACGAGGACAAAAAAAAAGAGACAACTACATGTGGAAACAAGCCAGAGAAAACTCTTTGATTACACGAGAGGCTAGTATATATGTTGTGTATATAACAAATACTTTTCTAAGTTCAGTGCTTGACTCAGAGACACTGTCACATCAAATTCTCTATATTGCTCTGAAGGATCTTTGTGCTGAAATGTCAGCTGGTCATATCACCTAAAGGCAAAAAGAAATTGCCCTAACATTATGCATAGCAATTCCACTGCTCCGTGCTCTATAGCACTGTTTTCTAAGAATAGCTATTTCAAAAGGAAGCTTCTCTTCGACGTGAGCCAGAGGCAATTGAATTTTACCCTGAAAGTGCCTATAGGCTTTGTAGAAACATTTAGGAATATTAAATATTCATGTATTTGATTTAGCAAAATTCAGGACGGTAAAGGCATCCACTGGAATAGCTCCAACGTAAATATTTTTAACATTTACTGCTACAACTTGAAGTATGGACATTATGACAAAGTAAAATGCCACAAAGGAGAAAAAATTATTGGAAAATTCCCTTTTTCCTCTTGTAGCTAGTGGAGGTTTATGAATTATTTTGCACCCCCAAATGGCAATGTCCACGACTCCAGCCTTCCACTGAGAGGGCTGTGCCCTGCAGTGAACTGTTCTACATCCAAAGTGTTCTCAAGTTCAATTTCCTGTGCTCTTCACCTCCTTTCACCACAACCAATTCCACAAAACAGTCTGACATTTTTCCAGACCTAGATCTACATCTTACCCTCTATCACTGGTATAAGCAAACATTTGAAACAAAATTTCCAGTGAATTCTGCTGCTTTGCACACCCCACAGGGGAAGCACGAGGCTGGATGCCATAGGTGTCACAGAAGAAACGGTGGAATCCTGTATTACCATGTGATATACAACGGAAAAAAAACCCAGGAGAAACAAAAAAAAAGGTACTGTAAAATACACCCATGGATTTTGTCTTGACTTCACCCAAATTATTGTCAGAAACACAAGTCTGCTGTAAAAATACCCTGCAATATGTTCTTTTGAACAGCAAAAGTATGTTTTAGGTGCTTATTTAAAGCACTGGATGAAACCCCAATACCAAGGGGGTCCTTTTCAAGAGGAAGGCATTGCATAAATCCATAATTTCAAACTATAGAAAAGCTCATCCTGAATCCATGAAATAGATTGTCTCACTGACTAGACACCTAAACATGGAAATGGGATTAGGAATTCTGGATTTGGATTTCTGTTTTGAGATGGAAGAAATAAACAGAAATATTTCTGTCATAATATAATATCATTTTGTCTACAAATTCTTACATTTATAGATGCAAAGATAACCTAAAGCACCATGACAGAGGAATTTAGAAATTTGTGGACATAGTGAAAAATAACAAGTGTTAACTGTCTGTGAGACAAGCAGACTGATTTTATGCTAAGACCCAGCTGTTGTTTAATCCCTGTAAGGAAATGTTTTATTTCCCATTATGTTCAGCAGAATTACTATTTTAAAATGTATTATATATATAAAACATGATAACAATTTTTCCCTGAGCAATGTAGCAGATTAGACTGCAGCAGCCAATTGCCTCTGAATCAAGAGTGGCATAGCCAGTATTCAATGTTTGGTTTGAGCTGTGTTCTAAACTGTTTGCTTTTAACAGGCAGACCACCAAGTGGAGAACTATAGTCTTCTAAAAATAAAAGTCCTTTCACTATGTATAAAAGTTTCCTATAGGGTATTGTCTACAGTTTTATTGTAGCAGTGGAATAGAAAGAACAACTACAGTGATATCATACAGTGTCAAATAAATAAAATTGAAAATTATTCTGTTTCAGTTTTGTATGACTCCATTCAAAGCCATCACCTAACTAGGTAAGTGTGTCAGGGCTATAGTTTGGGAACAAATGCACATATTCCTGGGACACCACCGAAGACAAAGAATTTGCTTTGGAATATGAAGAAATAAATTAAGACTGGTCTTTTGTAGTGCAGCAAAGGCAGCCTCAGTCCAACAAGGCTCTGGACTTCAGCTGCCAAACTGTGGCTGAACCACTGCTCCCAGCCATGGACACTGCGTGATTATAAGGACACCAGCCAGGCCTTTCTTCTTTCTATTTCTTTTATTCTTTTTTTTTTTTTCTCCTTTTTCCCTTAATGAAACTTTTACTAAACTCTGTCTGAACTAAGGATCATTCCGGTATAACTTTCAAGCCAAAGTTAACAATGTTCACAAAAGCAGAAATTCATGTCTGAAAGTGTGGCTACTTCCTGGCCAGAAAAATCCACGGACTGAAAGTCAACCCTGTGAAATCAACTCTTCATTCCAAAAAAAACCACCCAAAAAAGAATGAAGAGGTTAGCAGATCCACATCACAGTAAGTCTCATGAAATCCATATGTTATGCAGGAAAGGTATTACCACACACCTACAATTTTTAGTTTCATTTACAAAGCAACAAAAGTTAAAGAGCTGATTGAGTTTCTGCTCTTTGGTACTTCAGGGTTCAGGAAGTTGAATTTTTTTTTTCTAGTTAAGACTGCCTTGATGGTGGCCTTTAAACCAAGAGATTGTACAGGTCAGTGGCTTATTGGTCAGGGCATGTTGCCAAAGGCAAATGTCAGTGGGGAATGAGATGATAGGCAGGGAGAAGGGATAGGAAGGTATAATTCATGCTCAAAGAAGGCTTAGAGACAAGTTGGAGCTGTATAAACATAATTTTTGGACAAAAGACGCCTTCCAGAAACACATCTCTTGGAGGGTTTTGTCACCAAAGTCCAGGAAACACTCCAGAGCAATAACACTTCCCCAGATGTTTAAGATCTTACCAGCTATCATCCATGTCTGCATGTATTCTGAACTCCCAAAATAAACAGTGCTTAGCTTCTGCTGCTCTGTCTGTTCACAAATGACACTTTATCTGGAGAACTTAAGAGAAAATGAAATCCAAGAGGGAGAAATACAAAATGTAGCACATTGCCACCATCAGATGCTCTTAAAAAGACAAAGGGGACCCAGTGTCCACAATCAGGTGTCTATGAGAGGCTGCATTTAAGCTACTAAATAATCTGAAAGAATAGATTTGATTTCCGAAACCGTTTGTCCTTTCCACAAAGTGGAACCAGGTAAAGCATTCAGGAAATTTTTCAGAGAAAGTATTGTCAAAACCACTTCTTGTTTCCTAGATTCAAGCCACGAACACGATAAGCAGAGCAGCTCAGCATCTTTCAGAGCAAAGCTGTTGCAATGTGATTAAGTGCTTGCCTGGTAAAAGGGCTGGCAGATGCATTTTGAGTTGCACTCAGTTCAAGTGATTTTTATTTAACTGAAACAAGGTTAATGATCAGCATTTTCACAGCAGAAGTTCCAGATAAAGAAAGCTGTTAATCAGATGTAGAAGCCCCAATTCTTCAGAATAACGAGAGCACCAGTTACACTTTCTGTGACTCTACCTTAAGGTGAGACACACAGTTGTATTGGGATTGTTCCCTAAACCACCTCCAGCTGAAGTTCTTTCCATCTGCTTCTTGGTATCCCTAAACACCGTTCACAATACTTCAAAAATTGTCAGAACAAAAGGCTATTTAGTTTTTATATTTTACAGAAGGCCATTAGGACCATCACATCTGTTCGTGCTTCTGTAGTAAATCAACACAAAACATTTTTCTTCTCTTCCAACAGTTTTCATGTTTTCTAACTTTGCTTATGTCACACAATTTCTCATGACTTATTTAATTCTTAACACTTTTTGCTTGTTTTACTAATAATTTGAGATGAGTTGTATGAAAAGTTTTTCTAAAACTTAGCAAAGGATCAGCGCCTTCAACTCCTGGCAAGCTGCTTGCAGCACAAGTCAGTAGGCAGCATGACAACAGAGTATTAAAACACAAGCACTTCTAGAGTTCCAGGCTTCTTCCCTCCTTCATGGTTCCTTACGTTTACAACTTGTGATGTGGTATGTGGATTTACGACCAGAGAGGCTGCTCTAACTAAATCTGCAAATGATAAAGACCTGTTGAAACTGTGGAAAAGCAGAAACACTCAGCAGAGACGTACAAAGTCAGCAAAGATGAAGTGAGAGTAAAAACAATCTTTGTCTTTCCTTGTGTGATCTTAAATAACAGTTTCTGTCACAAAAGAACTACTTGCACATTTACATAACAGACCAAATCCATACTCATGAACTTAATTTGGTCTACTAGCGAGTGGCACTAATAGTGTTGAATGTAAATACTGAAATGCAGAATTCAAAGACCAGACTGCAAATTTTCGGCATTCATCACAGTTTGATTAGTATGAAAGTCTATTATAGATTCTTTGGTTTTCACCCTAGAAAAGTTCATGTGTCAGTAGCAAAGACTGAGTTTTCATACAGAACGTTGTTCTGAGACCAACAGCAAGAGAGACAATTCAACAATGACCACGTCTGATTGCACTTATTTAAATGTTGATGCTGCTATGAGCATCAGTGCTTTAAAAAACATTGCCTTTTCAGCAATACTGCAACCAATGGTCCCCGTTGAACTAAAGCTGATACACAAAACCCAAGATTTGTTCATTAAAAAAAGTCTGAGCACCCTCAGACCTAGTTAAAGTCATAGACAAGCAAAAAATAAATGTTTCTGACTGTTTTTAAAATGGTGAAAATATCTGTAGGCTCCCAGAAACAGAAACCCCTTTGCCATGCTGGTTAAAACCTCAGGCCTGCACTGTCTGACCTCATCCAGTGTGATGATTTGCATCAAACAATCCAATAAGGTACAGGCTATGAGCAGCCAGGCACCAGGGGGGTTGAAAAAAAAAAAACCAATGGTATTTGGGCCTTTTTCCTGCATTAACTAAGTAAAAGATGGATTATTTATAGTCTGTACGTGGCTATAGGTTTAGTATACTGTTAAAAAAATAAAAGCCAAGTTTAATAGGTTTTTGAATCTCATATTAAACAATTGGTAGCGTTGATACACCATCAGTAAATCAGAAATCCTGCTCCTGAGCGCCACTGGAATCCAAAATTCAGGATTCTGCTGCTTGGGGGCGTAAAAATGCCATACTTTAGGGCAGACAGAGGATATTAATTGTAATTTAACTTTGAACTGAAACAAATGGTGAGTTATGGGAGAAAGCAATTTAGAACAGGATAAAATCATCACTGAGTAGGTCTGTGTGAATTTTCATGAATGCTGATCATGATTTTATGATTATAAATCATCGCAAAGTTTTACACTTGCAGCAAAATAAGGAAATACATTCCAAATTTTATTTCAGTGAGTTTTTACAGAATATCTAAAACTCTACGTTCACTTCATCACTTTGAAGAATTTCAATCGGCTTTAGGAACTGAATACAACTGGACATAATGCATGCTTGCTTCACTGGCAGACCTGAATGTCCTGATTTTAGCCAAAAATTTCCATATATAAAGGAAAGATCCTTAACACTGAAAACACTGTGTGATACAATATTTTACATTGATTTTGCTTTCCCCCAGGATTCTTACATATATTTTAGAGTTTGTCTAGCCTTCTCACACAAATTATAAGTGAAAGCAAAAAAACAACTGAATGACCAAAACTTCAGGAGCTCATTGGAAGTCTGACCAGCCTCCGAGTATGCACAAATCTCTAAAACACAAATTTAGACTGTAGTTTAAAATAAAAAGAAAAATCCACAAAAGGATTTGAACTGTTTTTTCTCCCAGTTATTTCTACATCTGTAACTACACAGAGAAGATGACTGTTAGACACAGATGAGCTTTAAGGCCAGAGTTATGGAGAATTTTTGAATTTTGTCAGGGAAAACCCTTTGCATCAAAACATTGAATTCTGTTCTACAATTTCTCACATACTGACGAGCAACAAGACCTCTGGCCATATCTGCTCCCATATTAAAAAAACGTCAAATTATCCAGAAAAAAAACAGAGAATAAGTAACTCAACTGAGGACAGTAACTCAGCCCACCAAATTTTTACTACTATTTTCACCTGCTGATCTTTCATCTGGATCCCTGCTCATATCGCCTAATTTGGTTTTATAGGTAAAGATTTCATCAATGCATTTGGCAACATATTATGTCAGCAGCCATTTGGAAGCGGCCAAGATAATATCCTACCACCAGCCCCTGAGCCCCAGCAGGACTTCCAACCACAACAGCAAGTATTTTTCAGTATTTTGAGGTCAAGTTAAAGGGATAAATGCTACATAGTAAGGCTAAGTCATATAAATATTAAAATCCTTCTTTGTCACTCTTCTGAAGCACACGGTAATAATCACTAAACAAATAGCAGGAAACCGGTGGAGAATTCCCTCCAAAATCTCAGGGTACATGGTGGCAGAACTAGGAACAACAGTTTCAATTTCCTTCCTGAAACAACACAAACACACTTACTAATAACAATCAGGTATTTTTAGAACTTTAAAACGTGTATTTTGTTTCTTCATTCAATTTCAGCTAAATTAAATTCATAACCTGGTTTTTATTTTACCTGCTAAAAAACCAAAATGCAGCACTAACCCAGCAAGGGAAGAAACACCCAGCTGAACACCATTTAGCCCTGTAGTACACAAGTTATTTTAATTTTCTCCTAGTAAGCATCATGTACTAACTTATGTGCGACACTTCACCCACTTCCAGACGCATTGCTAATTTATTGCTAAAGATCAACTTCTTTTTCATTAAATTGCATTTATCTATGTTACAATCCACTCAGAACTAAACTTTGAGCTGAATTCAGGTAAATCCATAGAGGAATTCTGTGAGATAAAGGCCAAAATGCAGTTCACAGTGCACCTATTTTTGAGTTGTAGGCAAAAAAATTTAGCAAGGTCAAGCAATGAAGCATCGTCAGAGGGGATTTGTTCCTAATACACCCAGTACAACAATTCAGAGGATTTTACCTTGGTTTTCTTTCAGAAGTGATATTTTAATTTATTTTTTTTTTATGTAGCAGACAGTGAGTATGATGAGATACGCACCGCTCGCAGTATAGGATTTCATAGCCTACTGAACAGGCAAGGACATAAACAGAAGTTTAGAATGTGCACAAGTTTCACAGCACTGAAGACAAAGTCCCTACAAATTTAATCTTTTTTTGTATCATAGAATCATTGTGTAGCTTCAATCTGCTCTCTATTTCTCCATGGCCCATATCCATTGCAGATAAATAACAATCCCCACTTAATCTTAAAACCAGGTAATTAATTAGTTGCTATCAGCAAAGTGCATTGCAAATATTACACACTACAAAAGTCAGGGGACTTAATTTCCTTTCCACAAACTCAGGTGATGTCCCACTGAACAAACATAGAAAATTTCAGGGTTGTATTATAAGACAAAATGAGAGGGTAAAACTGCCCTCTTAGAAAAATGGGATCTAGTTCCACAAGATTGGAATGTGAGAGGTGCACGAGATTATATGAGAAATTCCATCTCCTCATGATAATTCTTCTAGTCCAGGTATACACTTACACACCTAACTATACATAGATTTGCAGTTATTTATGTGAGATCTTGAGATGAGGTAAGAAAAGCCAAAACCACTTCAGCAAAGATTCAAACCCTATCTATAATTCATGTATTTCTGGAGAATATTTGTTTTCATAACTTCATGACTTCAGGGAAGAATGCAAGCTGTCTTTTTTTCCCCAGTTTCCAGGGTTTTTTTTCATTTGGTAGCGTCTGATTTGTATTATTTATTACAGAAGTCACACACTTTCCATCTGGATTCTGCAACAGAAAAACAAGACCCCCTCAAAACAACGGCAGAGTGCACACAGGCAAAAGTAGCTTTCTATTTAAGAATATGGGGGGAGTTTGAAGGGAAGGAAGAAAGGTCTGGGCGTAAAACATATCAAAACCCCAATCAATTATTCCTGTATATATATATATTGAACTAAAGAAACGGGGAGAGGAAAGAAATACAAGCAGTAGACAAATCTTTGTCCTCGCCATTTTAAAGTAAGTGAATAAAGAACTTCTCATGCCCCTTCCCTTCCTCAGCTCTGACCAATATGTTTCAACTTTATGCTTCCCAAGTATTTAAGTTACAGTCTTGACATTTCACCCTTTTTGATGTATGTAGAGCTGGGAACATGCATTTAGAGAATAAAATGACCCATCCTGCAGCCTTATCATCTCTCTTTGTCCCCTTCATCTCCACACTGTCACTGGCCTTTCATTAGCCTGAAACACGAACTGAAACCTGTGTAAAGCATTTAATGTATAACCAATAATCTATACCTTCTCTCAAAATAGATTTCTACGCGTTTGTGATGGGTCCCCCTCATTTTGAGTGCTGAAACAACTATTCTTCTGAATTAACTAATGAGCTTCTATTCCACTCCTGGAGGACAAAAGGGAAAAACTCTCATTCCATCCCAATCCAATTCCATCCCCACCAAACCCCGCCCACAATCATTTCCACGACAGTAGCTGATATCCAGAGGCTACAGCCTGCTCACTCTGCAGAGTGCAGAGCGGCAGAGCAGAGAGAGGGACGGATGGCAAGAATTTCCTCCCCGCTGCCCACGCCAAGGGAAAGCACGGAGTCCGGGGCCAGGAGAGCAGCATGGCCCCGTGCTGGCGCCGGGCACGCAGGGGCTGCCAGATGGCTCCGAGGGAGCAGCCAGGGATCCTCGCTGCAGCCCTGGCACGGCCAGCACGGGAGCTGCCCCGGCAGCACTGAGCCCTCGGAACGGCGGGGATTTTTGTAAAGTACTGTGATGTAATCAGGAACCCCTTCGTTTGCAGTCAGTCAAAGCAGAACCTCGAATACCTCTGTTATTTCTGCTCTGTTACAAAGGTATGCAGTCCTTTAGCTTGGGTACAAGATACATTTCAGACTAGATCAGATCAGACTAACTATACTGCAAGGCAAAATGTAAAAAATCAGAAGCACAAAGAAGTGGAGCGGCTGATGTACATTTTGGCTCAGGTGTTGAATCACAAAATGGAAAATAAATTCTGATTATCAGAAATCTTTTCTTTGCCCTGAAGTAAAATGGCTGTTTTAACATTAGTATTATTTTCCTACATTTATTCTGTAAATTGTGGCAATTTGGAATTGAAAAGGTAATTTTGAATTTTAAAATCGGAAGATTTAAAAAGTAGTGCAAGAAAAATTCAGTATTTGTTTTCTTTCTCATTGCAGCTGTAATGGCTTGTCAAGCTCACCCTGTAGTGAGAAGTAGAGAATTTCATCTCACTGAAACAGCATCCTTTGAAAAATTATTGTTGATAAACTAACTTATTGCACGAATAGATCATTATTTATCTCAAAGTAAGTCAGATGATCTAAAATAGGAATAAGCTTTGTTTGGAATACTGCTGTCAGAAACAGGATGGATGTCACTGTCTCCAACACAACATAAATTTAACAGAACCACGGAGACAGTTACCTGAGATCATAGGGCATGACTGCATTCCAGGGGTCTGCATATAAACCATCATTCTCTCCCCATCCTCTGCACTGGCCTGCAAGGTCTACCAAAACTGAGAGCAAGCATCTAAATCCGTCTCAACTCTCTGGCACTTCAGCACAAAAATGGCACAGAACTGTTACTTGGAGACCTGAATGCAGCCCTGACACAAACACAAACACACAGAGAAACCAAAGTAACACACCAGTGGAAACGGTGCCTGATCAAAATCTCTGCAGAGGAACAGCAACAGAGAGCAAAGAAAGGGAGCACTGGGCAAGAGGCAATCACAGGCTGGAGAGGAAATTTCCAAGGCACAGCGTGGAGATGGATTTGCACAGCTCACACACGCTGCTAGTGCTGCGGCCACCTGGGTGTCACCCCCGGGACCCTGGCAATGAGGGGATGTAAAATGATATTCCTTGGAAGATACCTGTGCACAGTTAAAATGAAATCTAACCTGGAAGAGATGATGGCTACAACATGAAATGGTTCAGGCTTCATTTCTGACCTCCTGATGACTAAATTTATGTGTGTGCGAGCTTCGAGGGCTTTTCAAAAATGGAGATGTGCAACTGTGCAAACTTCATGCTATAACTGCACGTGGCACATTCTATGGCATTTAAGGCTCATTAAATTCTGAATCTTGTGTCATCTGCCCTTGGCTTAAAATAGTTCTCTGTGAGCCTTTTGTCTCTAACTTCCTCTTTAACAGAAGTTGTTTCTGTCAATCTCTTAGCTCCCTTTATTTTCTTTACCACATCAGTTCCACAGCAATACCATCAGATTACAACTCTAATCCTCCACAGATTGTCTCCCTTCATGTTTACTCAGAGGAAAGCAAAAAAACTGAACAATTTACAAACTTTCTATGACCAAGTAATAATTAAAATCGTTTCAGAATGCCTTTTTTTTAAAAAAAATATTTTTCACAATTAAATTAAAAGCAGATTTTTCAATAGAGGTTCACTCAGTTTTCTAATACATATACAAATCCAGTGGTAACAGAAATGTTTTTTTTCAGAAAAGCCTAGGAACTGCAGGAAGGAACGGTTGTAGCAAGTTCAGAGGAAACTACAATGACCAGAGAAATGGGGCATCCCTCCTACAAGTAAAATTTGAGCAAATTAGGATTGTTCAGCCTGGAAAAGAGAAGGTTTAGGGTGACCTGACTTCAGCTTTCCAGTATCTGAAGGGAGTAGGACAGGAAAGACGGAGTGGGACACTTTACAAGGGCACAGAGCGACAGGACAAGCTGAAATGACTTCCCTGTGACAGAGAGGCGGTTTGGATTAGGTGTTAGGTAGAAACCCTTCCCTGTGAGGCTGTTGAGGCCCTGCACAGGCTGCCCAGAGAAGCTGTGGCTGCCCCATCCCTGGAAACGTCCAAGGCCAGGTTGGACAGGGCTCTGAACAACCTGGTCTAGTGGAAGGTGTCCCATGGGGACATGCCATGGCAGGCGGTCTGGAAAGAGATGATTTTGGAATCCCTTCCAACAAAAGCCATGCTATAATTCTATGATTTAGTTTTTTTTCTATGCTACACCTCTTTAAGATCACTAAAGAACTGACAGAACAGAATCTGATTTATCTCAAGTTGCTGTGACAGGAAATGTTTCTTTTTATAAATCAAGAGATTCATCACAATAGCAATATTACATTGCCAAAGAAGTTTCCGTTGAATTTAAAGCATGATCAAAATTCAGACACTTAGCGAAATCAAGAAATATCACATCACTGCTGCCTGCTTTCAATAGCTGTTTGAAGTTATTGGGAAGGGAAAAAAGAGACTGTCTTATTACAGGTTGGCGGTACAGATTTTATGACAAATTTCTTCCCTGCTGTAAAGACTTTATGACTGAAAAGGTACAATGCTTTATAAAATGAAGCATCTTTTTCCATGATAATAACTGTTAAGTTTTTCCTCAGTGCTCATATGCCTCCAGCTTATTTTGTAATGATATAACACCTGCAATGGATTAAATTTGCACTGTAACTGTAGCAGAGAGCATAAGAAATGTCACTTCTCATTAGCCTGCATATAAATCTGCCTTTTTTGGTAAGCAGAATAAAAGAAAGACCACTGAACCGCTAGAAACTCAAAGCATATGTTGTTCATGCAAAAAGGACACTCAGCAATATGAGTCTTTTCCATGCTGTTCTCTTTCAGGACTGGAAGAATATTTTTGGAAAGAAAAAGGAAATACACAGAAATGCATTCCCACCAAGTTGTATTAGATTTCTATAATTGCTTGCTGACACAGCTGAATAGTCATAAAATATCAGAGAGTAAATGAGTTGATAATGTAAAGCAGTAATTAGGATTTTGTGCATGCTTATGCTATTTACATATTTTAATGCTTTGATATTAACATGTCAACTTTAATAGTATGCAAATGAATTCCCGTGTGTGAGATTTATTCTCCTCAGCATTAGGCGTGTATTCATTGACAGCAACTGTAAATTTCCTTTCTTATTTGTCTTTTTAGAAAGACTTTCCAGGATCTTATATAGAATGTTTTCCCTGCAGTGCCCTGTCCAGGTTGATTAAAGAAGTTTATAGCTCTAATGGATAGAACAACCCCAGCCACCAGCTCCATGGATCACAGCGCTATAAAAATACATACATACAATCTCTTGGTGCCTGAAGTTCCGCAGCAAGGTAAATAAAAATAGGTTATTCAACTCCGTGGTATCTCTGCCTGTCTCTAGGTAGTGCTGATGCTCACTAACAATCTGATGTAACACAGTTAAGCTGAGAAGTGTGAAAACACACATCAAAACAGCCATGCCTCAAAAGGCAATGGCAGACCTCAAAGGTATTTTAGAAGACTCAGGATTAAACATGCCTTTCAATATTTTTTTCCACATTTCATTGTGTTCCTGATCAGTCCTTTTTTTCTGTTGAGTACATTTCTGGAAAGTTTTCAACCTTCAGACGAACAACACTTAATTAAAAACAAACAGCTGGAAAACAAAGGTACCGTGCGATTAATAAAAAAGTACAGCCTACCATCAGGTATCGCTTTACAGTGCACTGCAATTTAGTTCTGGGTGTACTGCAGAACCTGCATAATACAGCCAGAGTTGCCTGGCAACAAACAGGAACTATATCAGAAAGGAGCAAAGGTGTGAATGAATAAACAGAAGTGACAGGGACATGAGAAAATGCTCAGTAAAACCATGTTCAGTGCTAGAATGTCTAACCAGGCTTTCACAACATCTCAAGGGGAACACTGAATCAAATTCTCCTCACCATTAAAGTAAGATTTGTGTACATATATTTAAACTGGAACTGACAAAACAAGCAGAATATAAAATAGGGAGAAAAGGCAAATTAATGAATATTCTCTCATCAGTTTAGATACTGAGTACATCCACAGATGAAATACCCAACACTAACCTGATTAGATGAAGTAGAATTGATCAAAACTCCTGGCTCAACTCCAGGTGCTCATCAGGCATCCATTTTGGTGCTAAGCTTCTGGAAACCCAAGCACTCCCACACTGAATTTGAAAAACCACCGATCATCATTATCTGCACTTCTTTCCATTCAGGAACCCCAGGCTGACACACTGAACTGTTTTGGTACTTCGCAATTTATTTATTTTCAAGATTATTTGGTTATAACCAACAGTCCACGAGGCATAACTGCACTTCACACTGAGATGTTAGTACTGTACAGAAGTATTTTAGCCATTTTACAGCACCACAACATTTCAGTGTGAAAGCAACCCCACTCTAGTGTGACTACTCAATCAGAAGAGAATAGATAGTTAGATATGAGAAAATCCTGAAGATCCAAACAATATTGATATCTCTGAAGAGTGTTTTCTAAAGGGACACATTTCATAGTGATAATTTGCAAAATTATAGTTTGCTATATTGAATATACATGGCCAAGCCCTTCATCTGGCATATTTCAGAGAAGCTCCCATCATCCAGGAGAGCCAAGCTACTTAATCACAACTGAGGGTCTTACTGTTTTTCACAAAATGATGCTGAAATACCCAGCTAAATCTAAGTCGACCTTTCTCTTCTCTATAGGTAAGACAACGTGATCAAGCAGAGATTGATTAGTCAGAATTACATTGACGTAATGTTGGGGCAGAAAGTTGCATGAGGTCATCTTCCTGAACAGATGGTCTAGAGATATTGGTTTTAACCAGCACATGGTTGAGTAAATAATGTTTAAGTTTTCTTTGAGAGCCTGGGGAGTGAACCAGATAGAGTTGAGTGAAATACCTGTGCCTCCTGCCCACATCATCTGCTACTCCCAGGGTTTTCATTTCCTGCACTGTTTGTGCTTTATCACACGGCTCACTGGTCAGGCAGTCTGTGCCCTTGGTTCAAAAAGCTTTTATTGGAACATTGAGAGAAATGTGCACTTAGTTCCAATTTGTCATTTCTTTAAAAACATAGGTTGTTCCTTACAGGCGAAATCAGACAATAGACAGAAGTGTGTGGATGAATGGCATTTTTTCAGTCAGCATAACCAATTTCATACGTAGAAATAAATGACCGCAATACCATAAAAATCTACATGATCAGTTGCATGAACAATTTTGTTTCTGTTGAGATTAAATGCATGGGTGAACACACACGTTTCTTAATTCTCATATTTGTGTAACATGGACATGTCTAGCCGTATCTGTTTACAATCTCAAAGGGACTGGTCCTTGACTGTATTATTTGTTTTCTGTATCTTTGTTTAGAGCAAATTAAGAGTGGCTGATAAGGAAGCTCAGAAAATTTCTCTGATACTTTTTAATTCTTTGAGCAGGAGCATCTTTTTAACCAAATAGAATCAACATTACTGACTTTTTCAATAACATCTGACTAGTGTGTGTTCTATCACATTTGCTTTTCATACTAAAAATTCTGGGATTGTCATTGTTATAATATTCAAATGGCCATTTGATTACGAAAGATGGTATATTAAAAATAAAAATACTGCACAAAATTCAAAACCAGGGTAATGATTTACAAACAGGTAAATGAATATGTACAATTAATATAAGCTTGAGAAGAAATTAGTTTCTATTCTGTTGCATTACTTAACATAGTATCTTTAAATGACCTTCAAATGCTACCAATTCATGACTACAAATTATTATTCTGAGTAAACACTAAAAGTACAGAGGTATAAACAAAAACGCTATAGAAAAATTAAATAAAAAAAATCCTTGTTCAAGCAATGATCTGATATGGTAACAATATTTTAAATAAACTGCCTGCCTAAATTACCTGTGTGAAAGGAGCACTCAAATGTGTAGGTCAGCTGCTTCTGCAGCTAACTCTTATTAAACATTTCCTGCTCCCTTCACCTTCTCTCTCTAAAACCTGTTGAGTGCTAGCAGAGCCCCCACATTTCTATTTTTATGGTGTTTGTAAAAAAGGCTAAAAAGAAAACAATAAAAGAAAAAACCACTAACATCGGCATTCAGAATTATTTCATTTAATCCAACCTTTGAGCTAAAGAGGAGAGCATTCTCACATTCTAAGAAAAGAAAAACATACACAAGCCTGGCAGCGCTGCCTATACAACTTCTTAAATTACACATGGGTCTATCCCAAAGAATACAAACCCCATTCTCCAAATAGGCTTCTGTAAAATAGAAAAAGGTGAAAAAGAGAAGGAAAAAGGGATACAGGTAAGGTTTTATGTATCAGTTAGAGAGAGAAGATTCAGCTGAAAAAAAAAAAAGAAAAATCCCACTTCTAAATTTCATCCCATCTTCCTCACAATAGCTCAGGATATCATGATCTGGGCTGGCTGAAGTTCATCACAGAAACTTCCATCTGCCTCCAGATTTGTCCAGTGGTTTCAATAAAAGGATGAATTTGTTGTTTGCAATGGTGTTTATGGAAAACTTGCAATCAAAACTCACTTTAATAAACCCACTTAATACCACACATAAAACAATGAGGTTTGCAATAACCCGCTTTCACTTGGGGCACCAGAAGCTGTAAGGTCATTACAATATTATTGCAGACAAGTGTTTTTCTCGTGTTTTATGACTGTAATGTCATTCCTATTTGACTTCACTGACACTACTCATGGCAGAATTGCTTATGACATAATTATGGAAATACAATGCTTATTATTGCATAATAGGCTTACAAATCTCATGCATGCATCATTATGTAAATTCAAATAGTGGAGCAAATGTTGTTGATATCAATGTGTCCATACAAGAATAAGCTAAACAAATGAAATATAGTTCAATTAGTAGTTTGATGGGAAATCTTAAATAAAAGGAAATGCTCAAGGGAGGAAAGCATTTTTAAAAGTTATGTCAAAATCTGACATAACTTCTGGAAAAGCAAAGATTTCTATTCAGTTGATCCCAGGACACTATAACTCAAGAAGTGATTGATGATATACATGCCAAATTCTAAGTTCTCTAAAGCTACATGTCAGATAATTTGCCTGAGATTCAGGAACCTGAGCTTAGCTAGTTTTGTAGTTACCCCAAAAGTTAACAGAGAGAGGAACAGGGGCAAAAGAGAACAAGAGAAAGACCTACAGAGTCAAATATGCTACTGCAGATCTTTATGTTAAGCTGATGTTAATTACCTTCTGAAAGTAGTTACTTCTCCCCCATGACTACAGGCAGAACTTCTAACCTGGATAAATAATGAACTTCTAAAATGTGCTACAACCTAAATCCCAGCCTATATGCTGCACACATGTAGCAGAGCAACCCATACATCCTATCCTAATTCCAATGGCCAGGCATCTCCTTGCTCAGACTGGGCAAATCTGTGCCATATCCCCCATGTATCTTTATTTGGTAGATATGACTCTTGTAGTTTCTGGTGGACTATATTAACTCAAGTAACAGTGGGTTGGTGGCTAAATTTAAACCTCTCTAGAAGGAAATCGAATTTTGAAATTGAGGAGAATCCAACCCATCCAGCCCCCACTAATCTGATGCCAATTCCAGCAATAGATGCCCACACCCTGGAAAAGGACTGCAGATCAACAGGAGAGCACGTGAAGGACAGCACAAAGGAACTCCAGCCGGTAGGTCACCTTCCAAAGGGGTCCAGCTAAAATGACTGTGCAAATGCACATGGCTAAGGGAATAAACAAGAGGAGCTAAAGACACAGCTGCAGGGCGGGGATCTTACTTGAAATAACCCCCTGCAGCACCCCGGGGCTAGCTCAGTTTCTTGAGAGGCTTTGGAGGGACATCTCAGGGACAAGACAAAAGATTCCAAAAGAGGCTCTTACCCTGGGATTATTCCAAGGTGTTTATTCTTGAGGGTTTCCAGGGGGGGAAAGAGAAAGAACAAGGAAGAGCAGGGCCTTACCTAGTCTCCTACTCAGGAAAGGATCGCTGGAACTCAGCCAACTAGGTCAAGAAAGGAAGGAAGGGTCAAACTACATGGTTACAGACTTCAGGGGTCCTGGAGAAAAAACATTCCCCAGAGAAATACAACACTTACTGGCATCCCAGAGGCAACCACACCAAGCTGTGCAGTGCAGGTGACACTCTGGAGGGAAGGGATGCAGCCAGGGGACTGAGAGGCTCGGGAGGTGCACCTGAGACAATCTCATGCAACTCAACAAGGCCAGGATCCTGCACCTGGGATCAGGCAATGCCAAGCCACAGGCAGGACAGAGAAAGGACTGGGAGCAGTCCTTGAGGGGGAGGACTTGGTGAGGTGAGGAGGTGGTGCTGGAGTACAAAAAACTCAGCGGGACCTGGCAACATGTGCTTGCAGCCCATTTTCTTTCTCTTGGCTGACTGGCACAATGATTGATGCATTTAACTCCTTGCCTACAAACCAGAGTTTGTCTTGTCCAAAATTGCTTTAACACTAAAAAGCTGCACTGGGCTACATTTTCTGCAACCTGTTGTGTCTTTTAATTCCACCAGCTAGAGCACCGCCAATGCTGAAAGCCTGTGAGGGCTTAATCAGTACGTTTCCTACACTCCTGCAAAGCAATTTAGATGATTCAGACAGCACTAGTGTTTCACCATTGCTGAAGCCAGTGGTATTGCATTGGCTGCACAAATTTTGCAAGAAATCCTGGCAGAGAGTCTGCTTTAAACATCCTCTAGAAGGTGACAAGGTCATTGGGTGTTATTTCTTCATTTTTTCCCATTTATTTCTTGCAATTATATGAGACTAGGTTATACACATTCACAGTCTAATTCACATCTAGTCCAATTCTTTGTATGAAGTTCTCTGATAGTGGTTTTCATTAGCCAAAAGTACTTTAAAAAGACCCAGACTTATTTCTAGGAGAAATGGTTTTTCAGTGTCAGGTGAGCTTTTCTCTACACAGGGCAGCTTCATTTGAAATGAAGCTCACTGCAGAAAATCAGTGATGGCTCCCTCTTCGGCCCTTTCATCTTGTACACAAATATTTAGGTGTAACCTGGAAGGGACATGATGTCTGTGTTTTTCTACCTATGGTTCCTTCTACTGTTGTTTGAAATATGAGCATGGGGGAAATACACCCAACAATAAAAAGGACAAATAGAAGAAATTGCTACCTGATGTCTGCTTCTTCTTACTGGCGTTATATTTTCTCCTTCAAGTAGCAAACTAAATACTACAATTTTCAAGTAAACCTGTGTGCAGTTGTTTACAGCATAATGGGGTAATATGCAGTGTCAGCTCTGCAGCTCAGCACTGACCTTTTTCCACTGCAGTCAGGACACAAAGGTGAAGACTATATTTAATATCTTTTCCTATTAATAAGCATTAAAGATTCTCAGATGCTAGTCGTTGTCTAGAAAGGATAAGAACAGAAGGATACTTTTCTTGTATTTTGTGGCTTGGGCTTCACTTCAGAGACAATCTAGACTGACATAAGACTGGTTGGCAAAAAAGGATGCACTTGCAAACGTACCTGAAATCACTTCACTTTATCTCTGATAGGAATGGTTGACATAATATAAGTATTGTCTTGAAAAAGCCTGGTATTAAGGGAATTTTTTCAATTCGTACAAATTATATCGCGTGGCCTAAATCTTTTCCCTCTACATTCATTTACTGCCCAGACCTCTCCCTCACAAGTGGAATATATAATAAAGCATGATACAATTAAGAGAAACAAAAAAGCTTCTACCATCAGTGGAAAAAAATCAAAAATCAGAACATGCTTCATTCTTACTGCTGTGACTGTAATGAGACAACTAAGCATCAACAGAAATACAACTCCCAGACCACTGGCACAACCCTTAATCCCATCCCTACTTAGGGCTGTTTGCCAAAGTCCTTTCCCTTAAAAATGAAAGTGATGCAAAGACTCAGTGCTGCTCTGCCCTGGGCCTGACTTCTCAGGAGCAGACACATTAAAAATATTCCACTGCTCTTGCAAATACATAGTAATTCATTAACAATCCATCTGGAGGTTATTATTATTGACTGTCTTACCGTGTAAGTAAAAATTACATTAGCTGCTCATGCAATTGCACCTTTATTTTCAAATTCGGCCTTTTCCACATGTATCCTGGTATGACTATTGTCTTTGCTACAGTGTTCATCCTGTATTTGTCTCTCTTTTATGGAAGTCTAAACCTTTCTTGGTTAGGCATGTAAATGAGGAGAGGGTATATTTTTTTTTAATATAAGGTAAGTAAATTAAACGTGGTGGCTTTGCCTGTCACAGCAAGCAGCCATAAACCTCAATTATGATACACTCGGGTTGAAAAATCTCTCTTGTGATGTCAGGGGAAAACCCCATAGATTTCAGTAGAGGCAGGACATCACTCAGGGAGCTGTATCTGATATCACGAGTAATTCTATGAATTTCTGTAGTTATTTTTGACTCACTTCCATATGATTTACCTCCACTAGTATGACCTATAATGAAAAAAGTGGGGAGCTATATTTCTTCAGCTTTCATAGCAAAATAGGACATTTTGAAAGCAATATACAATGCCCTTAAAAGCTATATTCTTCTTAATTCTAGGTACATAAGCCATGTATGCCTCAATAAAACTAGTTTTACTAAAAATAGACTATTGTGAAAACTCAACATTTGTCCATGCAGAAAACAATGAACTGAGCACTTTGCAATATGTGTTTAAAATGTTGAAATTATTTTAAAATGTGTTTTTTAATAAGTTTCCGTTTGCTTTGCTAATTATTGATCGTGGATAGCTACTTTCTATTTTCTATTAAGAAGATTAGTACATGTGTTTTTTATCTTGCATAACATGAAAGATAGGAAAAAATGATCCTTCATTAATTAATAATTTTTATTTTGCCTTTGTTTCTGCAGGTGAAAAAACTATTTGTGTATGTTATCACAAGTAACTGAAACCAGGAGAAAGTGAAGGGGGGAGTATCTAAAGCTCTAATAAGTAGGGAGACTTCTCTCTGACCTGTGTGAAATCCTGACATTGTCAGTGAGACTACTCTCAGACTATAAAGTGAATAATCTTTTTTGTGAGAGAAAGGAAAATAAAGTCTTATCTGGAATATTATCTCTAATACTGATCGTGACCTTTGTTTAAAAAGCTGAACTTCGGATGGAAAAGTGTCAGAAAGGGCATTAGACTGAGAAGGTGAGTGGAGGGCTTGAAAGAGGTTAATAAAGGAACTCGTCTCACTCACTCCAGCAAAATGAAGGCTGAGGGGAAGTTGATGGCTCTCTCTACATACGAGGGGAGAAAAGCATCACTGAGAGAAGAGCACTCTAAATTAATGAACAATTGTGCCAACGGACCAAATGCAAGCAAAGAGATTGTGAATAAATTCAAGCCAAAAAATTAGAAAAAGGCTTTTCAATAATTGAAGCAGTGAGGAAGCCACTTGCAGTGGTGCCTTATTTTCTGCCCTGTTCATCACACACAGCCAGCAATCAGTCTATTAGTTGGGTAAGGCCCTACACAAATAACATAAGCTGAATCAAAGGGCTTAGCTCAAGAAAAATGTTTATAAACCAACTCCTTCTACTCCTTACAAATCCAGTTGCTAAACATTCAGGCAATGCTAGCATTTCACTAATCAAACTTTTCATTCCTACTCCAACTTAGAGCTCCTCTTCCTCCTTGGCCTCTCTCCTGGGAGCAGATATTCCCACCCATTGACAGCAGTTCTACTGCCATGTGCAACAGGTAGAATAATCTCACGCCACTCCCTCCAAAAGCAATCTGAAGCCTTTTCAACACATATCCCAGCACTCTCAGTTCAGTAAAGCTGCAGAAGGTCTGCAAATCTTCCTCTTCGTAAAGTCAAGTAAGAGCGAGCAGAGTTCATTTGCACAGGCTCATCACAAACAACAGCACCTGCCAGCTGGGAGCCACAGCCTGACAGACAGAGCTCCACTCAAAGACATTTGCCATCATAACCCTGCTGAAGGATCTTTCCAGTTTAATTACAACTTCAACCTGAAAATTTCTATCTAAAAGAAGCTGACAAAGCAGGCAGCCCTTTTTGGATTTGGAAGGGTTTGAGCAGTGTAAACAGCAAGTCTTTCACAGCCTCTCATTTATCCCAACATCTCCATACATTTCTTTCTGTTTGAAATTGGATTGTAACTTTCTTTGGCCTTTGTTGACGGCCATTACTGTCGGTGATTTGTGAGGAAAATCTGCAGGTATAGAAGTCTGTAAACACATTAAAAAAAATATGGGAAGTGGTTGGGTGTATATAATCAGGAGTCATAGGATTATATTAAGAGAAAATACAGATATTGTGCTTACCAGCAAAAACTCAGTGACACTGAAATCTGTTCATCCATGAGAAAGTCTCCCAAAAGATGCTACAGAAAATCCTTCACTGCAAATTTGAAAGTGAAGTTTGCTTGATGCAGTGAACACTGTTTTGGAAGGACATTGGCAAGCTCACTACAGTACGTCTTTGCTCATAAACAGCATAAGGTTAGTTGTCCTCCTGGAAAAAATACCCTGAATTAGAACCAAAAGCACCATTCCACACAGGGATGAACTCCGAATTTTTTGAATAGAGGCAGCTATATAGGAGAATGGTGTCTCCTAATCTCTCACACAGAATGTAAGAGTGTTTGCAAGGCCTTTCCTAAGATATAGGAGACCTTGCTTAAGTAAGTGAACTGAATACATTTTCAATACTTCAGATGAGTGTCCTAATTACCCCATGGCTCTCTTCTAATCCTTTAGCAAACAGTGAAAACGAAGTGCTGAAATTTATTTCAGTGAAATACTGATTGACTTGTAGCTCAATGTTTTTCCTTTTTACCATTAAAGTTTGCATTTTCCAGCCGTACAGACATTTTCTTTACGGTGTTATATCAGGACGGTCAAGATTATTAAACACTGGCCACCTTCATCCCTCATCTCCCGCTACTAAAAAAAGACTTGCATCTTAAATGTTAATTATGCATTTGCAGGCAGTCTAAATGACTCAGGGGACTGAAATCTGACTCTAGCTTTTCATCAGCAGGTCATCAGTTCAGACCTGACTCAGATCAGCAGTGGCTGGAAGCTTCAACAATTCAACAGCTGTTTAGATGACCTATATGAAAGAATATAATATTATATTTTATGCAGCTTTGTGTGGAAAAGAATTCACATCTTAAGAGTCACGTTCAGAACTGACATTAATTGGGATCCATGCTACCAAACACTAAGAGGACAGCAGGCCTGGAAACTCTCCTGTCTCTGCAATCTCCTCCAAACTAAGGATGGAAAACTTGATGATGGAACAGAAGGTGGTTTTTTTTCTTTGACTTTTTAAAAATATTTATTTTTATTTTCATGGTTTCTCCTGTTATTTCTCCAATGGAGCAAGGGAATCCTCAGTCAATTGTTCACGAATGCACTTAATTTCAAATTTGGGAGTCAGCATTGTAACAGGCTCCAGATAATTATTCTGTGCTTGATAACTCCCTTTCTGTGTGCAGACTATAGGCACCAAGAAATTATCCTTATGAAACTTCTCCAGAAAACAAAAAAAAAAAAAAAAAAAAAAAAAAAAAAACAAAAAAACCCAGAGATACATCAGACTCAATACATTGAAACAGGTGATACCAACACTTCTGTTTTCCCTATTCATAGGCTTTCTAGAAATTGGATTATAGACCTATATGTTCATATTCACTGCCCCAGTATAACCTGTAGAGAGTTGTCAGAATGGGAAAGCATTAGAACTCTTTCCTTGGGCTTACGTCAAAATTTCAACACTTCTATGGATAAAACAAAATTTACAATACAGACATTTATTTACTAGTCCTAATAAAAGTAAGCAGCATTCTTTTGTGTTTGAAATTCTGCCCTTGAGCAGTGTGAAGAGGCAAAACAGAACTCTTATGGATTTCTTCCACTCCCTGGGGCCAGGGAATCTTTCCATTGGTGTACAAATGGATGAGCTCACACCCCCACGAACTGCAGAGGCAGCCAAGGAGGGGAGAACACTGGTAAGGCAGAAAAACATTTTGCTCTGCTTTATCAATTCTCAGCTTGACTGAGACTCCTCTAACTTGTGCCGAGAGCAGAACAACCATAGATTCAGCATAAAGTCAATAATTCCTTCAAGAGCAGTTCTCATCCCTGGTTTGTGTAGAACTTTTAACAAAAAAAAAAAAAAAAAACTTAGCTCAGAAACTCAGGATCTGCATTTATGACTCTGTCTCTGCAAATCACTGTTATAAGTATAGTTTAATGTACAATATTCAGTCCTGGGTTTGTAGGACACCAGTCATGAGTCTATGCACTATTTCTGGGAAGATGGAAACCGCCCATCTGATGTGTGCATGCATCCCTGGGGTTCACATAAACACAAGACTTCTATGCGGAATCCCACACTCAGAACTATGGGTCCCTTGTATATAAAAAGATGCATTATCTGCAGCACTATCTCTTTTCCTGTAACTTGGCATATTGGACTGTCACGTTTTGTGAAATACTTCTTATACAACGTAGACTAAAACAAAGTCCAAACAAATATAAGTTTTGCTTTGAAGCTGCTGTTAGGTTTTATGTTTTCAAAATATCACAGGTACATAGCCTGATATAGGAATTAACTGTCAACCAAACTACTCTTATTCTACATTGGCTGAGATGTATTCTTAATTCTTTTGCTGGAAATTATTAACAATATTAAAACAACTAATAAAACCAGTTTTTCCGAAAACATACTGAAGACAGTATTGTGAACATCAGTCCTTTATCTGAAGTGGACAAAACATTCAATGACCCGGAAAATTTGTAGTGAAAAAAATCTCCTAGTAATTACTGATTGAATACAATCCACCACATTTTTTCATGCTTTTACCTTGTGTATGGACAAGCTGGATGTTGGAAGACTTCCCTCATGAGTTCCTATAGCTCTCATATGAAAACACAGTAGCTTCCTATGAATAATTTTGTACTGTCACCCAGTATTTGAGCACAAGAACTATTCGTTTCTGTAAACCAGTGCATCTCTAAGTCCTGGAACCTGGTGCCCAACGATAATTTTTGAAGACCAGGTCTTTCAGAACCTGGTAGGAAACAAAGAAATTCAGTCTTGGAGCTCAGCTGCCTTTACTGGGGAGGTAATTACCTTGTAGAAAGTGGAAGCAAAACACAGGAAACTAAACTGCTTCACCCTTTGCCATCAGAAGTGAATCACTAAAGATAGTGACAGTTGATCATCAGAGATTTTGTTCTGTTTAACTTCTTCTTCTCTGAGAGGCTGACAGTGTGAGGTTATATACATTTAAATACACACAGGCCTTGCCCATATATACTTTCGAGTCAGGGAGAAAGCTGAGGGGAAGAGAATGATAAATAGCCTTTAACTTACAGATAGGAAAAGCTGGCACACCCATAGAAAATAAAAAATACCATTCTCTTGCTGTTTGAGCACTTCACTACTTTGACTTGTCTCCAGTTACAAAACCCTGTGACCAGGGAAAATTGGAAAATTACGTAGCTCTAGTAGACGTGCAGCCAGCTGGAACTGGCAGAACGGAGCACAAAATGGGACTATACAGTGGCCAGGATGCCAGTGCAAGAGCAACCTCTCCTGAACAATGGGAAATCCCCCCCAGGAAGCTCCCCGGTCACACACATACTTCACAAAAGCTGGATTTTTGGCCCCAGGTATGGCATACCTGCCTCCAGGACCAGGCAGTCAGAACTCTGCTTACATAAAATGTTATGGCCCTGTCCCTTTGGCCCACTGCAGATTCAGAAAAAGAGGGGTTACACTTTCTGCCAGAAGTCGGAAAGGTTTTCCTTGGCTAAATTCACACTTTTAGCGTATACATTGACATATCACACAAAATATGATGATAACAACAGATTATAAAAATGTTTACTAAATATGTAATTAACTTCGGGGTTGGTAGTTTTGTTGTTGTTCTTGAATCAAGCAAACATCAGCTGGCAAACCAATTACATGCCTTAGAGCTACTTCAGAGAAAAGCTGTTCAAGGTTTGATATTTTTAAACACTGCAAGGCTCTCAGCTATTAGCAACAAAAATAACAGCAGTCAAACAGCATCTTTCTACTATTGTCATAAGTTGAAAATGAAAGTATTTGGGTTGCTTATTCACAGCCTAGTAATTAACAAAAACTATCCCATATTATGAGATATGGAACATATCATAACAGTCTAGCTGCTTCATAAAAACTAAATTTAATATAGAAACACTCAATGTGAAAGTTTGCCTTGACACTTGTTCTAAGAGCCCCTGAGAGACAGAAAGAAAAGCAGCACTATGGAGGGAAAATAGACCTTTCCCTGCTGTTCTAAACAGGATAGAACCTGATTCTGTGTGCTTTTCAAATCGGTAGTACCACCACCATTTGGTCCTTGACACAGGATCAGGCCCTTTATTTCAATTTCTAAATGCTTAGGTTTCATAAATTGCTCTCATTTGTATTCATTTTTCTCACCTGCTTTCCACCCTGTATCCAAGCCATCTTGCATATCAAATCAATAATCTTGCTTTTAACTTAAATCTCTTTTAATACTTCTTCAAAACTGTTTGTTCTTCAGGAATCTGTAATGCCCTTATACAACACAGACCCTAGTAATTTTTGACAAATTGTCAGAAATATAAAAACTACATTCCCAATGTTTGATACTTTCCAGCCTTGATCTCTCCGGTAGCTGATTTTATGCTGACATTGTACCTGTGCAAAACAATTAGCAACACAAATACTTAATACTACCTCATTGTTAGCAATATGAAAACATCATTTTAAAAAGTGAACAGCACTGGATATTGAACAACAGAAGCTATGATGCTAACACTGCAGTGCAACCTCTACAATCTCCTCTTCCCAAAAAAAATTATCTAGACAGCAAAGAAAGAATCTCATTCAGCTGCACCAGAATCAAGTGTACCAAGATTGGTCAATTCTCAGTTGTAACCGGTTTCTTTTCTTCTCGGCTTCTTCTGCTTTCATTACCCTGCAACTTCTTTCATGTAGAAACTGGATAATACTCTACCCACAGCACATTTTCCTGGTCCTCAGAATCATCCCCTTGATTTGCATACATTTGCATATATTCAAATTTTAGCAGCGTGCATAAGTTACTGATGGAAAGAAAAGGAGATGGAGCCAGTACACAGGCTCAAACAGAGGCAAGAGACACAACTGAAAATTCCACTTAAAAAGAACTTGTTTTTAGCTATGAATATAAACAAAAATTGAAATTAATTGTCCAGATTGTTTGTGGATTCTTTCTTATTGGATCTATTCAAAACTCCATTGGACACATCCCTAAATACCTGCTTTGAGCAGGGGTGGTTGAATCTCCAAAGGTCCCTTTCAACCTTAACTTCTCTACAACTTTACTGGTGTATGTTTCTAGGAATAAGTTAATACAGCAAGTGCTGTGATCGTAGGAACTTGATATAGATGTAACTAACATAAAAACAGCCTTACTGAACACAAAAAAGTATTCAAAGAACTTACTTGGCATTATGAAGCGTGCTAGTTGAAGTTAATATTAAGTGCCACTCAGGAAAATTGCTCTAGCTCACAAAATATAGCTCTATTCTACAAAAGAAGTGCAAGAAAAGCGTATATTCTATATTAAGATACCAGAATAATTTATCAGTCACACAAATCTGTATTTATATTTCCTAAATAGTGAAAATACAGCTCTGGACCTGAGCAATAAGACAGTGACAATTTGCTTCTTGCTAGTTTGAGAGAGAAATATGCAGCACTTGCTAAATCCTTCTCCAGGCTCATCTCAGTCACCTCCCCCAGGCTCCTACTCTTCCCAAAAGAAATTCCCATGCAGTGGCAGTCACCGCTTTTCACTTCTCCCCTCAGACAGTCAGCAGCCACCCAACACTAAAATATCTTCACTGCCTTTTGGATTTATTTGGCTGTGTTCAGACTGCTTGGTGCTGGAGACTATGTACTTTGTTTCCCTGCAAGATTGCCTTCTGGCAAACACTCCCTCTAAACTGCAGAGCATTCTTGCCTTCTCTTCCTTCTCTTTTTTCTCCAGATTGACCTAAAATCCATAGAAGTGACAAGAAAAAGTTTTGCAGAGAACACAGAGCTAATAGAGCAGGCTGATAAACTTTGATCATCCATTTAAATGGAGCACCAAGGAACAAAGATATGGCTACTTCTCAAGACAAAGCAATTTTTCAAGAGTGAATTCCAAGCAGGTGGTAACTAAGCAACAGCTCACCTGTACAGGGACTTTGATCACTTGACAAAGCAGATCAGAGCAACACAAGGGAAAGAGGACTGGAGATTACAAGAAAAAATAAAAAGAGCCTTTTCTTGGCCTATCAGAGAGAAAGATGGAAAATAGTCTATGAGATGCAGCAAAAAGGAGACTGATGATTTGGAGAAGAGAGCAGCTGAAGAAAGGAGCTCACGAACACTTTAGTAACCATATTTTTTACTTTAAACAGCTTGTTTTATTTCAATACCTCTGTTGGTTCACCCAGTGATGACAGAAACATTTGGGGGAACAAAGAGCAGAGCTTTTTGCTCACTCCAGGCTTGAAAAAAACAGGTTTTTTGCCTTAGGCCCAGGAAGTACCCATGTGAAAGAGACCTCGTCCAGTGAGGAAGAGAAAGATGGACACACAGAACTTCAAGCATGTTGCAGGAACAAAATAGCAGCAAAGCTGGGGAGAAAGCTGTTGAAGCCTAGGGTGAAAGCTGCTCCAGGATCTAGTAACTGGGGCACGCACTGAGTTAACAGGTGTGAAACAGACTCAGGGATGAAGAAAAAAGTATTGGGAAATTACACACAGAAATTAATCAATATATAGGAGATGAAAGGCATATTGGAAAATAACATCTATAGTATATCAGAAACAAAGGTGATGGGCAATAAAGAACAAACAGATGGCGGGGGAAAGAGCAACGATCATTTTCAAACACCTCACAAATCCATTGATTGTAAAGTTCAATTTTATCTCTTGAGGCTGGCAATAAAATAAGTATATCTCATCATTGTTACTCCTCTATCTGCATATTGCAGAACTGTTCTGATGCTGCCTCCCATATGAATTAAAACTGCATTTGCCTCCAAAGGAAGTTGAAAATTTGTCATGAGGACAAGATTAGACCCTGGATTTGTAAGTATTTATTTTCTGTTGGGAGCACCTGCACTGGCCTCAGACAGGAAATGAATGTGGGCAATAGTCAGACTGGTACTTTTTCTGAGGAACCTTGCTATCCTTTTCTAGTGCTTAAGGTCGCTCCACTCCTGAGGGAAAACAGGGAAGAACATTTTAATTAAAAATGAACAGCCACAAAACTTTATAAGCCATTTTTGCAATTTCATTATTCCAGCTAAAGAAGAAAGATTCTAAAATATTATTAACATCCCTTAAAATATTTATTAAGAGAGATTTAAATTAGCTGTCTGAGTCCAGGACTACTGTAGTGGTTCCATTTCTTTGGTATATTCAAGGTAAGGACTAGAATAATATTAAAATAACAGCAAGAGCATTGATGATGCAACTGAGTGTTAGAAGTTCTGATTAACAGTTTATTTTTCTCAGTGATTGGTAATTATGAAAGTACAGAGTTTCTCCTTATTAAGTCCAGAGACCACTCAAGATCCTGGGGACCCTGAGCTGCCGCTTTTTCTCTGTGAGTTAAGAACAACTGCAAATGACAATGATACAGCAGAAAATGTCTTGTGTGTGGTGAGTACAATTAAAGATTTTCTCTCTGCGTTTGTTTGAAGACTGACAGCTCAGCTGACAGGGCAGACAAGTTTATGCAGTTTTCTGTAAGCTCATTGACAGTTTTTCCTGTGAAACTCTTTCTGGCTCTCTTCATCAGGTAAAATCCTGAACCTTTGTCAGACAGCTCTTTCAAGAGCAAACAGGATGAAGAGTCCCACCATGAGCAGCTATGAAGTCTCATTAAAAAAAGTCTTTCCCACTCTGTTGTCCTTGTTCTATATTATAATGATGGTTTGCCATAAAGTGCAAAGAAACGTTATTCTAATGAACAGAGGAGAGGCACTGCAACACTGAGGCATGATTAACGAGCTGAAGTCATTCATGAAGTCATTCTACATGTCTGGCTGGTGACCTTTGAATTTGAAGAACTGCATGTAAAGTATAATAGGAGAAATTATTGGCTTAGCATACAAGGTATTCATGATTTAACAAAGGGATTTGGAATGGGTTATGGTGTGGGAGAAAAGGTAATCCTGACACAAAGCGAGATTACTTCTTCCTCCACTCTCCTTTTCCATCCCCAGATTCAAATGCCATTGAGGGCCTGCTCTGTGTCATGAGCACTTGCTCACAGGCCATCACCTGACAGAATTCCCTACCTTTGGCAAGGCCAGAGAAACTAGAGAGCATTAGGGAGCTGAGCGAGATTCCGACCCTGTTTGGATTGCCAGATGATACGGATAAAAACCAAGAAAATTAGATTTTCTGTTTAGAAGGTTAAACTCCATTCTTAAGATCTCTTCAGAGAGCCCTTATCTTTTCCAGCCTATGTGCCAGTGACCCACACTGTCAGAAGCAGCCAGAAGCCCCTTTCCCTCATGCGGGGTGGGGACAGTACAAGCTGTACTCATACAGAAATTACTGGAATTGCTTCCACTTTGTCCAGACTGTCCCAGTTTCACTAGGATACCCGGGAACCATAGCCCTCATAAGTCTACACAAAGCCAACAAGAGCACGAACCTCCGCTTGGCCACTTTCACACATCCCACATGGGATCTGCTTTTGTGGGACTGAACAGAGGACACAGGCTTCAGGAGCCTTTGTTCAAAATCTTCCTGTCTGCCAATGCCTTCTTCTGGCCCTTCCTCTCAGCGTGTGAGGTGCACCAACTGGCTATAGAAAACATAATGAGGTACAAGCTACGCCCTGGTGAGTCTCCAAAGTATTCCTGACCAAGTGAGCAAGGTGCCAGGAACGCTCCTTTCACAGCAGAATGACAGGAACACCCACTTGTGCAAAGACCTGCAGGACTATTTCCTGTACATTTCGGAATACAAAGGAAATGACCAAAGCTGATAGCAGGCAGGCCATGGAGGAGGCGATGAGAAAGGATCAATTAACTACTTTGTTCAGACTGTAATGATCAAAATGACAAACGATCAAAGGCAGCAAAGAACACTACATGTGGCGCTGCAAGAATTCAGCTGTTCTCTTATACACTGCTGCTTCCAGTGTGAGGTAAAAATGGAAATTCTACCTGCTCCTGCATCTGCAAGAAGTAAGGAGAGGACAGAAGCTAAAAATACTGTTAACCTAGTTTGAAAGTTAAATGCTGCTCTAATACTGTACAGGGAGACGAAGCGCCTTTGTTACTGTTTTCTGACTCTACTGCATTTTCACTACTAAATAAGAAAGAAAAGTTAATTGGACCTCAACCTTGAGTACTCAGCTGAGAATTTTTCCTCTAACTCTGCTGTCTTCCAGTTAAGAGAGCCCTATGCTTTCAAACTGTGCAAGCTTGCGTTGCACAAAATGGTTTGGGCATGGAATGAAAGATATTTAGGACTTTTCAGACTCAAAATCAGAAAGAGTAGTCAAATAAGTTCTCTTCTCAGGAAAAGAAAGGATTAAAGAAAGTCTTGCCGTACTTTTTAGACTTTCACTCTGAAAAGACTGTTATAATATTAGCTTGTACTTTCTTTCATACCTCTTGCTGTGTGTAAATGAATTAACAAGAGGAAACACTATTTCTTCCCCTTTCCCTGCAAAAATAATGACAAATTCTTGCTATCAAGTTCTCTTTAAAGTTTTCCACCTACTTTTGTTCAACTTTACATTATACAGCTTCCTTTGAACTACTGATTATATTATTGCCACAGTATGATGGAAAATTTAACTGCTATAAGACAAGTACAGTTAAAAGAAGCACTTTTGTATCCTCCCTCTCTCCAGTCTCAGCCTGTACTTTCTTTCCTTCTTTTGTGATGGAGTATTTGCAAGGTTAGATGGTGAACCGGCCCAGCAAACCTAGCTGTATCAAAATTAATTCAGCCCTATTTTGTCAGGAAAATTTTAAGCCAATTTGTCCCCCTTTCTTGTCCATTTCTGTGCCAGCATAAGCACATGGAGGACAGGAATGAGCTGCAGGCCAGGGACCACTTTCCAAAGCAGTGGCATTGACTTAAACTGACTGAAAGCTATGGTTAACCCACAGCCTCCGACACAGTCGTAGCCACACCAGATAACCCAATATCAACCCAATAAATTATTCCATTAAAAAGTCTAACAAGAGTGACATCCTCAGAAAGAAAACTTCAGATTTTTTTTTTATAATTCTGTATTTTCTGGCAAGGGGAGGTACAGAGCAACTTTTTCAACAAACATCCCTGGGAAGTATTTTCAACACGCAGCACGGAGCTGCACACATGTTTTAAGCCACTTAGGGTGGCAGAGAGCCTGGACAGCTGTTAGAAGTAAAAACCACTTGTTTTCTAGAAGCCCCTCTAGGTTTTCCAGGCTCTCTCAGCAGACTGAGCAGTGCCATGGCACACTGAGACAATGTGATGAGCCCAAGGAGCTGGTATGACAGCTGTGAATCGGGAATTCACTTATGGGACACCACACCAGGGACTGGTTTATTCTTTCCATGGTATGGAACAGTATAGTTTAAACTGTCTAATGAGAGCAGTAGAAGAGCTAAGTAGGATTTAATATTTTGCCTAATGAGGTGTGCAAAAAATTGCTAATGGATTTAATCTGCATAAATTTCTTCTAGCATACATATTCCCATGCACCCATACACGCTCACTCTAAAACTCAATTGCTAATGATGAATTTCATTTGTTCCCCCTCCAGAATTAAGAATATTTAATGAATTGTAATGTATAGTTAATTATCACATTTGTAACTTAGATCTTGTTTATATAGAGGCTGGATGAGGGAAAAGAGGTAGCTCCTTTCACAGCTATACCAGGGCATTGTAGCAAGCACAGTGTGAATGCAAACACTTGAAGATGAGGCTTGCAACAAATGCAAAAACTCTGCTGAGTAACCAAAGTTTGTATTTCCAAGGCAAGATGATTTTTCTAGAGGTGTAAAGCACCTTTAACGGAATACCTTTTTCTCCAGGACTTACGCATATTAAGTATAATCAGAAGAGAGCACTGACAAACCCTCAGCACATCTGGGAAAAAAACATGTAAGCAACTCGTTATTACCAAGGATTCATTCTATTGCCAATTCACTGAATTTTCCACAGAAGAGAGGGAAAATAAATACTTTCCTCAGAAAAGGGAATGCATGCAATACATGGAATATTACACGTATTTTCCTCCTGGGGTGAAAAAAGGAGAGGGAACATACCCAAAGTGCAATTCAGCTGTATGAGCAAAAATCTATTCTTGGAATGGTGTGAAGCTATACATTTCTCTCTCAAGTATCTCAAGTCTCTTGCCAGTGGCAATAATAGTGGATTTTCTTCTGAACTACAGCAAATCCTTCTGCACTGTGCAATTATCCCATCATTCCAGTCAGTGAGCATCTCTCTTCTGTGTCTCCTTTCAGACAGAGTAGCTCCTAAACACCATTAGCCTCTGAAGTATTGCATTACTCTATGCATAAAATTAAACATTTTGCTGTAGGATTAGTGCACCTTCACTGTGTTCTCAAGAGGTTTCTATTCATTCAAACTGCACTGTGAAACTGCCTGTTTCTACGAGTAAAGGAGGAGTTGGAAACTAAGCAGTTCAAGAGGTGGGCAGCTCTAGAGAAGCTACTTTCAGAATGAATGTCCATGGCAGGGGTGGAACTAAATGATCTCTAAGGTCCCTTTTTAGACAATCCATTCTATGAATCTGGCCCATTCTTGACCAGTTAAAACCTAATTTAACTTCCATAACTCCTTTTTGGTGAAAACCACTTTTTCATTTTGACGGTAGTCAGCACATCTAATAGAGAGTAGCTAACAAGGCATCTCTGGACTCTTTGTTGAACAAAGGTTTGAAAGGTGAGATGAAGAAAGAAGAGAGAAGAAATTAAAACAAGTGAGCATCAGTGAGCTGGTAGAGGTTTCAGCAAGGTCTGCCACAGCACTACTTCTGGATATCCTCATGGGGCTAAGCCATAAAAACACAAGTACAACAGAGAACAGGAAGGTATAAAATAGACAAAAACACAGCTAGAGATTGGAAACATGAATGCAGCCACAGATTTCAAAATAAAACATTTTTGGACTTGCTGAATGCAACCGTTCTATATAACTTACAAAGATTTGTATTCTTCAGTAACATAGATCCCCAAATCTCTTTCAGAGCCTATTATTACCTGCATTCTGTCTTTACTTCTTCCCTATAAATTCAAATGTCAAATTTACTGAAATTTAATGCATAGCTTGCTTGTTAAGTAAAATACCTCAGAAATGACAAATAGCTACATTAAATATAATACCAGATCACAACATTTGTACCTGAGACTTATTTCCTGAACAACACAGACTATTAGTATTCCCATGATTCAACACCAATATTTTTATTTACTCTTAGCTTCTATAATCTAGTGTCCCCAAGAAAATTATTTTAGATAGCAACTAAAACAATAAGAACAGATATAAACAGTGATATTCTGTGTCCAGAACCTATTACACCTCAGCTGACAATAACTTCTTTCCTGAGCTACCTATTACCTATTCAGGAGACTGAAATAACAGGACCATCTGGCTACTTGCAATAAAGGTGACAGTGCTCACCTCTGCTGTCCCTGCTCTGTGCAGGGACGAGCATGGAGGTTTTGATATTCCAGATACGTCAGGCTTGTGAGGCTGAACAGTTGCAGTGTTCTTACTGTACAGGAGACAGTTTATTCCTGTCTTTAACCGGCACATTTCAGAACTTTAGTTATTTGAATGCCCTTCATCAATGAAGTTATGCCATAATAAAGGGCAAGAATTTCAAATGAAATATGAATGCAGAGTGACTCTGAGGACACTTGTTTTGAAAGCATAAGTCACCTTCAAAGTTGGAATCACATGGAGATGAGTTTCTTATTTTTGCAGAACCCGGTGTGCTCATGTCAAATTGCTGTGACATTTTTGACAGTGGTTTACGTATACAAGTTTTTGTGGCAGAAGATGATATAAGCATATTAAATTAATTTATACTGATTCTTTGGTTTATATTTCAAAAGGAAAAGTAACACATGAAAATTTCTTTCTGGTTTCCATAGCCCAGTCCAATTTTAGCAAACACTTACATGGGCTACTTTGGAATAGACCACATAGCAGTTTTGTCCCAGGCTGCAAAAGCAATTATTTCACAAGTGCCGTAAATCACATTGCTTGTTGTTTAAAAGAACTTGAATTGTTTAGATAAAGTTCTTAGAAATAATATTTACAAACACATTGTGATATGCAATATTAATATGGTTTTCTATATAATAAGGTAATGCAGATATGATAAATACATTCTAATTATGAGCTACATTTGTGAGCCTGCCAATTCCCACTGAAATCACAAGACTTAGATGATTCCAGAAGCATAAAAACTCTGGACTCCAAATCATTAATTTTAAGCAGTTAGAAAAGGGGCCAAGGCATAACTGATAACTGGCTGAAGGGTTAGCGTGAAGAATTCTTTTCAAAGGTGTTTTATGTTCTGTTAATTTTATGTATTAAATGCCACTTCAGGAGGTTTGGGAGTTTAGCTGCATCAACTGGTTTTCATTGAATTAGAAAAGAATCCTCTCATGGCAGCAGGAATGTAAATCCAAAGGAGTAGATGAGGAGATACCTCGCTTTTAATTCTTTGAGTAAGCCGCTGTCACGATAAATTATAGGAAAGAAACCCTGGAGCTGTGTCTTTTCTTCTTTTTTTCCAGCACCTAAGAACTTCAGAAAGAAGCCAACTAGGTCACAGCTAGCCACAACACAGTATATCAGTGTTAGGCAAATTATATGTAAGTAGGTTAAGTGAGTCCATATATTCAGCAGCTTCTCTACTGACCATGTACAATGATTTACAGATGCCTACATTGGAATAATTATACAGGTTCAACATTATTCAGATCCAGGATATCCAGGAAAGGTACATGGAAACACCGAAGGAGCTTCTCATGAAGAAGCAAACTGCTACATTTTTGATGTTTAAGAACAAATACCTGACCTAAAGATTGATAGAACACTAAGGCATAGCTTGGGACACGACAGGCCAAGTACAGGAAACTTATTGGAAATGTTTATTAAATTTCTACATTGGCCTGTCAGATATGTCACAGTAGGTTATGTCATTCAGATTTCATTGTGTCACATCATGCCTGTCGAATTATAATGGTACCTGAATGGCAAAACTGCATCTAGAATCAAATTTGATTTTATCTTACCTATTTGGGGATTTTGAAAAGCACAGCAGATTATACGTCCTTTAAAGTGTTGTAACTTTCACCACAAACTTGTCAACTTGCTGTTCGTCTGAAAAAAAAGAATATTCACAAGTGAGTACCATGCGTCATACAAACAGGCAGTAAATTGAGACCAGACAAAATGATAAAAGTGCAGGTAACAGATGAACTATGTTTATAAGAGCGTCTGAAGATCAGATCTGATTGGAACAAGATACTGAAAGTTGTCAGCTTTACAACTCAGGCATTAAAGCAGCAGGACAGCTTCCCCAGGACACATTTTTTAAAAAAAAAAATGTCAATGCTTAATGATTTTATTTGTATTTTTATGTGTTAAACAATGAGTCTGAGGTCCACAGGATCATTACCATATTGACTGAAATAGGACGTGAGTCTGCCATACCTCGCTCTTATTTTCAAGGCAGTTAACACATCTGTACTTTCACACCACTAAAATAAAAGCTTTCAGAATTGTTAAGAGGGAATTTAACTTATTTTTTTTAAAGCATGCATTGTAGTCTGATTGAAATCAGTTGCAAACTATTCTAATGCTGGCATGTTTCATGTTGTGCTGCTGGGCTTTAAATCTGGAGAATCATACAAACCACAAAAGTTTCTGCTTCAAATCCTTTTTGCCACCAAAATGTGTATTTTTTGACAGGTGTGCTTTTTGAGCAATCTGAAGAGAGTTTTCCAAAATGAAAATGCCAGTTAGGGAGCGATACCAAAATTCTCTCAATTGCATACAGAGGTTTGAACCCTGGAAACGAGGACTGAATGCAATGCTTCACATTGCTGATACGAATGTCCTGTGTTTGAAAAGAGAAAGTGGCTGCCTGTTCAAATCTCACACACAGGTATGTACACACATTCTGTATGTCGCCAAGTAAATCCCAGGGCTCCCAGTTAAACAAAGTTCAACACTGGAATCTAATAAAAATTGTGAACATATCCCAAATAGCAGCGACATTATGGTGGAAACTGTTGCTGTCTCTTAAGATCAGCAAGTAATTAATGTGTTTTAAATAAAAAGCATCCAAAAAACATTCAAAGATAAAGCATTTTCCTTGCAAGTGAACACTTACTATGCAACATGTTAGAAGAACCAGGTTCAGCTCCTGTTCTTCTAAACATCCAAAATGTATAAAACAAAACAGGAATGTAGTCTAATCACATCCTAAAACTGGGCAAGAAATATACTAACTTAAGTTATTTTTATAAAGGATGACTTTTCTGTATTTGCCTCATTTTTAGCTGTTTCACCATTATATAAGACAAACTCACGCTTCCAAAATTATCTAATTGACACTGAGAACTAAGGTTGTTCAAAAATGCCTTTTTCATGACATTGCCACATCTCCATTGGAAAACAGGAAAACACACAATAGATGTACTCATGAGCTGAAAATAAGTGCTTGAGGAAAAAAATTAAATGGTGAGTGTCATTCAATTTGGCACTCAAAGTACTTTTCACCCCTTCTAGGAGGCTGTCCTTGTCATGCCATAATGAAGAAAGTGAATGATACCCTTTTTTCAGTCTCTAAATATCTTGCTCCTAGGAATATTTTCCCACAGTTTCTAGGACTGAATACTACTTTGTGTTATAGATCAAGCAAATGAAGAAACCTACTTTAAGAATTAAATATTGCTCATTAGGAGTAAATGTGACTCATTCTGATAAAGAAAAAAATTTTAAGCATTCAGAGTGAATTACAGGTAATCCTATTTTTAAATTAAGTCTCTTACTACTTACAAATACCTGATTAAGCACTGATGCATAGCACTTGTTCTTCCTTCCTAAACTCAGACATCTACTTCATTGACATGCAATATTTTAAATGCATTTATTTAATACAATGCCTACCTCTGTACTACAAATTGCTTTTACTTGTCATGAATTCTAATGCACATTTTTTATTCTGCTTTGAAATATCCAGCTACCCTTGGCTTTCTTTTCTCTCAGGCTTTGATATATTGGAATCATTTCCCCAGGCAGCAATCAGTGTTGATAAAAGAGTTTGAAACTCAATTCACAAACACATAGCATATTTGTGGGTAAGAGAACTAGTACTTTATTTCCACTGTGTATCAAAACAAACATGGGAATGCTGCTTCCAATAGAACTGAGTTCACACAGCAAGGAAGACAGGCATACTGTGGATTTCACAAGTGGTGCTGATTTACAGCATTTAGGGGGTTATTTTATTTCTGGAGATAAAGTTCTATATGTACTACTAACAGCAACACATCACCTTCAATCACAGAAGAACACAATGATGGCGTGCACCTTAGTGGTGTTCCTTCTGCTCTTTCCCTGCCTCTCCTCCTCCCTCCTGCATTTGTCCAGCATTTTCTGCTCTTCTAAACATTCCCACAGAGGCACCACTGGTGTTGCCGAGGGGCTCAGCTGTGCCCTGCGCTGGGGTGGCTCCAGAACCATCTGGAACCAGCCCTGTCCCATATGGAGCAGCCCCAGCTGCTCCACAGAGACCCCACAGCAGCACCTGGGCAGGGACAGCTGGGACCCACAGGACCCTCAACATCATTCTGCACCTGGCAGTCCCCCTCTCAGCCACAGAACCCAGCGCTGTGACATCAGCCAGGACTCCCAGGACACCCCCAAAATCATTCCTTCCTTTCACAAACAACAGGAAACCCAACCAGCCCCTCAAAAATGCTAATCAAAGTTGAATTTACCTTTCTCTCAGCAATAGTAATTAATGTGAAAAGAACTGTTTTACCCTAGTGCATCTGTGTCCCATATTTCAACATTTCACACGTGCTGTAAACCAATCTGTCTTAGCCACAGCCTTCCAAAACAACAGATGAAAACAGTAATACATTAAATTACAGAATTCTGTTGGTTTTTTCCAAGAAACTTCTGGGATCAGCACAAGGCAAAGCAGACTGCTAATCTGATTTAAAAGATGGGTAAAATCAGCAGATAGAATGAAGTCTTCTACAGTTTCAGTCTCTCTTTACAGCCATAGTGATGCCTCCATTCACCTGAGCCATTCTGGAGAATGTACTGTAAATATACTACAGAAGGCCTTCCAAAGATAAAATGAAATAAAATCCCCTCAGGCAGGAGCAGCAGAGTCTGCCTGGGTCTGGAAAATGCTCTGGCCCTGTGAGTGTCCGTTTGGTAGGTGCACAATCCTGCCCAGAGCACAGAGCAGCTGTGCCACAGGGGCTTCCTGGAGAAAGGGGAGGTAATTAGAGTGGTTTAAAGGACAGCTTCCACGAGAGAGGGATCTGGACTACAGTCCTGACTCTGGATTCACGCTGAACCTGTAATCCTTTCTTCCTGCTGCTTTCCTTCAGGTACATTTTCATTTCTATAAATGATTTTAATTTCTATAAAAGCTGCTGGTATTGACAAGTAATAGGAGCTGTACTTTAGAGTCTTGTGCTATAAGTGTCTCCATACTGACGCATCATTTCAGAGGGACACATTCCTCCCTATGTTTTAGACCTGTGAATAGCAGCAGAACAGTCCAGTCAAAGAAGCCCTCCAGTTTTCCCATGTTCTTACTAACAGGAAGCTTGATAAGTCTTTCCAATTACTTTGCCAGGAAGATACAAATTTAAATCAATACCGCAGCATTTCTTATACAAATATAAGTCAATATTGCTGTTCTCAGCTCTGCTTTCCTTTCAAAGTTACAGTAGATGCAAATTAGGTAGAACTAGAAAACTTTGAGGAAGTTACCAACACAATCATAAGCTGAAACTCAATGCTTCTGAGATTTATTCTGTATATGTGTCTCCCAGAGACATTTCACATCCTGGGCAGCTTGGGAGATGAGGTCAACATTCCTAAGAGTCAGGTAAATGCCAGTGGAACCTTTCAGAGGCACATCAGATTGGAACACACACCAATAGCAATCACACTTATAAACCTCACTCAATTACAGGCTTTTCAGCTCAGGATGAAAAACATGCCTGCCCTAAAGAAATGCATTTAGGCTTTCTCATTTCTGAGTGGTGAAAGAATTATGTCAGCCATCCATTATTGATCTCCTCAGGAAAGACAGCGTAAAACAAAGCAGCTCTGAAGATACTACTACAACAGGGTTGTGCTGACTTGCCCCCTTCATTGAATGATATTTTTACTTTAGAAAGAGTTCATCTCTTAGGAATACAGAAATAGGCATCCAAAACATATCTTTCATTGAACAGCAATGAGTCTTAATTCTCAATACAAGCATTCAAGACATCTCTAAGAAATCTTAAGACCAACTTTCTGTAGAGGAGTTGTTGTTGATGTGAAATGGTATGGGCACACACCCCTTCTGCAGCCTCCTGAGACACAAAACCCAAACTTCGCAAGATAACTGTGCACAGCAAGAGACATTAAAGCATTTCTAGCAAATCATTAGTACAACTTTGCTGCCTATTTGCAGGGAAAACAATAAAAATATTATTACATCACATTTCCCTAGGAACCGCTCCCTCCCATCCTTCTAGCTTTTACTTAATCTTTGCTCCTGTTAAATAAAACTTATTTCTCACCTCAGAAGACATCTCACCTTGGAAAATAAATTAATGTCTTTCTACCAATTACCAACACCTTCTAAATCTCTGGAGAAATTTCGCACAGCAATTAACAACCTTCTGGGCGAATGTGCCCTAGCAGGAGAGGACTACCAAGTTCCTCCCTCCCAAGCTTCTTCAAATACCTCAGTTTTAATCTGCTGAATCACCCTTTTGATGGGATTCATTTAAAAAACATTAGCACAAATGGCCAACACCTGGATCCTCGCGGTGGTTTGGGGGTGGTGTCTTCACTAGGCAGTTATTTAACAAGCTGCAGGTGGGGCTTTGGGGGGTAGGGTTGTTCAAAAAGTTGTTTCCCTTTGCTAAATTGTGAGGTTCAGAGCACCGATGTCTTTTTTTTTTCTTCCCTCTCCTTTTTTCATTTTTTTAAAGGCTGGCTCTGTTGTCACATATGGGGTAGATGAGGTTACACTTAGCAATGATTACTGGCAACAATATCTTTTTCAAGGGAAGCAACTATCACTGTGCTTGTAAAATTTAGCGAGTAAGGGTAAGGTCAACAAAGCACCCTCTGATAGAGATTTTTGGAATATGTCAGCAAAACAGAACAGAAAATTAAATTACTATTTATGAACAAGTAGTAAAATGTGTACACTGGCGACCTTTTAACTGAATTCTGTCCTTTCCAATGCATGTTCTATTTTTATTTCATGGCAGATTTTCCTCAAAGTTGTATGCTGTGCTGGTCTTGGAGTTAGGCAATTGTGGGTGGGGGTTTGGAGGATTTTTTGGGCTTTTTTCACTTTATCTGAACATCAAAAGAAACAAAAAAAAAAGGAGGGGGGAGCTTTCTACCAAAGAAATTATAACCTTATATTAGCTGTTAAATCATATTTGAATAAAATATTTTTCAGCAGCATAAAAGGAATAACATTTTACAAGACAGTCATGTTTCAGGAAGACTGGCAATGTTAAAATGTTGCTATATGTTTTTTAAAAAGGTGGTCAGAACACGTATTAACTGTAAGCTATCCAGTGCCTATCAACAAACCCAGACACAAGTAGCTGTGCCTGAGGAAAGGGAGATTTTACCTTAAATGTCAGGATGGGGGAGGGAATCTCATTGCTGAAAACCTCCCTATCAGAGGATACCAGCTGGCAGGAAAGAATGAGACTCCGGCACAGGAGGATCACCAGCATTTCCCATTAATGAGTAAAGGAGAACACTGTCTGTGCCACTGTAGGGACGAGGTGGGAGGAGTGGCTTTGCCCTCTCATACAGACCCAGCCTGTGCTCACCCAAGGAGTGGCCCTGGTACCTGGGGCTCTCTTCTGCCACTTGAAGGTGGCACTTGGACCCCTTCAGCCCCTGAGGTGAAAGTGCTGAACTGAGCTCTGGCTGTGGGCACCAAAGTGAAGAATTCGCAGGGGGGCATTGTCTGGAGAACTTGTCTCATGTCAAAGCGGAAAGATGACTGAGAAAGAAGTTTCTGTAAGGGATCCTGCACACACAAGAAAAAAAAAAAGCTTCATGGGAATAATGTGACAGTGCATGGGACCAACAGATTTTTTTTTTCACTTAATCAGCCCATGTTGCTGGTTCAAGCCTATTAGGCTGGGAAGGCTCCCCTTAAACACCCTCCTCCAATCCATTAATAAAATTCTCCTTTTCTGTCACATGAATGAGAATCGTGACAATACTGAGACTAACTTAAATTTGCATTTTAGCTCTTGCCTACCTGCCAAAGCAAAGTGGGACCGCATGCATGATGGTATGCAGATGTAACCACCCCATTTGCATGTGGACGTTTGACATTGCACTCATGCAAATCAGGATCAAAACAGAGATATCCTTTTAAAAACACAGCAGCAAAAAATGCAATCCAAAGGAAAAATGCAATAAATTGGAAGAAACTGAGAGAATTTTGGGATCTGAACTCAGATTTGGAAACAAATATTTTGAGTTATACTGGCAAATGAAAGGGAATATGAGCACAATAAATCTGAAGAATCAAAGTGTGAATCTCCTTTCTACCTTCATATACTATAAATCTACTAAAGTCATCAGAATCACTAACCTAAATTAATGGTAGTTGGTAATTTATTAGTTATGAATAAGCTCAGAGCACTACTACAATACTACAGAAGCCTTCTCCTCTGGTGAATTAAGGTATTCTGCAGGCTGCTGAAATGCTCAGGATATTTAAATCATCATTACATAATAGTTACTAATAGTCTGAAGCCTTGAGTTTAAGGGTCAAATCCAGATAAAATTTGCCCCAATAAATTTAAAGACTCATACACACAGTGTTGTCTTTCTTCTTTTTCCCTACAAATCTCTGCCTTAAACATATAATGAAGTGGCTATTCGGTATTTTAAATGATCTTGAAAATAAAATTACTAAGAAGACCTCTGAAAAACTTAGTAAATAAGTTTTTAATGGAACATTTTATTTACTAAGTTTTGAATGGAACATAAACAAGCTCAGTAATGAGAGATAGGAAAATTATGTATTTACTTGCAACATTGTGATCACATGCTTAAAATTATCTAACTAGTAAAATCATCTGTTCCCTACCATCTGGCCTGTGTTCAAAGAAATAAAAGAGCATATTAAAGACAGAGATTTACAATTTCAGCCATAAACAATAGTCCACACATGATAAAGTTTAGTATTCTTGTATTTAAGCCTTTGTATTGTTTTGTTTTAAGGATAGGGAGAAGCTGGTCCAGTCAAATACCTGTAAATTGTCCTAGAAATGAAGAAATCAAAGATATGTGTATCATGGACAAAACAGGGATAAAACAGAATTATGCTTCCATTTAAGCTGCCTCAGACACTGGAACTAGTGCAGCAGAGCCACTCTTACATTAGTGGGAATTTTCTGTAAAAGATTCTCTGACATGAACAGGTCCTTGTGGAATAAGAATATTAAAATGTCTAAAAAAATATTTTACTAATGTAGGGGTGTCAAAAATTCCCCAAGCCTGAATAATTCCTCCCTGGAAATCTGAGCTCTGATTAAGTGTCAACAAGTCTAAAGGATGAAAGCAATTACAGGCTTCCTTTGCTTTCCACTGAATATCAAACCCAAAGCTGCCCAGGAGGGTTTGTTGCATTAGGTGTCTGTAACAGTGTGGCATCTTTTAAAAGGTTGTCTGAACATGAAACAGGTAAGTTTGAAAGCAACATGGAAAATCAGCAATGTTCTTATTGTTGAAACCAGCAAACAAACACTCATTAAGAACCCTCCTTGCTATAATCTGCCATATTTATTCGTCTCTTGACAATAATGCAACAGACCATAAGGAAACAAAGGATTTCCTTAAATTTCCATTCTGGGAACCATTCAGCAGTCTCAGCCACAAGAATCATCAAAACAATCTTCTGGATTAGCAAGAAATACGCTGTCTACGCCACAAGGAGATTGGTTGTCTGTTTGTAAAGCCCCAAGCACAGAAAGGACCTGTCCAGTGCTACCATGGAGAAGAGGAAATCTGGTCAAATAGCACCCTGTATCACCACCTGTATTGACACGACCTCCAGCTTCTCAGGAAGACAGCCTTAGAGCTCTTCTTTTCCTCATTTTTAAATCAGAATTTCTGTTTTTCACCACCAATCTTTTACTTTCAACTACTTAACTCCTTGCACTGAAAAGAAATCTATAAATTCCATTTCAGACAAAAATCTGTTATCCTCCAGCACTATTCTCACATTCTGTTCTCACACACACAAAAATTTTCTCTGACCTCTTTCTCTTTTCCCTTCTCAAAAAATAAATATATAACCAGCCTTCAGCTTCCCTAGTGTCCCTTCCATGGTCACTGGTAACCAGGGAAACCAGATACTATGGTAACTCAGGGATGACAAATCATTCCTTAAACTTCAAACTACACGTAAAGTCCTCATCTCTTTCTTCTCTGGGTGATGAAGTGGCAACAAAAATAGTGGCAGCAAATCTCCATCTTTACTTATTCAGTCTTTTAACTATGTAAATCTGTATTTTTTCCATGCACCCTTTTGAGTTTCTTAAGTGCCCTGTTATTTTTAGAGCTACTTCATGCTCAGTCCAGGTTGTTCTAAATTAGACCTGAGTGCTCTCATCAAAGCTCTAATTGACTTTTTTTTTTTTTAATGTCTGAAGTTATTCCAGTTCAAAGTATATGGATGCTCTTTTCAGCTGGAGGGGAAAAAACTTCCCCAAGCCTCACCTGGTAATTTTCTGAGCCTCAAAACTATCACAGTCCAATATCATAGCTGAGATTTCTGTCTCAAGGGTGAGTTTATGCAGAGTCTCTGATGCCTAACCAAAGATTAATTTTGCTGTCTTCCTTGGGTAAGGATATGACAATAATTCTATCTCTCCAATATCCAACTCTCATTTTCATGAAACATGAACATACCCAACATCTGTGACTTTCACCCATGCCAAATTTGCTTAAAATTGGTCAACAAACTCAAATGTTATAAAGGAGGCACATGCCAAGAGTAGGGTCACAAGGATGCCACATTTTAGGACAGCTTCAAAATGAAGAAATCAGAACTAACAATTTCTAGATTATCAGTATTCCAGAAGTGCGTTTTCATTCTTGAGAAAAAAAAAAAAGAACAGTTCCATCATCCAGAGCCTTCTCTACTTTTATAAGAAATTTTCTAGCACAGTTGATCTTAAAGTCCATTTACAAAAATAAAGTTAATGCTAGCAAGAACGATTATGCGTTAACCATTCACATGTCACAGAAAGTACAATTTTAAATTCTACTCCCATTGTACTCGATGGAAATATGGTGGGCTCAGTGGAAATGGTAGGTGAAAAACTTCCAAAGCAGCCAAGTAAACACAGAAGACATCAATTTCTCTTGCTTCCACCTCTGTTCTGGGTTATGTGTTCTGTCATGTGAGACAAATGATGGAAAGCTCTGTTTTAAAGTATTTATACCATGAGGACCTTTTTTCCTTTGGTCATATCCTTAGTGTCTCTGCCTCCTGGAGTATTTCACCTTGGTTCATTTGCTGGCTGACTCAGATCCTCTGGTCACTCTAAAAATAATAGTATTATCCTGGACAGTCCAAAGTCAAAATCCAGTCCAAAAAGAGATACCACATTGATTTTATGAGATTGGTTTTGGGTTTAAGTTACTGTCTCCAACAGGCAGCATATGACCCTACAGTGAAGAAGCTGTTGAGGTCCCAGCCAGCCCAGTCATGGAGTCTGATGCCAGAGAAAATTTGTTCCAGCAGAAATAATCAGTTAAGCTAGAAACTTTATACTTAAATTGGTATCTCCTCCTCTTATTAAGTGCAATGAGAGAGTCAATATCCAAGCATCCCAAAAACACTGCATGATAAATCTTCCTTACAGTCTTTAGACAGACAATACAGTTCCCACAGAAGGCTGATTTATAAAGAATGCTGCTACTCCATTTGAGACACTAAGCATCCAATTCCAGAAGTTCTGAGCATCTAAAAAGTTTAGTTGAAGCTACTCTCAGCATCTAAGAAAACCTCCAGAGCACCAAACTTCCTGCGCCACATAATTGATAGCCTAGAACCAAAGGACCTAAAACCAGAATGTCTTTGTGTACCTTGAGTTTCCTCATTTCCAACAAACAGCACATCATCTTCAGTGAATGATTCCCTTCTGAAGTTTTAGATGAGGCATACATTTCTTTCTTTTTTCCCTTCTTGGCATACTATAAATAACATCCTCAACTGAGTATTTATTTTTCTTTGTAGATCACTATATCCAAGAGTGTTGAGAAACCATGCAGAAATAAAGAGACTATATAAAATAATAAGCAGTAGGTTTAAGAACAGGAAATGTTTTAATTCCAGACTTTCAACAGTTTCCAGAAAAACAGATGTGGCAGATCAAGCAGATGAGGCACTGTGTGCTTGTGCAGCCTCTCAATAATTCTAATACATATAAGAAAATAGTAACACCAATTTCTAAATAATGACAGCAAAGAGCTTTTAGACTGCAGAATAAAATGTCTGACATGAGAAGAATCAGTATTGGCAATTTCACCTGATTCACAAGACACAAGGCTGAAGCTGTGACTCTTGCTACCTTAAAAGAGTCATTATGAAAGTATCAGCCTTGCTCCTGACGGCTTCCCCAGGCAAGGCAGCCCAATATTTTTAGTCAAAACATGACTAGCCTTAGTATTTATCTGCTCTTCTTCCCTCCTCTTTCACTGGACTTTCTTTGAACTGATTCTGATAAAGGAAACTGGTTCCCAAGACACATGAAATTAAAAATTAAGGTTTACAATCACATTGAGGAAACAGTCTCATATTCACGAAGTAGCTCTGAAACCACTAGTGGTGACAGTAGCAAACAATGCATAGGGGAGGGGAACAGATTCACAGTGGGTGAGGATTTGTCCCTCTGAAAGATTCAAACCATGGGATCACAGCACTATTTCAATTCTCAAAATGGGACTTGAGCAGTACTGAAACATCCAGGGATCCCTACAGAGAAATGTTATTAAATACATATTTCCTTTGCATAAAGGGAAATATTTCAAACAAAAATGCAAACTTCTGTAATTGCAATTTAGTGTTGATTCTGTGAGTATAAAGGGGGGGGGGGGGGGGAAGTATCCACTTTCTGACACATTGCTCTTTTTAGTGAAAGTGTCCAATCTTATATAGGCATCTTATTTTTCACCAAATTTAAAAGTCAACAAACAAAGAAAAACCTTTCTGTGCCATGTATTTGTAAAGACACAACTTTGCATTGTTTCTCCAGCTACCCACATGAGATAGATTCTTCTCTGGCAGCCACATGTAGGGGGAAACTATAACTTTCAGCACCAGCAGGCAATTCAGAAATACAGGATATTTTACTTTACACAGTTTATAAATTTTAGCAGTCTGCAGTATTTTAGATCTAAACTTCAAAGAGCTAAGGAGGGAATGATGAGGCTACCTTTGCACTATTTTTATGATCAAGTTTTAGCGTGTTGTAAAGTACATTGCTGAATTTATTTTGTAGTCAAAGTTCTTTTCACTTTGTAAGACTGATTAACCTGCCCTCCCCACCACCGCAAAAAAAAACCTCCGGCAAATTAGATTAATTTTGAGAGAAAGAAAAAAAAAGAACCAAACTCTGCTCTTTAAGAGTTACACATAAAAATGGAGCACATAATGAAATATACACTGTGTGCTGTTATGATACTAAAGTATCCTGCAGCATATAAAGCATTTCAGTTGGAAAGGGGAAATTATTTATTTCCTGTGACATCATCTAAATCTCTTTGAAATAGCTGCTGACTGTAGAGAATTGGCACATGATCAATAGAGATGGGGAAACCTCATGATCTCCTTCAGCATCCTGCAGGCAGTTGTACGAGTTCTCCCTCCTGCAAGACCAGAGCACTGACCCAGTGCATATTATTTAACTCCCCCACAGAATATCATTCCTTTCCAATTGCTTCCTATAAACATTAAGAAAAAGTAGATCCAGTACCCACTCTTTGGCCTACTTTCTATTTAAAATGGATGTGCTTGAAAACCAGAAGTATCTTCTCTTGCATTAGATGTTAGCATTTAAAGGAATACTGCCTGTTTCTTAGATGGGTCTCTCCCCAGACTGGTTGAAGAAATTAATGATATATCTAAAAAAATATCTAAAAGTAGCCTCTGCAGAACTTAACAATTGCGTGAATATTCAAGTTTTTGCAATTGGCTAAGTAAGAAATATACCAAAATTTGGTTTTCACAAACTCACGTGGTATTGTGGAAAACAGTATTTCAGCAACACCCACAGAAAGCCACTCATGAGGTGTTGCACCAGCCCTCTTGCTAGACGGTAGAAATGAGCCAAGATAAAGACTTCTTGTTTATCACAGCATGAAAAGGGTCCTGGTTTATTCCTCTTTGCAGCTCAGCCATCCTGACTCCAACTCTTCACTGACTCTGGCTGCAGCAAGCTCCTGCTGGAGGTTTCCCTTGCAGCCTCTGACTGCTGCTTATTTCCTGCTAAACCACAACTGCAGGCATTTACCCAGCTAGACTGTGGCTGCAGGTTCTAACAACAGGCTCTGACTACACAGCCACACTAACCTCAAAGCAGCGATTCTCCCCTCATTAGCTAACCCACTCCCTTTTATCACACTTATCTTTATTGGATACAGCTGTGACTCATCAGGGGCGAGGCTGTGTTGGGTAATTAACACAGCTGTTACTTAGCAGGGGCAAGGTCACCCAAATTCTCTCCTACAACGAAGAGGCTCTTTTTCCAGAGCACTTGCTTGTTCACAAATTCATTTCTACCATTTAGGAATATTCTTTCACCAATATTGTCGTACAAACCTCACTGATTAACAATAGAACTGCTGCAGATTTGCCCTCCCCTTTGCTTATTTGATGGACAGTTCTGTGACACCTGAGTGGAAGGCAGAGCCTCCTTCTCTTTAGTTCTCAGCGCAGTTGCAGTGCACATGAAAGGTCTGAGCCACAGCCTGTGGCAGTTTAGGACACCGTGCCTGTCAGCCCCACTGGCAAAGTTTAGCAGTGATCAGAAGGGGAGGGGCCAATGTCCCTGCACTCTACTGAGCCTAATAGAGAGAAACTCAGAAACTGTTGTGCAAAAGGGCATCTCAGGAAAGGTATGATTAATATATTTTTTAATGAACTACTCGGCATAAAAAGGATTGCAGAAAATGAATCTGGAAAAGGAGTCTGTTCGTGGGCTGCTATATGTACGGCTTCAAAAATAAAGACCCACAGCCTGCAGGATCCCTCCTTGCTCAGCCAGTCAAGATGACTTATTACACCTGCATGCAGCAGAGGAGAAAACAGAAAGTAAAATTACTTCATTGATTTTGTTCTGGTGTATGTAAATAACCTTATTGTCAGATCTGCCCTTTCCAGGAGAAAAAAGTTTCGTTCAATTTGCCAGTTGACTTTTTTTCTAAATCTGATTTTCATATTTCACAACTTCTCCGCTGGGGACTCAGTAAATAGCAGCACGATTAACTGAAATTATATTTACTTCCTGATCTATTTCATGGATTATTTCAAAGAGCTTTTAAAGTTTCTTAATAATTTTTTTGTTTCACTAATATGGTGATTTAGGAAAAGAAATTCTCTTGAGAGATTTCAAGCATTTCTGCTGTTTATATTTTCTCACCAGAACTGTTAATAAAGGCATAATTTTTCTGAATATATTTTAAGTAAACAAAGCTCTAAACTCTTATGCATGCTGTATGTGTCTCAATTATAAAACAAATATTGTTTTGAAAGTAAAATAATCTATACACCATTAATTTGAGGGAAGGAAGCACAGTCTATAAATCTATGGATCAGTCTCAAGCCAGTTCATTTTTAAGCCAAAATCAGCCAGTGTTAGTGAATGGCTGGGAATATCCATGTGGACAGTCACTGGAGGGCAGAAGTAATAACCAGCCTGTCAGTCATCTTAACAAGCTTCAACCAATATTGATTTGGGGGGTAGATGAATACAGTATAATGTGCATGCATTTAGAAATGTTAATAAAAATGTGATCTATTGCATTTTTCTCACCAAATACAAAACGCCAAAAATAATCTAAATAAATCTAAGAAAATCGTTTGCTTGGCAAATCCGTCTGCAAGGGATGTGAAAATAAATCAAGGGTTCCTTGATGTGACATGGCATATTTGAACTAACAGATCAAATAGAAACACCAGCTACAATTCAAAGAGTTACAACTCAGACTCATTAGAGACAAAAAAAGCAAATTAGATAAAAAATAAACTCTACTTAGGTCATCTTTCAAAACAAACTGAAAAGTTAGAGAAGTACATTCTCAGTGCTCATGAGTCTAAATTATGAACTTAATATGATTTTTTTAAATATTTTCTTCATATCTAGAGCTGGTCAAAGTAGAGGGGCTTTTTAATGGGCCTCAATATAATTTTCTCAAAGCATTCCAAGTTCCCCTAATAACCAGATTATATTTATATCCTAAATAAACAGCCTAGACAAAATTCCAGGTAGAATTCTGTGCTGCTGCATTTTATAAATGACAAAAACATTCAAGGACTCTGCATCACTAATTCTGACCTTACAACTTAAATACAGGTTAAACACTATACAAGATTCATATCTTGTCTCTTGTCATGATTCCAGGTCAGCCAATGAGCTACTGTTGTCTTTGACATCTTATTTGTTTAAAAATCCAGTTTGATTTGGTAAATTTCTATTCCCAGAAGTGAAATCAACTTTAACAAGTAGCAATACTGAGTCAACTGATACTAATACTTACAATTATACTAATCACTTAAGCAGCCATCTTCAAAATGGAGCTATAAATACACTGTAAACTTTAGCAAAATTAACAGAGTTTAATTTAAATTACAGATATGAGGTCAACTTCTGTTCTGAACTGAACACATAATATTCTACAGGTAGTAGAAAAAACAGGTGGGTAAACAACGTAGAAATTGAAATATGCTACAAAGGAGACTCAACAAAAAAAATGCTACATACAAATAAGATTATAACGCCATGCTACTGTAAAATAACCCATTAATCGCTTATGAAGCAAAACATGTAAGCACGTATCAATGCCTCTGACTTTTTCAGACCACCAACTTTCACAGATGCATCATGAACTCTACATTTTATTGCCTGAATTTCAAATGTTTGAGCACTTCCACAGTGCAGGAGATCACTTAAAAAAGGAAAGTACAGAAAAGCATACATAGATTAAAAATTATGAGACATAAATAAAACAATGGCACGGCCTGCAACCCAACAGAGTACAACCAAAGCAGCAAAACTTTACAGAAGTGCAAAGCCTTTTGCACAAAAAAGCAGAATTCAGAAAACTGAATTACAAGCAGCATTCAAAATTATTGTCTAAAACCTCATAACAAGCCTATCATTAAGAGCAGTCTCTATCCACTACTGCTTTGAAACGAAGGACTTTTTCATGCAGCATGCTGTACATACTTTTTCCTTAAATAACATTTTCCACATTGCCTCTCCCCAGGCAACAAAGCAGCAAATGCTGCAGATGAACATCATATTTACAGCAAACAAGCAAGGACTTACTGGGAAGCAGATGTCTGTCACTCGTAGCAATGGACTAAATGAGGATCTGAGCAATAGGCAAATTCCTAAAGACACCAAATGGTGACAAAACGATCAACCCGCGTGTGAGAAGTAAATTTTTGAACTGAACTAGCGAGGACAAAAGTACAAGTATGAAAAGGATGTTCTGAGGTCACGGAGCAGGACAAGCATGTGCTCTTCACTTACACTTCAAAACAGTGTTGTCATTTTCTTGGAATGTTTTGTACAAGGTGACAATTTCAAGCACAGCAGTCTGAGAATTAAACTGAGGTCAGAAAAACCTGGTCAGTTAATAGCAACCACAAAGCAGTCTTTCTTTATGGGGCAGCAGCTTCAAACAAATGAGAGATATAAATATTTAATGCAAATCCTTACTTTTGCATAAATAAATGTAGCTTTTGGCCATGTACAGAAGCCCTTATGTTGGAATTCTTTTTAACTTCCACAAGTTAAAAGAATCCCAACATTAAGAAAACAGAGACAAAATCACATATAAAAGGAAAATCCCAAAAATGCATTTGGTTATGTATTTATTACATAATTTGGAGTTTATGCTATATACTCTGAATTGCCTTAATCTCTTTGATAGAACCAATTTCAAAATTTCTGTGCAAAGATAGAAGAAATCATTGTCAAGTTCATAAAAAGGTCTTGCTGCAAGGGGATCTGTATTACATTGCACAAAATAATCCTGATTTTCTGTCTTTAAACAGGTATATAATCTAATTAAGCAAAATGACATATATATGTGAAAAAAGAAAAATATTTAAAAACTTTACAGTAACATATTTCTCCATTTTGTATGTAAAGAGCCTACGTACTAAGGAAGTTAGTGTATTAAGTATTGTGCACAAGACAGGTAGAATTATGTTGAAAGTTTATGAGAGTTAGCTCAGTCATGTTTCCTTCTTCCAGAGATGTTTGACTTGCATGGAGTAAGGGCCCAGATTAAAAGTTTCAAAAATATAAACTCTATCAGAGCATTTATTATGCAAGCATCACATCCTCCAATTCTGAAAATAGAACCCTCAGCTCACGAGAATTTCACACTGAAAACCTGAAAGAAGCCTGGCATGACTGGCAGAACAGACATCCATGTGCACAAGGCTCTTCCCGTCGGGGGCTGCACTAATCCATCCATCAGTAGGTTCCCATTCCCCGTGCATCAGGGCAGTGCAGGATGGCCAAAAGCCTCCTGCACTTCAGTAGTGGACAAAACAATCTTTACGTATGCAGAACATATATGCACATACTGTACAAAGACATAAATGTGCCTTTAAGGATAAAAAATAATTATATAAGTGCATTAAACATTTCTTTTTAAAAGTGTGTATCTCCCTTGCACTAAACACAATAGAATTAGGTGCATTTCATATGAAGTAGGTCCCAGTATGTATACTCATATAAATACATCTGCTAAAAAGTTTCCATAAATTATTTCCTTGGTTGAATTCTAGCAGAATACCTGAAATCCACCACATATTAAGGAAGTCAAAGTATTGCCAAAACACAGCAGAAAGGTCATTGTCAAAAAATACAATGTTACAGTAACATTCTGAGGCAGCTATTTCTTCCAAAAGACACCTGAGAGTACAGAGACACTGTGACAAAATCAGACTTTTCTTATCCTGTGACAACCCTCAGTCTCTTCGTTCCTTTGAATATTGTTCCTGGTTATGTTTGTAAGAGTCCCTAAATCTCAGTTTAACTGCTGTTGTTGATTCTTAAGGGCTGAAACACAGGTCTAAACAGAGCTTTTTGCAAGCTCCTTAAGCGTCTTTTATATAAAGCATTAAGGACATTGATATATATGTTTTCTCTTTTGGAGAAGTACAGATAACTCTATCATTCTATACATCACCTTCACTGATTGGTTTATTTCTAAAAATATGTGACAATTTACCTGCAGGACTCTTGTTCCTAACTCATTAAGAGCGATCAGTAAACCCTGTGGTGTTCATTAGAAAGAAACTTCCGTACACAGCAACAAAAACGTATTTCTTTCAGCAACAATGGTTCAGCATTTTAAGGTGGTTGTAAGGTCAAAGAAATAGAAAACAAATACATTGAATGTAATCTCTATTATATCTCTTTATTCTGAGGTCATCCTGGAGACCTAATTGTTTGATTCATGCATGTTGGTTAGATTCACTGTGACCCTTTTACCCAGTTTTTAATAATATTTCTTTTCTGGGAGTTCATAAATTCTGAAATTTAGCAGAGAAGGTTTCTGGTGAAGTAATGAGCCAAAATATGACAAAACATCAATCAAAGGAGCATGTGGCTTCTGACCCTTTCTGGGCTTGGTTTTATGACTTTCATATCTTTGAAGTTATGAAAAGGAGACAAGATATGACAGGTACTGTGCTTGGAGAAGTCACTTAGTCAATTTAATTCCAGGCACCTGTGAGCAGCACCGCAGAACTACTTCAGCAAATTTGAAGGTGTTCAGCTCTCCATCTCTCACAGTAGTAACACATAAGCACTCTAATAGCTTGCAGGTGTACTTGGCTGACTTCCATTCAGTCCATTGATGAAGTGAAGGATTTAAGTTAAAATGCAACAACGTTACATTTCAACATTGCAATCCATCAAACAAAATCAGAGATAGCCTTCAGAAGATCAAGAAATCTATAAATGCACTGCAAAATGTGGTTGTGTGAAGTCAGAATAGAACCATGGCCAGTTGCTTCTGTATGATGGGTGAAAAGAAAGAATATGAATCCTAAGATATATATTACAGGTGAGCTCCTCATATAGGGCATTTTAGCAAAATTAGAACCTTTTGCTCTGTCTTAGTTGTTCTAGAAGAGGCATACAGATAAAAAGCATTGGTTATTTCCAGCTTTAGAGCTGTTGAGGCTTAAGCACCAAGAAATAACTTTTTTTTCTCAGGGCTTTCCATAAAAGTCTAGATACTTAGCAGCCCAAAAGATTTTTTAAAAAATTCTCATTATAATATGGTTTCAGTTTTATCAAGTAGGAGATTTTTAATTTGTCTTTGAACAAGCCATGTTGGATCTTTCTGAAGTCAGTGAAGATGCTTCAGTTTTCAGCAGAGAGTGAATCAGTGCCTTAGGGAAATAAGATTGCCGTATCGTTCCTTTGGGGAAGGGGAGAAGGTTTGAAGAGTTGTTTGTGAACAAAAACAAAGTTAAAGTTACAAATAATTCGAAGGAAAACAGGAAAAGGCAACTGAGGCGGCCTATCGGAAAGCTAAACTCCTGCTCTAGGGGTGGCACACTGCTACAATTTCATGTAGAAATTGATAGACTGAGTTACAGAGAAATATGTGTAGACTGTGATGTTTTCATACTTTTTTCCCATTTAAAATATTCATACTCGGTACAGCAAAGATAACAATAGGAGTCTACATATTTCAGAAAGCAGAGTTCTGGAAGTTTGCGGTACATTAGTTGAGGGTAAAGCCAGAGGGCAGGAGAAAAAGGATGAGGAAAGTAAGCGTGGGTCTTTCTGTGCCAATTTTCTCTCCAGCCTGAGGCTGCCACTTTGGTAATAACCTGAGTTTCTAACACCTTATATTACACAGGAGGCTCAAGATTCTGAAAAGTTATGTACAATAAAAATCTGAGAAATGTGCAGAGAGTAACAATATCTGTTAAATCTTTAGGCTCAGCTCTGTTAAATTTAGACTTTCTGGTAGGAATCAGTTAGTTGCAATGCTATCATTCAGAGGCAGACAAATGACATCTGGCTTTTAAAGGGAGGGGAGCATACGTGTTTGTGGACAAAACAAGCCCAAGCCTCTTGAACAGACCAACATTCGGAGTGTCAACCCACATTTTTACTCTCTCAACAGATAGGTTTTGAGCTCTTCATGAATCGTACACAGACTGGAGATAAATAGGTAGCATATTAGGAATTTGAGTGCTACAAGAATAGCATTTATAGGATTTCTAAACAATTTTCATGGGGCCAGCTTCCCATCAAAGACAGTAAAATAGAGAACATTCTCAGGAGCTTCAGTCGTGTGTCAGTACTGATTTCTTTCTTTAATTTGCTTTTTATTTAGGCACTTTACAAATCCAGAACAAAAGCTAGTACCTCTGCACTTAGTCCACTGACAAATCTATTAACATGGCAGATGCTTTCCTTGCATCAAACATCAGAGGCTTTTCACGCTTAATGGGCAGTTTTTTCTCATTCTGAAACGGAGCTTCCTGAAGAAGATCAAAGCACAATGAGAATGAGATGGGGAGCAAGACCCAGGAGTTCTAATCCATTTATATCATCCTGTCTTTCAATATTGTGAGCAAATCCCCCTAAAATGAATGCAGCCTAGAGTGGAAGTTAATCCTGATCTGTGAGATTACAAAGTTGGAACAGGCAGGTTCACATAAAGGATAACAAGAGGATGAGTGTCAAGCCTGTTCCTTACCAAACAGGCCAAAGGAAAAAAAATGGAACAGGAAACCTTGCTTGCTCCTTGGTGCTACTGTGAATGTATACTCTGGGAAATTTTAATTCTGAGGACCTCACAAAATATTTCACAAAGCATTTTTTTAAATATATATAATAGAAGAGAAGGAATATAAAACAACTTGTTTTTCCAGTAAGCTAAGATCTGTATAAGATAAATATATAGCAACTTGTGCAATATTTGTCAATACCACACTGTGTTTGAGCTTGTTTCATTTCCATTTTTAAAAGTCATTTTCTATATGGGTGTTTTATATGTTTGTCCATTTAGAGGTGTAAGTGGATGGAATAACATATAGACTATTTTTAGCCCTCAATAAGGCCAACAAAAAATTCTTTTGAACTCAAAGTCATTTGAACCTGGCCGTAAGGAGAAGATCACTCTCAGTGTTATGAGAAATATATAGATTAGAGATTCACAAAAAGGATTTAGCTTTCCTCTGGTGATACTCCTACAATCACCACAGAATAAAATCATGCACTACGCTTTTACCTAAGTTGTTATGTAAATGATGTCTCCAAAATTCTGGAATGTGATTAGTCTAATTAGAGCAATGCCAAACCATACTCCATTCAAACACAATCTCACTAGGACAACTGCTGTCAATACCCCATCAAACATATCTATTTAATTTTTGTATGCTACTTGGAGAATAACAATGTCCCCAAGTTAGGAATGCCATAGCACACAGTCAGATTACTCATGCAAAAGGTGCTAGAGCACTTGAAATATATCAAGATGTCTCCTAAAAACCAAATTAAGAACCAATATGTGATCTCAGCAAACCAGAAACTAGTGACAAATAGTGCATGTTTCTGTTTGATTTTGCATCCACCTCAAAATGTGGGTTTCATATTTATAAAGCATTTTCAGAAACAGTGGTCCTAAACCTGCGTGTAGATTATAGCAGGACACTACTACTAGGGGCAATATTTGGGGGTTTAATAATCCCAGAGATAAGCATGGATTCAGTATAGGCTTTACAGTCCATTTATAGATAGTATTGTGTAAAATATATAGTTGGGAGGAGATAAAATTTGAACCCTGGGGGAAGAAGTTCAGTGGGGAAGTTTCTATTCAGTGATACTGAGGGTGAATTGGTCTGGCTTCATCACAGAACCCTCATTTTGCAGCCTGATGTGTATGGATCAGCCAGAATAAAAATGAACATCCGTGTTCTCAGTGAACATTCATAGGCAAAGCTGAAGGGAGGTAAAGTTGAAGGCAACTTCCCATACACGATCCGAAATTAATAAATGGCCATTTTCTCCCAGCTGAAATGCAAAAGAAGGGGCAGGGAGAGAACTGGAGTATGTAGAGGTCAAGCAGTGAAAGAATTTATAATGATTATTTTTAAACATTCCAATGCCAACTTTTTTCTCCTTCTCAAGGTATTTGAGGTGAGTACACAAGGATACAGAGCTTGTGCTTAGGCATCTATATTTTCTTCTAGGTCAGATTAAGCTAATGTAATAAAGTAATGGAAAACCACTGATGGATCTTGGCGGAAGACATGGATGTCAAACTTCTTTAGATAACAGAAACACCACTTGACAGAGAAAGGTATTTGTTAGTGACTTTCTATCTACTACAAAGCACCTTGAGTTGTCTTGGCACTGTGACTTGCCATATGGAGTGATGTGTGACCTGTGTTAATTTTGTTCCTATAAGATATTTTGTTCAATTTCCACAGAGATGTTGTGATGGAAATTATTGGCTACATATGTCAGCAGGAATACATGAAAATTTGCAGCCTTTTAAGTATATTTAGAATGGATTATATTTTCATAACAAAGTCCCAACAAAACTTTACCATTATTAGTCCCTGTTACCAAAAAAAAAAAATATCTTTGTGGTACCAACAATAATTTTACTTCATTTCCCAGTAAGGAGGCAATTAACTAAGCTGTCCTTCTACATTTTTTTTCCTAATGTAAAATATTTGAATATTCAGTAGCAATTCTAACATTAACAGCAGTAAATTTCTTTGATGGAACTCCTCCCCTATACTTAAAGCAACGACTTGTTCTTGAGGCAGCAACAACTATTCTAAAGGAAATCTTTGGTCAGCCCTTGTTTCCATCTCTGTAATGGACAAAGTTGTTTTCCTCCTTGTTTTGACTATTGTCTTTCAAGTGAATCTTTAGACCATAACCATCTTATCTCTGAATGCAAATCCAGCTGTTTATACTCAGTAACATTGGTCATTTTCTAACTAGTTTACTCCCAAACTCGGATTTCTGGGAGATATCCTATTATCAAATTATCAGTTGTCAGCTCATGAATTTCAGATAGTCGTATATCATTTCAAATCAACATCTGCATCAGTTCTGCAACAGACTAATAAATCAAGTTAGTTTGTTTCAGCACCCACCGATTTTGACTGTCAGTGTTACCGTATTTATTTTAAATGAAGTACAATTTACTTTGTACTTTCACTAGTCTCTACTTTCCAGTAGAGTCCAAAGGCTGTTATCAAAAATATCCTTATACAATAACTTTTAACAGTAGTACTAGCGTGCCTCAAAGTTATTTTTAAAGACTAATAGGTATATAGCTAAATGGAGTAAGAAAAAAAAAAAGGATACATATATTAGAGCAATTTCTAAAAAACAAATTCTTAAGTATTTGGTTATATCCTACTCTGTTGCTTGTCTCAGTGCAAGCCCAGGGTCAAAATCTGACCAAGCAGAAAATGAAGTGAAGCTAGACATTTGCTTATGACTATAAGATTTTTCTTTTAAACAGACTTTGTATTAATCGTTTTTCTAGCCCACTGGGGTGACCATGGGAATATTAAGGGAGTTATTTGAGCATGAGTTTGATCTGTTCTGAAACATCCTCGTTAGTGCTGATGGTGCCCATGTTGTAGAGAACCATGTTCACTCTAAAAACAGCAGCTAAAATATGCAAGGCTGAGAGGCAGAAAAAGTTGAGATAAACTTTTTGCTCACATAAATCGTAATAGCAGTGAAGTCAGCAGAACTGCCAGAATTCTTTCTGAGCTTTTTTATACATTAGCTAATTCCATTTGCTTTGCAAGTGTGTCCCACATGGCACTGTCTCATCTGACACCAAGGGGGTGAGCACATGTTCATATGTACAGTGAAAGTAGAAATCTGACCAACTGCAGAGCACAGAGCAAGCTGGAAAAGAAGGGAAGTAATATGACTTGAAGCCCTCCACACACAATAATAACCTGCATCTTGCAAGGAAATTCTGGTAAACCCAGAATATTAAAAACATTCTGTTTACCTAGGCATCCTGTGAGAAACAGTGCCACACATTCAGGCAATTTTTAAACAGTATCTCAAATACCATCCCCCACCCCCACCTTCTCTCCAGTATTTTCATTTACAGAAATACTCATAAAATACCAGTATTTTTTTCCCCAGAGCAATGTAACTATATCCAACACCCCAGGTTGGTATCAGAAGTCTACTTCAGCAATACTCCTGTGTACATTGTTTATTACTTTTAAGAAAGAAACAGAGCTAAGGCTACAGAAAAAGAAACATTTTCACAATTTTGATTATATAAACTAATAAATATTCTTCTCCCGGACCTAAGATCCTTGAAGTCAATACTTTCTGAAAATAAATTGTTTCCTACTTTCCATATTTAAAAAAAAAATAAATCAATAGAGAGGTCAAAAGTTTTTCTTCACAAAATATTTTTACAGCAATTTTTTTTTCTTCCCCCTTTTCTTCTCCTGAAGAACACTAAATATTTGAAAGCTGTAGCAATCACAGCTTCAAGTGTCTTTGCAAATTCAGACAAATTTAAACATGGACTCGTGCATGGAGGTGACACACATGATTTCATGTATTTGCTACACACAGCTGCATTTCCTTTCCCTCATAAGGTTTATTACCTGTCCTTATGGTCCCTGATTTTAAATAAGGCTCTGACCTAGCAAAGCCTTATCCTATCCTATGATCCATCATATCCTCATCCTGCATCACCCATTTACAGTGCAGTACCAGATTTATTGAAAATGTATTGCCTTGCTGTGATTTATATTTGTGCAAGTCACTGAATCACAAGAGCTATTAAATCTTCAGGGCAGGAATCATCTCTGATGATGCATCTGGTAAATGTATCACATTTATTCAGAAGCTACAGAGTCCAAAATTAGGTTTCAGTTGTACTGAGAAAACAATATCAATAATCAATAATAACAATTCCTTTCTAGCTTTATATTTATGCAATAAATAATGTCTGCAGCAGTTGAAGAACATAAGGTCATTTTCTGCAATTTTTCAAGTCTTCTATTACCGAAATTAAGAAGACAAAACCCTTTCTGTTATTATAAAACAGGAAATCTTCTTAGCTTGATAATTATGATCCTTTAAGGCCTCTTAATTTAAGTTCCACCCTGAAGAAAAAGAAATTGGAAGAGAAAATAGCCATGCTTTATTTTTTCATCTCTTTCTTCTTCCACTCAAACTCTTTGAAGAAACATCATGTTTTCCTGTGACAAAAGTGGAATGAATTCTATCCTATCCTCTCCCATTTCTCTATAGTTTTCTACAGTCAGATTAATAGGATTATGAATGGAGTGCAACTGTTTTGTAGCTCCCTCTGGAATTTAAAAAGGAAAATTGGATAACTTGGCAAACCTCATTTGCACTCAGCAGCTTGACTAAAATCCATGTCAGGATAAACAAGAAAACAATGTGAAACAAGTGTTAGAACAAACTGCCTTGCACAGGCCTGGGCTGTTCTCAACATCAGCTGCTTGCTGAATATACTTCAAAAATATCACTCTCTAACCAAATTGCCAATGCTCTTTATTTAACATAGTAAGATAACCCACTAGACATTTTTCACTTGTGGAATGATGAAAACTTCAAATCAAAAAACAGTCAAAGCCAAACCCCAGACAACCACCACAATTAAAAAAAAAACCCCACAGATAAAACTATTAAAAAATAAGACTTTAATCAAAATTTACCAGACTGCTCCTAACTGCAGGGTTAGTGCCAATACTTCCTGAGCATGGAGAGAAAGCCACGGTTGCCACAGCTCTCACTACATAATAACTATCAGGGAATGCTGGCTTCTCAGTGGTGGTGACAGTAGGATACCCACTGACTACAGGACAAAAACCTCATTAATATGGCCTCTCATTATACACAGCAATCACTACTTATATTTAATGAGATCACAGATCTTTAATGTGCAGTTCAGATCCCCCTTGGCCACAAAAAAAAAGAGGTAAGCAGAGAGGGAAGGTAACGGCATGAGCTGCATGAGATCACCTATGCTGCACTCAAACCTCATTGGTTTTCAGTTGGACAGCATTGAGCTCACAGGCTGCTGCCAGGGCTTTGAATATCTCCAGCTGCAGGAAAATGATCCATAATCAATCATCCCTTGGGATAAATGATGAAATGACCGCCATAACTGATTCCTAGCACTACTGAAATATAGTTGTAGAGTGAACCCTGAAGTTTTTACAATAAATTAGTTGCTTATGCTAGGAAACTTTTCTTCCTGCAGGATGTTGCCATCCTTAAGCTTTGATAAGGTTCTGTGGGGAATACTTGGCAGGGAGGAATACACTTGCTGGTTGGCCACACCAGTGTTCTTTTGTATTCCACATAAGGTAAATATGCTGAAAAACACCACGTGACATCTTGAGTAGCTACTGAACCTGGTTATGTTTGTAATGTATCTTGAAATCCAAGCTTAATATCTAGATTTCACAGATAACAGAGAAAGTCCAAAATTAAATGGGTTTCCTGAACACATGCACAAAGCCCACAGCTGAACAGAACTTGAATTGACTATTTCTCCCCTCCAGATTTTAAAAAAAAAAAAAATGGAGAGGGTTTTGAAACTTGTTAGTACAATTCCTAAAATGAATGATTTTTAAAACTTATCATTGCATATATAAAACAAAATATAGATCCTAAAATATTAGTTTACTATTTACTACAGTTCGTCCTCTGGATTTGTTATGAGAACTTTTCTTTAAGAAGCTCCTAGAATTCAAAGTGGTTATTCCAATAAATAAATCTAACCACAATTATGAAACATGACTCTACAGATGGACCGACATAAAACTAATGGCTGGAAAAGAATGTAAAAAAAAAAAAAAAAACAAACCTGGAGAGCAAGGAACTGCTGCAATTACTCTCCCACCTTTAGATTATTAATCACAAGGCAGCTGCCAACTGGCCTTTTATGCTGAGTTAAGTAGTCACCCAGGCTGTAGTTTTTATTTTATTTGCACAAGCCATTACCTCAGGATTCACCTTCTGAAGTATCTGGAGAGTAGTCAATGGCGACTGCACACACATTGGTAGAGATCCGTATGACTTGGGGTAAGTAATTCTAGAGAATGACACTCAGCTTTGTTGAAGAATTAATGAAATAATAAAAGGAATGTGCCTGCATGTATTATGGTTTTAAATCTGATTATCACTACTAAAAGGTACTTTTTAATTATGTTGCCTATTTATTTCTTAAAGTCTTAGCAAAATGAAACAAAACAAAACACAGCAGAAGATTTTTCTGAGATTTTCTGTCTTTAAAATCAAGGGCAGATTTTACCTTTACTTTGCACCATGCAATATTGTTTGCTCTGGTGCCAAATGATCGCAGTCACCTCTATTATGACTGGCATCAATGCAAGCCCTTTAAGCTTTGAAACAAGTAAATAAACAGAGTTAACAGAAAATTCAGCACAAAATGGGTTACTGTAAAACCACAATAATTTCCTAGAAAAGCTCAAGCTTCTTAAACAAAAGATTCTGGTGTCTCCTGAGGCCAGTGCCATCTCTCAATTTACACTCTGTTGTACTGGAAGAGGCTCTAAGTAAGCCAAAGAGATAATCATTAAATCTAGTGCTTGAAAACATTCCATCCTCTCATTCAAATAGGTTCATTAAGTAAATCTGACATACATTACTGAAAACTGTTTACAAGCTGCAAACATTTCCTTACAAATCAACAATAATAAAGAAACTCAAGCCTGGTCCTACGGCTTTTATTTTAGAATTTCAGTGAGAAATTGAGATTTAATCTCATCCAAATTGAATTAAACACCTTGAATTAGCAACGCAAAATCAGTATTTCTGAGCTCCCATGAATCTAAGTGACAGGTGAAGAAAGACCTCCAGCTCAGACACATGAAGTACTTGATCAAGACAGGAGTGAACATGGCTCACTCATATTTAAAACATTCTTTCATATATTTTTAATAAAATAACTGATACAAATTCAAAACCAACCTCATAAATCAAACATTATTCGATGTATGAGGCTTCAAGGTTCCCCTGTTATGGATGTGAGCGTGCCTGTCTCTGAGACAAGGGGTTTGCACTTGAATGCTTGAGGTTTTATGAAAGGTTTATTGGATTTCATAGTCCCTTAAGGGGAAACCCTTTAAATGTCTTTGCAATTATAAGTCTAATAACAATTTCAGCTCTTGGACAGAGCCTTGACTTGACAAAGATAAGGAACTGGAAGTTGCTCAGTCAATACAAAGCTATTAATCTCTGTCACCCTGCTGTCATTGTGGCTCAGGGAAACAATGTAGTTTCTTGACCTACGTGAAGCCGTGTAGTGATTTTATTCAGGATGTCAGCATTCATCAGCACAGATTTTGTCACACCCCAACTCACTTGAAGAGCTCCCAGTTCTTTATCTTGACTGCATTGACACCCTTCAGATACCAGCAGTTTGTTTCAGTCCCTGCTTATTATTACTATTTAGCACCTACTCGTGTGTAAAAGCCTTCAAGAATAAAGTTTTGAGTTGGAATATAAGCAGTCTCAGCACTGCATTCTGTGTCCTCAGAGGACAGCTTTGAGTTGCCAAATGTTATACGTGCTTGCGTATTCAAATGAAGGTTAATTTTGTTCATCTTCAGTAAAATTAAATTAGTATTTTTCCTTAGTGGTGAGCTTTTTAATGTCATCCTTCTCTGATCTTGAAATACAGTGTGAGAACACAGATCAAACTCTTAGCAAATTATCCTGCCAATGTTATCACAGGAATGCGCAATTAGCGTGGATTTGTCTTAAATAAGCCGAATTTATCTTTCTTTCTTGGTTAGTGTACCCTTGCTTTAGGAGTAACTACAGCACAAATTCATTAATGAACTTATTCTGAAGTCCTGGTGAGCAATGAAAAGAGCCCTCTCTTTTTTTCTGGAAGACTTTGGAGATTACAGTGATAGTTTATAGAGACTTCACTAAATATCACACACAAACAGCAAACAGATGCTAAAAGAAGTAATCTAACCCGTTCATACAGAATGATAACTGCACTCAAAACTTTATTAACTATTTACTAAAGGTATTACTGAGTAACAAAAATGTGGACCACAAGAAAAGGTAAATAAATTATGAGTAATGTAGCAATGATGATTAGATACATTATTTTAACTGCCAAACACCAACTTATTATACTAAACAATATATATGAACACCAGTAAAACCTAGCCAATATTAGTAATCACTCCACAGTACTTAGCAGTATAGTATTCTTGTATTACTGTTAATAAAAGTAACTCCACTGTCATCAGTAAAACTATTCTAGAATTTCTCTGAATAAATAAGATTTTCAAAGTGAAATGACATTCTACCGAATTTGCAACGCTGATAATTTAATATTGTATAATTAATATGGATGATACTGTAAAATTGCAAGGTAGTTTTCTTTCTGGGTTTTGTGGTTTGTTTAGGGGTTTTTCTCCATGAATATTTTGAATGCAAAGAACTACAAGAGAAAATTAACTAAAACCACAGGAATCAATTACATTTCTATCAGACAGCCCAGGAGTTTTCTGTCAACTCTTGTTTTCTTTTTTTTAATCTCTTCTTCTTCACTCTTCAGTTTTTCCCTTTATGATGTTCCCCTCTTTGTCCTACTACCCTTGTATTCTTACTCCTTCCTGCCCTTGCATCTGTTTCTACTCTCCATCTGTTTTGCGGAACAGGTTGCAGAGCAAGTTATATAATAACTTTCACATCCTCCTGCTGAAATTGGCTGCAACCAGCCTGCTGGTCTTACACTTGCTGAGTCAACCTGCTCCCTTCCATGTAGTCCTTCCAGTTTACGAGACCGACAGAGGCAGTGCTGCTTCAGCAAAGTCATCATGAATAAAGGTGACAGTTGGCAGCTGCAAAAATAAACTAAGAATTAACTTCAAATGAAATTTTCATCTGTTTTTTTTCTCTGTAGGCTTCAGAGTATGAAGGTGTTGAAGTGGTTTTATAATGTGGGTTCACCTGGTTGAGGAAAGAAGTTCCACTACATTCTCTTTTTACAATGGACAACCCTAAAGAAGACGTTCTCTAAGGTGTCTTCTGGTAGCTGCTGAAATTGAAATGAATAGGGAAACTGAGTTAATGCATCATTTGTCTTAATCCTGTCAAGGCAAGAATCTATGATCGTTGAAGCCCATAAAGCTGCTCCCAGTAGCAGAGGATTAGCACCTACAGGTATAGTTGGAATTGTTTTTTCTCCTACTTTTTCCACACTGATATATTTTATATCAGACCAGTTGCCAGTGTCTCAGTGAATTTTCTTTTTCAACTATCATTCTCGCTCCTTTCACTCTTTCTGTGGTCTTTATCTTTACCTCTTCACTTCCATTAATCACATTTTGCGGTATTACAGCCATTGCTAAGAATACCAATCTTACATATTGTGGATATGCTTCAAATTTTCATAAACCTTTAACCCAAAGTCCTCCTCCCTGTTCTCTGCATGTGTATATGTGCATGTAAGTATTTCTGCACACACATATGCAGCATCTGCCACAAGAAGCCCTCAGTTACTCAGGGCTGTTAGCACACGATAACAAAAGCAGCAACACAGAGGCTAACATCAATTATAGACCCAAGGATTGTATCATTCATTCTGATCTCTCACACTGTTTCATTAATACTTGTTTATCAACACAAGCCAGTACTTTTCATCCTTCTGGGCCGGTGCCAGCACTACACTGCAGTTTGACCAAGTGTACTGCACAATGTGCACACTCTCTCATGCCCTGATGATACACTGTGCACAGCTGCCATCTCCTTGCAACCTCTCTCAATGCAAATTAGATGGGGTTGACAGGAGAGCACAAACAGATTTTAGAAGGTAACATTTTTGTACAATAGGTGACATTATTAATTTAGCATTTTCTTCTTTTTTCTTTCAGACTCTCCATTCTTTAATTCCACTTGTTAGTTTCTTTCCAATACTTCACAAAATTTTATTCTTGGATATGCTCAAACCTATTTCTCATCCTCACAAAAAAAAACCACTTTTCTCTTTGTTTTGGGTGGTTTTTCCTATCTTTGTTCATTCTGTAATTCAGTATTTATCCTCATTCCATCCCACATGGCCAAAGCAGATTTGCCCACAGTCCCTTAGATCTTGGGGAAGGTACAGACAGTGTCACATATGGTCCACCAGGAACAAGATGGGAATTCGTGGCTGCTGATCCTGCTCAGAGACAGTCGAGTTCCTGGTAAGGACACATTTCCACATGCAATCTAGCAGTCCCTGTCACTAACTTCATGGCCATTTTCTGGACAGCCACATGAGGTATCAAACGTTTCTTCCTGACTTGCTTCTCCTCTTTCCCATCACTTTTATAACACTGAAAGGGTGCATCCAATCTCGTAAATGCAAATGTTTTTTACTTCCTTTGACTCATAGGACCTAAAGATTCTAAAGCAGTTTATACTTCCTGTGGTTTCACCTCACTTTCCAGTTCCAATGTTTCTTAAAATGCCACTGGCTATTCTTTGCCTCATTATATAATAAATTTGAAATAATACTTCAGCTTTAATTTATGGTGATTCCTGAATTTTGATGCTCCTTCTTTCACTGTCTTTATATTAATACTAAGGAAATAATCACTCTGCTTCAATTTTATCTTGCTGGATGATAACATGTTTGTAGTGACCAAATAATTAGTGAAACTTCTTTAGTATCTAGAAGCACTGTTCTACATACCTAAAACATTACATAAAAGAAATTTATTAACAGTACTCTTGTTTAGGTGTGTCAGTCAGAAAAAAAAAATCAACAATATCTGATAATTTAAATAAAAATAGGCCCATATGATAATCTACAAATGACACAGTTCAAAAGATAATCAAATATTTATGTAATTAAAGATAGAGGTTTTCTGATCTGGCACAAGGAAATTCTCTTCGTTTAAATGGCTGTTTAACCTCTCAGTCTCTCTGTCTAGATCGCATTTCAGTGAAAAATGCTTTAAGAGCACAGTCTCTCTTAAACCATAATATCTGATCCTTTAAATTTGAGTATATGTTACTGACTCTGGCACCATAAATTTTCACTGTATAACTATTTTCATTTATAAGTTGTGTTGTAGAAGTGAGATTGCACTGTAAACCCTTCTCCTTTGCAATGAATAAAGCAGAGGAGTATCCGGAAATGCTTCCTGAGCCACAGAAGCTGTAAATCAGTGGAATTGCAGCATGTGGAACAATGCATCTCTCCCAAAATGTTTCCAGAAAAAAATGCTCCATCTGCTTGAAACTTGATAATAAATGGGATCAGATTTAGATGTATTTTTAAATAATTGAGAGTGTATTATGCAGATTTTGTAAGTCAAAGTATTTCCACTGTTTTGGCATGATTTTTACAAATCAACATTTCCAGGAATATTTTCTTTTAGACAAGAATTCTATTGCAATGCTACTTCCCATTACATTTAAATTTGCTTTAAGAGAGTACAATAGTTATTAGTGATTTATAGTGAAGTAAAGAAGAATCAAGCCAAACATTTCTCATTAAATCTCCAGTTTACTTTGACCGTGCCTCACTTCATCATTTTGAATAACACTTCTCAGGAGAATTCACAAATCAGTATTTATGCTAATTATTTTCAAGATTTTTAGAAAACCTTGCTGTCACTGCATTGAGTAATGAATGAGGAGTTGAAAAATGCAGCGTTTCATCTACAAGATGGCCTAGTAGAATAGCAGCACAACAAACTTTTGTTTGACAAATGGCTGGGGTAGTTCCAGTGCTCAACCACTGGATGTTAAAAGCATGAGAGGATAAAAATTTTGCTTCATGTCATGAAATCAGAATTAAAACTGAAATTTACTGAGCTCCCCACCCCAACGTATAATCACGAGAAAAACCAAAACTGAAAACAAACAACAAAAAATGTTTTTAATTCTATTATAATGAAAACCCATTAGAAGATATTAGAAGCACATTTTAAAGGAAATTGTAAAGTCCCATGCCGACAATTTCAAAGACTTGTTATTTATTTTACATTAAATTCTGTAACAAAAAACCCCTTGGTTTCATGAAGCATTTCAAATTCAACAGAACCACGTAGACTAGAATTGTATAATTTTCATGAGTTTGTGTTTTGGTTTTTGCTCTCAGGTGAGCAGACTCCTACCCCAAATCCTTAAATAAGTCTCTTGTTCTCTATTGCAATAAAATCACAAGTGCAAAATGAAATTGCATTTCTTAATATATATATCAGAATTTGGGGAAATAATAATCTTCTTTTAAAATCTGGAAGGGATTCTGTCTCACTGAAAGAAGAGTGAAAGAATCTACTCTCTGTGTGTAGATTTGGTAGGAATTGCCCATTTATTGTAGAGTGAAAGCTAAATGAAAAAGTCAACCTAGTGATACTGTTTTCATTATTTCTGGTAGGTTGAAGTCTACAACCTTCAATTTAAAGGTAACTATGACTTTTGAGCTAGGTAGAGTCCTAATAAATATGCAACGCTTTGTTCCTTTCCCCAGTGAAACTCTAATTATTCTCCTTACAAACTGCAGTAGCTCAGGGGAGAGTAATGAAGTAATGTGTGTTTCTGCATAAGTCAGGGCCAGAGTGAGAGATCTGTCCTGCCAGAACACACTGAAGTCCAATTTCTGGTTTCCATTAGGTAAAAAGATGGCTTTACAACAATCTTAATAGGAAAAAAAATCCAAGGGAAGCAGTAACTTTGCAAGGAATAAGTAAAATTCTACTATGTTTAAGTTTAGAGCTTCTAGATTTTTACAGCTCTCATAAACAGCAGTGGATTTGGGTTTATTTATTCACAAATCATGGTATGTTACAACACAAATTTGATCTCATTCAGGGTTGAACCATGCTAGAGTGAAAAACTATTATGCGGTAATTGCCTTTACACAGCGGCTGGAAGAATTTGTTTTTCATCTCATGTCTCATTATTCACCTTACTGCAGATCTGTGGGTGTAAGAACCACAAAATCATCCAAGTGTCCTATTATTGTCCTATTACTGAAATGTAACATGATGGTTTAGGTTCAGATTGCCACTTGACCACTGCAGGTCTGGAAGTTGTTGCTGTGAACAGCAATGTACCTTTTCATTTATACATGGAAAACACCAGTACTTTGGATTCCTTTATCACAGGAACTAAAAATAAAAAGGTCTAAGGAATCAGTAAAGGCGTGAAAATTTCCTTCTTTGAAACATACCTACACAACACCCCATCATCAGGAACACAAAATGTGTAATTAAAATTCTGAACAGAAAAACAGAGTGCCCTGATTAATACAGGGCCAATGAAAAATGGGAGCAGTGCTTGAAATCTTTCAAGTAGACAAGGCAGGGATGCTCCATAAACAGACAGGGGAAGGTCACATTATGTTAACTCAAAAATTATGAAACAAGAGTTCAAATACTGCATTCTAGCTCTGGCAGCAGACTACAGAGATTGGAAGTATTCAGCCTATTTAGGAATCTAGTGGAGTCTTTTTTCAAAGACTTTTTTTTTGTCTTTAACTCTTAGAATTTGCACAGTTTACGAAGAACTTCAGTCAGGAAGTACAACAGATTCATCTCCTTTCTCCTCTATCTGATCTCTTCAATATTGCCTTTGAACTCTGGGTAAACTGGATTTGATTTTAAGTTGCATATCTATTACCTCTTCGTATTGCCTCTGACAGTGCAGCTATTTTGAAATAGGTGTTTATACAAGAGAGAAATTTTAATCTTCAAAAAGACCAAAAAAAATCTCACATTAAATACAAACCTGTGGTATGTCTGTTTTGAAGAACTATGAAAGGAAGAAAAGGAAACTGGTGCTTTTGAACACTAAAACCAGTCATACATGTCACCCAAACACCATTAACACAGAATTCAACAGAAAGATTTGTTTGGATGAAGACTGCAGGATTCACCACCAAACCCTTTTCTAAATGGGAAACCTACCAATATGCTCTAAGCCTGCACACATTTTACTGTGTTCTTCATAAAGTCAAAGGGAATTTGAATTTAGTCTAGAGGTGATTGACCAGAACTCTGCGACTACTCTGACATCAGCTCTACATCAGGTCCTATTTTAATACACACAAAGATCATAATGAAGCAATTACAAACATCACGCACAAAATGCCAGGAAATGGCAGCAGGAGTCACAACATACTTTATTCCAAGGAGCACACACTTTAAAAAACTCACAGACATCACAACAAATTCTGCTAAAGGCCAAGTACAACTTTCAACATGGTTTCCCTTAAAGAACTGGTCTGTTCTACAAGATAACTTAAAGTTTACTTTAATGAATCTGTTGTGTGTTACAGTTTTTCCTTCCTCCTCCTGTGCATCAGTGTAGAGGCTGAATGTAAATGAGAACAAAGGTCTGTGTGCTAAGACATATAGTTAGGGAAAAGGGGCTAAGACATCAGAACTGAGTTGTTGTTAATGGAAAAAAATTCAATTAACCCTGGTAGACCATGATATCTAAGAGTTATTTATTTGCCAGTTGTTTGCAGACATGTCGTCAGCTTTTAGCGTAATTATCAAATTCCCAGCTCCTCCCAATTTTCTCTAAGAACATGCCCACACTCTGGGCCCCAGCTACCAAAGATACCCTTGTTCAAGAAACATAACGTATATATATATATGTGCAATACTTTTCAAAAATATATGTCAGTAATGAAAACCAAAATACCAGTGAAAAATATCAGCCAGAGCAAAATTACAGTAACTCAGATGGAAAATGTGTAAACAAACAACCCCACAACTCTGCATAAAGAAATCAAGGAACTAGAACTGTAAAAATTTCCTTCTGATAGGCAGAATTTGTTTAAGATAAAAATAAGGCTTTTCCACACATATTATTGAATCTATTGTGAAAATTCCAACAATTTTAGTCTCTGTAACAACTACAAATATTAAGAATTATAATTAATTTCTGTTTAAAAAAACTCCATGCATCTTTCTTCTACATGGAGGCACCTACTGTAAACAACTGAAACTAGCTGATTCACAAAATGTCTTTTGTTATGGTGGTTCCCAGGTTTGCTGTTCTGACAACAGAGATGAGTCTTTCACTGAAGGTTCAAAGACAGTAATGGGAGTAATATAAATAACAGGTATGAAAATGACAATTAGCAGGAATGGTACAAGCAGTAAAGGGACTGTCAAAGTCGAGTCAGGAAAGTAAAAACAGGTTGTAAAAGGAGTAAGGACTGTAATATTAGTGAACATGTTCTAACTACTTCTAATTCCAACAGCTCAGCTGGGGACCCTGCTATAAAGCAGGAAGGCAGAGCGGTTGAAAGCCAGGAACAGAGCACACCGAATTCCACACTTGATGGGTTCATTCATTGCAGGGTTGTAATGAGGCAGCTTTATGTTAGCTCAGGTGTGTTTACAGTCACACATCTCAGCTGTCTGAAAGGATGCCTGTAAATTTTGGTGTAACTATTGGCAATCCCAATGTCATTAAGTGAATGTCATAAGTGGGGTGGTAACATCCTCAGAGGCCTGAAGCCAGGCAAGATCTAGATGGGAATCAAGAACCAGCGCCTGACTAATAAAAACCCCCATCTATAACCCTATATTAGGGTAATTACATCCCTAAAGAACTGAGGGTTTCAAACTCAGACCTGAAATGAAGACTTCTGCATTTACAAGCAGTTGCAGACACACCTACAGACAGCAGGAACAATTTCTTCACAGAAAGGGTTGTCAAGCATTGAAACAGGCTGTCCCGGGAAGCGGGGGAGTCACCATCCTTGGAGGCATTGAAAAAGAGCTGTTAAAAGTTAAGCAGTGAGGCAGCATTTCTCACTCATTAAAGTCACAACAGCAGATAATCTGGTAGCCAGTACCCAGGATGCCCCCTGCAAAGTGAGTGGGACAAGGCCTGGGAAATACTTCTAAAAAAACGAGTGCTAATTAATAATATTACGGCACCTCCCTGCTTTTATGTTCATTCAAACTACTTATTCTAATTGCTTTGAGCTTTACCTTACAAAGGCAAAAGCTAAACAGAAACACTCAGATATGCCTTCCTTTTTCCTACGGTTTTCTAAAGATGCTCAGTCCTTAATCTTGCAGACTAAGGTACAGACTTTCTCTGACCTAGAACCTGGATTATTTCAGTAGTCTATTAGCTACTTAATTTTGGGAGCATGTGACCTTCCATGGGGATTTGATGTGAACAGCATACAAGGAGATGCCAGGGGGGAGTCAGAGTACCAGCAATGCTCAGTTCATTGTAGCAGTGAGCTAGTGAGCTATAATTTAAAGGGTCAAAAGCCTTCTGTTATTTTCTTATGAGGCTTTTCTCTTTTGATGACTGTGCTAACAGACCCTGTTCTATTTATTCATTGAAATTTATGTTTATATTCCATGTGAGATGCTCATCTATCTGCCAACCTGTGTCAGCAAAATTATAAACCTGTCAGAGACACTATTTTAGTAGTAACCTACATTGGCTGTAAAAAACAAATGCAAATGTTCAGACAATTACTTATATGCAATGAAAATAGCACTTTCCAACAAATAAGGCTGCCAAATAAAATACTGACACTACTCATCTTCAAAGCAATGAATTTATATCATCTGCTTTGAATTGTGTTAAGTCTTTTGAAAGGCTTTATTTCATTTACCAACTCAAGAAAATTGCAGGCATTTCAGATACATTCAGATGTGGTTAAACATAGGCGTGCCAAACAACCTTCCTGAGGCATTTTGCAAAGCTGTGCTGAAATTCAATACGGGTGACTGAATTCAACCATACAACAGTTATCTCCCCAAGTCCATGGGTGTCAACACACTAGAAACTGCAAGGTCAGGATATAGGTAGATATTTGCATATTTACATGATAAAATCCTTGCTCCTGCTCAAGCAGCCCTTTTGCCTTATAGTGCTAATTCCATGGCTTTTCATCTTCATGGATTATGTTATTTCCTGCACAGAATTAATTCAAGTCAGTAACAATGTAATACATGGTGGGTAGGAGAGAGGACAGAAACTCTTACGCAGCCACAATGACTAAAACCATCTCAGAATCTGTCTTGGCTTTAACCTTATTTTTAAAGGTGGAGCTGTACTAAAATGTATGCACTAATGCCTCCAAAAGTTCTGCATCAGCCTTCTTTGGACAGTACATTCACAAATGTGTTTTACTCTTTGCTAAACCTTTACAATGCATGTTGCTCATATTATCATCAAATAAGAGATTGCAAGAGGTTATCTGGTGTATTTTCTTGCCCCAAGGCTTTGTGGCAATGTGCTTTTCGCCAGGGTATTTTGTGTGTGCATGCACAAGAACCAATTAGTGTCCAAGGCTTTAGATTAGCTATAATATTTTTCACAGCATATTAGAACCATAAAACAGGACTTGTAATATGTACTCATTTCACAGAGAGGCTAAATTAGCGTAGCCATTGCAAATTAGCGCTATTTCAGGAGTTATAAAGACAAACAGATCTCATCCTTCAGCCTCTGTATGTATGAGGATTATGAAGGATTTGATTCATAATAGCCAGAATAATTATATTTACACACTCAGGGCATTCTTGGATACTAGTTCAAATTTCCACTCAAGGAACATTTATGATATTTAAATGTACAAATTCATACATCTTTTGTCCGTTAAATGTTATAAAAGTGATATAAAATGATATAAAAATCCTATTTGGTTTTAAAAAAAAGGTTAATGTTAAATCCAGATACTTTTTTTTAATTAGCTTGCCATTGAAGATTAAAATTTATCATCTTGTCTTTCACTTTAGATAATTCACATTCTCCTAGTTAAGATGTATTTTATAATTGAAAATAGTACAGAAAGTTTTTTCAATTGAAAGTCTCTTATAAAGAAGGATATTATCAATAAGTCAGCTGCTTCCTGGTTTTAAGATTTTATTTTAAAACTTTTAAAAGGTTGTGGCCCCTCTTGTAGTGAAACTTATTTTTTAAAATCAGCTTTGCAGTAAATAACATTTGCATTTTTAACTAGCAGCTTCAGAAATACAAAATTTTTAAATAAACCATGTTTTTTTCCAATAGAAGTTCTACTGGTGGTATCCTGGGCTCACTAATGACAAAGGAAGATTATCTGGAAGGAATAAAAGCAATTCAGAAACTTGAGTAGAAACTAGAGAAGGAGGTCTGTAGTCTCCCCATTTTATCTGTAAATAGATAAATGCATAATTATTCCTACATAATCTCCTTGAATTTTCTTTATCCCAGTACTCAAGAGTTTCTCTGTAGTTTCTGATATCTTCAGGTGAGTGAGAGAATAAGAGAAGAATGGGAGAATTTCACCCATTCAAAAAATTCTGAGGAAAGTTCTCTATGAGCTTTCGCTCCATTCCTGGGTTTAGATATTTATACTTCAGAGAAAGAAGTTCTATTACATCTACACAGTTGCAGGCAAATTTTAAAAATACCTAAGCATGCTGAGGGGCAAAGTCCTTTAAAACTTGGGTCTTAGGTGTCACAATGGGAACTGCCCTGGTGAGTGTATTTGAAAATCTGGTCCTGATATACGTGCCCTAGTTGGACTTAAGACCTTTTAAAATTCTGTCTCCAGCTTCAAGTGCTTGAAAATTAGGCTTTGGACTCTTCAAGCTTTATTTTGATTTAATATATCATTTTCAGAAGTTCTGAGCATCTACAGTTTGTGTCCAAGTGCGTAAGATCACTGGATACTCGGCATGTATGAATTACAGGCCTGTCCTCATTTCTAGGTATTCTGGTTATTCCTTATAGGAAAATTGTGAAATCTGCTTTTCACATCTCTTTCTCATCCACATTCTTCAACAATGTAACTTCAAACTAATTTCTCTTCTTTGTGGTCCCTGTAGCAGTTATACATGGGCCAAATTACTTCTGCATACTCATTATAAAGACATTCTAAATGACATAATATGCTCCAGAAAGGCTTTTGACAAGACAGACAGCCAAGGGACTGAAAGGTGATGGTCTTTTGCCATTTCTGAGTGATGTGGCTGCCAAAACTCCTGGACTTGAGGTTTAACCTTGCACAGACAGTGATCTGTCTTCATGAAAACCGACTGTCACATGCACATGCCTCAATTTCACAGAGGAAGCACTGAAACTGTAAAACAAGAGAACCTTGGACACCACTAAAGAGAAAAAATGTGTAGAGCTTTCAGGGCCTCACCAACAGCTAAAATTAACTCTGAATCACTCACGTGGATATATTCTGATGCACACAAATTTGCCACAAGCCATAGCAATTACAATCTCCCATGGCCAACACAACTGCAAATGAAGGTTTCTTTCTCTCACCAGATCTAAAAAAGCTGCTAACTCTTTATTAGCACAGAAGCACGTTTTTATCTGCAAGGACAGAACAAGCTGCCACGCCAAACATGATTTGAAAGGATAAGAAAGCATTCAGCATAACAAAGCACACATTTTTAAAAGAAGGTCAGTATCATTTAATGCCACTGCTCTGTATTGAGCAAATCTATCTCTTCATTCTTCCATCACCCTCACAGAAAGTATAAGCAGCCATTAGGAGCCAGAAGGGCTGAGGGAAATGCAGAGTTTTAATTGCTTTGCCTTGGGAATGTTGCAAAGTTGGTCTTGCACAATGAATACTCTGACAGCTCAAACAGAGATTTATCTATGGAATTAGAACTGCTTTAAAAAGAACACACATGAACCTGACAGAAAGTACTGGCTGAAGACACAGTATCAGCTTATTAAACAATATAAATGAAGGAGGGATGCATCCGCAGCTGATTTGCTGTGTCCATCTGGGACCCTTTTAGGCTGACAAGAGCAGCATATTATTGATTGACAGAATTCGGGAGAATTTGGAATAATGCAAGGAGAATCATTACTGTTCTGTACAGAAAATAAATGTATTTATTGTCAGACTCCTTCCTTTTTTAGCCTAGTGAGAGCAAACCAGCACAATGTTGAAATTCAGTATTTTTAAGTGGAGAAAATGCAAAGCTGATCATTTATTGCCCTGTTACAAGAGCAGCAATCTTAATTGTGGAGTCAGAGCAAGGACGGCAAAGACTTTTAATACTGTATGTACAGTACCTAAAACAATAGGGGATCACTGCTTGGACATTAAGCAATTAACACAAATCAATAGTAACTACCTGGCTTCTATTTCACCAGGTTTGAAATACAGGGGTCACTGCTACTCCTAGCACAGTGTGTAAAACACTCCATTATACACAGCTATATAAAAATACATGTAAGAGAAAAAGATTTTCCCACTTTCTAAATATTTTCATGGCAACTGACATGTTATTTTAAAAGACCTTCCGGTTTAAATGAAATCTTTGCATAAAATTTTCTGATTTTATTTTGAATTTTAAAAAATAAGAGTGATATAACTCTCAAGACTTCAGTCAGAAAGCTAGAAGAAATTATTTATAGTTGCTGGTTTGGGTTTTTTAATAGGTTCATTATTTCAAACCAAGCTCAGGTTATTTACACATCAAAACTATGCAATACTGCTTCTTCAGGGCTTGTGTTAGATGATAGTAATGGGAGGATATGGCCAAGCTGCCTAAAAAATCAAGAAAAAAAGCTTGCCTTTAATTACATATCTTACATGAAATTTAAAATCTATTGATATGGGGGAAAAAATCTATCATCCTTTTATTTGTCAGAGATTTCCTATCAGCTACCACTACTTTGATTTTTAAAAAATTATGTTTCAATACTGTAACCACACAGGTTACTCACATCATTATGGCTAGACACATCAGGAAAGTTAAGTTTTTAAAGAATCTTTCTAAGTAAAATGGAATCGCTCCTATTTTGTGAAAGGAATAGAGATAAATCATGGTAGTGACAACAGGAATAGAGATAAATCATGGTAGTGACAACATGGCTAGAGAAACACTCTGTGAGGTGGTAGGATGAGGCACAGGAGCCCTGAATATCACCATGATTCAGCTCCAAAACACTGCACAACCTGCATAAAGTTATTTACCTGACATTAGAAACCAAACTGGGGTAGTGCTCAGATTACCCAGGTCCCCTGACTCTTGATCACAGGTCATTCTCCCTTTAATCAATGCTGATGCCAGTTTCAAGGAGGTGATTTCAGGACAAAAGTCATTATTATAAAAACTAAAAATATATAAGCAAGAAAATAAAGGCCATCTCTACAAACCTTTGTGTTTACATACCACCCACTCTTCACTAAGTACATCTAATTCCTCTGCTGTGTAACAGCACTTGATATTCAGTTATACTCCAGTAAAAAATACTCCAGTGTTCTGCTGCACGAAATATCTACCTGCCTATTAGCTCCAACCCTGCAAATTAGGAAGGCAACTACGAGCTGCTACAACCCATTCCTCAGAGAAAGCAGCTGTGTTCCCACCACATTTCCAAAACAAGCAAGTGAAATGTTATTACTGTGATTAAACAAAATTAATTCTAGATTAGGCCATTTCAAGACCCAGCAATAAATTCCACCCTTACCTTTCAAATTGCCCATTATCTTTAATAATTTTCTATTTATGACCACTGGCTGTTTTAGAAGACATCATATCTAACTGAAAGAAAGAAAAATGGTTTTGGTTGCCTATATCATGTTTACTCTAAAATACCTTTGTTTTCCACTTGATTTAAAAAGTCAGCACTACATTACAGAGAACACCAATGTTATATTTATGGATACTCTTGGCTTGCCACTATTAGGCCAAGGAAAAAATGCAACAAATGCAATATCTGCCCATGCATGTGAGCAGTCCCAGTGCTTGAACTTGAATATACAGAATGCACCAAATTTTTAACCCCATCCTTAAAGTCTTTTCATGGATAAAAAAGCAACTTTGCACCTGGTGAAATGAAAGACATTTGATAAATCATTGGTACAGTTTTTTGGACTATTTTATTTCATTTTATTCACCTCTCATTTTGCAGTGTTTTTAAAAGAGATTCAGGATTTATTCTGGCAGCTTTGAATGCCTGCAATGAAACTGCCACCATGTCTGCCATTCTTAATGTCCATGAAACAAAGTAGAATGACAGAATAATTCAAATCACACTCTTAAAAAAAAAAAAAAAAAGTTATCTTCAAGACAAGTGTGACAAAAATGCCTAGATTTTAGTGGGGAAATCCAATCCAATAAAAAGTAAGTTTTTCATTGAAGAAAGAGCTGAGGCTATGCTGCTTCTTATTTCTGTGGACAGAAGCACATCCAGAGCACATACAATTTTTCTTCTCATGATTTAATTCTCCTAATCAACGTTATTTTGAGCAAGCTTTGAACTCTGGCATTCCCACTCTCCCAGAAGCCATGGTCCTGTTGTCTCTCACACCAGCTCAGCACATGAACTGCTTGGGCCTGATGACTTGACAGTGTTGCTGTCACTCTTGCTCACACATCATAGAGAGTTTTATGCCTGCTTTACTGGGATCAAACAAATTAACAGAGGGAAGCTGTGCTGGATCAGGGCCCCATGTAGCTGCAACCCTTTTGGTTATACAGCAGAATCCCACGCCAAACCAGGGTCTGACTTTGCAGAATCGGAACTGTTTCCAAACCAAGTTTTAAATCTTGAATTCAGCACTAGTGTTTGCAGCCATGAACATTTAAAGCTGTTCATGTTAATAAAAGAATTCTTCTTGTCAGCCACTTTCATCCTCTCCTGTTTGATACCACTCCCTTACAGCACTTTCTTGGTCACTGTAACATGAACCAGACCAAGAAAAGTACCCAGGCTAAATAACTTGCAGGTGGATTCCTTCCTTGGTTACAGCCCAGACCAGTTTCCCAATCCAGACAGGCATGTTCATGCCACCAGGAACTATCAGAGGCAGTAGGTGGGTGGGAGCGATCACTGTATTTTTTGAAGCAATAGCAAGAGCTTCTGCAGGCCTACATATTTGTAGAACTACCACACTTTATTACCATATGTAGAACTACCCCATGAATCATTTGAACCCAAAAGGGGTGCAGGCAGTGCCCAGATACAGAGGAACACAACGATAAATTGGTTCAAATCAAAGAATCAAACTGGAATCTTGGCAGAAAGCTTCCCGTGTTCTTGCCAACATCTCATGGGAATTTTTAATGGACACAAAAATTCAAAAATTTTATTCGGTCTCATCTAGAAAGAAAGAAGATAACTGTCATAGTGGAGAACCACCTTGTATCTGGGTTATTAACTCAGTGACTCAGGAGGAATAGTGCCATCTACTGAATTAACTATAGTCCTTAAAATACAACCTAACAAAATCATCTCTCATCTGCTGGTTATTGTACATGGATGAGTACTTTGTCCAGTTAGTTTAATAGAAAATTGTAGTGCAGACACTTCAAATCACTTGGCACCTGCTGTTTTTCCTTTGCCAGGTGCATTTCAAAAGCTTATTCACAAAACAAAAGAAATAAGGTTATTTTTCTCAATACGTTTGCAATGATAGTTTCAAGAACCTCCATGGGCACAGAGTACTTGGAACAGTCCAGGAGGGAAGTAACTGTTGGCTGCTAAATGTTACAAGAAAATAGAAGCCTGGAATGTGCAAGCAATGAGAAATCAGAAAGAAAATAGATCTATGTTTACTGTTTCTGCAAATATCCAAGGAAATCCAAAATCCAGCAGTGCAAGCATATGGCATTAAAAGAAACATGATGGACATGGGTTCACACCACTACCAAAACATCTAACATGCAAAAGGTTAAATAAAGGTTATTAGATAAACTGAAAAATTAGTAGGGTGGAAAGTAGTTTTGGTGATATTAAAAGAAGAGATTGAGATAAACAAGATGACGTTTAACCACATAAATCTCTTAAGTAATCACAGAAAAACCATGTCCTTCTATGATTTCCCCTAAAAATTCAGTCAAGAATTTCCTTCAGGAAAAGGAGGAGAGGCTAAAGATTCACAATCAAAATAAATACTGTGCATCAAGATGATGGGTGGATTTGGAGAAAGTGTTGATAAGCTATTATGGACTTTGTAAACAAAAGTAATATTTATAGGTCAAATGATACTTATGCATATAAATGAAGTATATGCAAATATTTCATCATCAGTCATGTCAGGAGGGAATTCAAAGAATTGACTGCCATAAAAATTGCCAAGTGACTAAAGAAAGGTGCACACACTTAAATCTTTCAATTGGTTAAGCAATCAATATCATCGCAGATTATTCTATGGTCACACACTGAAAATAAAACAATGAAGTAATTTTTTTCTAAATTTATAAACAACTAAGTAAGGCCCAGTAATCATAAAATCAAATTCAGAATTATTCTTTTGGTCTTTCTTAGAATTGATGGTACAGAATCCAAATAAATACATTGTTCTTTAAATCATAAGCACAGAGAAAAACCCCTAAGTATCTCAAGAGGTTTTATTTTAGATATAACTGTCTTTACATTTTCATTTTTTCTCCTTGAAAAAAATCAGATACTAAAGGAAATTATATAAAAGTGTATAAATTCTTTAGCTGCATGAATCATGCAAGGGAGAGTTGTTATCCTGTACTTGTTATACAGATACATTTCCCAATAAGACTTCGGAGTATAAGAAATGAAACCCAAACTCTCTTCACTGCTGACAAGAAACCAGGTATTTTCCAAAATACTACAAGCAATGCTATCAATAACTGTTTTAAATCACTTAATTGCTGTATATTGCAATTTTAAAAAAATTCCTTCCATATTAGAGTGTTCATTTTATATAATGGATAAATTCATAGTAGGTATTGTTTAAGTTGATTGTAAATTGGTAAATACACAACATATATGTAATGACTTAGAAATGTATTAGGTATCTGTTAAATCACTTCTCGCAGACATTTTTGTACTACATGAGTTTCCAAAATTTTTTTTTTTTCAGAAAGATGAAATACCATGAAGAAATGCACAGCTTTTGAGGGAACAGTCTCATGATAATCTTTAAGGACTCTCTGTGGATTTTCAAGTCATCTTGTCAAGCAGCAAAAACCCCTTTACATGAGCTATCTGACCAGACACAGAGCATGAGTAGAACAGCTGAGAACAACTTCATCCCATCCTCACTGAAGTCAATGGAAAAAATATCTGCAGGATTTTGTAACTGAAGTGTATAGGAGCCTTTACAACGACTTCAATGAGCACTGAATCAGTCCCAGCAGCAGCAGCAGCAGAAGCTAGTGGGTAATCACTGTGGGTAATATATGAGCTGTCCTAAGGCTGCAATGTATTTGCATAAACCTTTTGTTGAATAACTTGAAGAACAAAATAAATCAAAATTGAAATCTATTCACAGTTAAATGGCAAGCTGAAAAAGAGATTTAGTGAGTTAAATTATTCACCATGCTCCAGTGAAAGCATATTTCACAGATTCACATTCCCGAGTGAACTCATGCTCTGCCACAGCCTAGCTAAATTTAGCATGAATAAGCATCTCTGGACAAATAACAGCCAAATGAAACAGGTGCCTTAATACATGCACTCCACACCTGTTATTTTGAAGAAAATCACAAGCACACATATTTGTTCTCATTTGATTTATTAATATTTCCAGTGTGCATGAAGCTCTTTTGCACCGGACACGCAAACAAGGCCTTGGGCTAATATGCCTCTGTGAATCTGCACTAAATACAAAATTCAAAGGGTTTTTTCCTACGCCTGACTTGTTTATAATACTAAAATATCACTTGGTTATATCTACTATAAATTCTGTGAACTACTTTTCTTCCCCTTTATACTCCTTGTGAGATAAGGTGACCAGAACTGAAAATAGAAATTCATATGATGGCATTGTATTTATTCTTCTATACATACAGAACTATGAGGGCTGCCATGGGGAAGTTAACTCCATCCCATTTGTATCCTTTCCTTTCTGTATTACAGTCTGTATTACATTGTGGCTTCATAAAGATGGAAACTGTACTTCACTGGATTCTATGGACTCCTTCAGAATTGTGCAGTTTCTTCACTAAATCCATTCCAAAAATTCATATCTGGATTTTTCTCTAACACTATTTTGTCATCCTCTTGCCTTTCATTAATACTTACTCCATTAGAAGCCCTCTACTTCAAAGGTGTTGTTAAACACAATTCTCTCCAAGTTGCTGGTTCCTTTGTGCTTGGAATGTAAACACTCCCATGGTACTTTCAAGAAGAGGAATAACCATTCTCCTGAGAAGGGTTCCTGCACAAATGTTCACCTTGGCACAACCACTTTGCTACCAGTGCCTGAGAGGACACTGTAAACGTGTGGAGAAACAATGTCCTACGAAATAGGACAGAGGAGCAGAGTTACACTGTCTGCTACTTCATTTGGAAATGGTGGGAGAACTCAGGGGGTCCTGTGGTGAAAGAAAATACTGGCCAGAACGAGACCCCGGATGCTGAAGAGTTCTGAAGATTCTGCAGTGCAGAAACAAAAGGATACTGGCAAGCGAGTTGAAAATAAGACTGCTTGAAGAACAATAAAAATCAGTAACAAACGCTGACACTAATAAGCTGAATGACTGGCAGTTTGATCAAACACTGTTATAAGAGTGATGAGCAATTCAGTCACATTTGCCAGGATAAATATTAATTGTGTGTTAAAGGATCTCCTATCTTATTGCAGCCGCAGTAAAAGACAAACGACTAAAACATAGGCATGTAAATGTGGAAATAAATGCAGATTCTCTGGAATTAAAGCAGCTAATAACAGTGTTGAATGACAACTGGGTGTCCTTGCTGAATTCAGATGCTTAAGAAAATTTATAGCTAGGCACGAGAGAAAAATGAATAAAGAGTTTGGAAACATTCTCATTCCAAAATTAATAGAGATGATCTAAGACACAACATTTCTACCCAATAGAAAAATTCACAAAAACTAACATAAGTGTTTAAAATCAGTAAGAGAGCACACAAGAGGTAATGACCATCTGAAGAGTAGACAGCTCAGAGAAAAGACAGCTACAGAGAGAAAAAAAGGAAAATCAGAGTTGAGAACCCCAAACTTTGTTTATTTAAATTAGCTGTAGTGAAAGAGAAATAGAAAAATCATTGGAGTGAAAATAACAATGGATATGGGCCATAAAATGGAGGAGAGAAGGATCAATCTGCTAATGGCTCTGACCTCCCTACTCAAGCTAACATGGTCAGGGCAAAATAAAACATTTATAGTCAGACATGGTAAACAGCAAGAGAGCAGATAATTGCACAGGCACACTTTCTTGTCAGTGATATTTTTTCCTCATAGTTTATCTACAATTATACAAAAGCAGAGGTAATGATCTACTTAGTTTATGCATTAATTTACAATCCAGAAAATAAAGCACAGCAAATAATGATTACCATCACTGTCTTGTTTTAAATCTTGCTAAAAAATTCTCAGTGGCCAATGAGCACTCATTCATTTAGGATTTTTTTTCTCTTCCCTTTGTAAATATTTCTGCATTTCATCCACTTGGCTTTCAGAAGACAATTTTACCACAGAACTGCTAAACAATAAATAACATCAAAGTCTTCAGTGGCATAAAGATGTAAGCAGTTTAACTCTACATACATAAATTCACTGACTTCAGTGAGATGCAAGAAGTCAAACAAGTGTCTTTGTTTTTGGAAAATACAAGAATTAATTATTAAAATACATTTTTCAAAATGATACTGTCAAACTCTACTTGTACAAAAGACTTTTAAAATCCTGAAACTACTGTACTATATAAAACTTGGTTTGATCTTCTTAAAGAAAACACATTTAACTGTCAAAAACAAGCTGTTGCTCAAATCTTTTGGAGTTCTGATCCAGGAAGGAATGTGCTGGCACCTAGCATTTCTTTTTCTCCAAAAACATACTTCAGAGCATAGCTGTTCATAACATGAAATACAATCATCTGTTTAGAAACTTTAAACGCATTCATACCTTTTGCAAAGGCAACTTCTATCCTTTTGCATTTGTCACAAGCAAATTTTTCAGTCTGGCTGTCAAGTGTGAACAAAATTATTTTTTCTGAGGTTCTCCAGAGTTCTTATTAATTACATTTATCATGGGCTTGTATTAATTCCAAACGTGGTATCAGTTTTTACTGTGCATAATCTGCACTCTCATATATTCCTTTATGCCACCATTCATCTAACACACCCACATAAGCACCACGGATGAAAGACAAGACACGGAGTTCAGCATCTTGTTGCTCAGTGCAGATCAGAACTGAAGAAAATGGCACATTAGTGCAAAAAAAAAAATGGCACAATGATGATTTGTTGATGAAACCTACAGGAATATCACAAATGGTGTCAGCTGGCCTAGTCCCAAGTGATCTAGGGATTTACAGGCTTGAACTTCTCGTGCAAGTCAATTGGGAACTGGTGGTGACTGCAGAGCCTCTATAGAGGATGCTCATGTGAGGCACTACTTACAAAGCAGGTAGTCATACTTTGCATCAGGTAGTCATATCATTTCCACCTCCTGAAGACAGATTCTGAGGGGAATTCTAATCACAAATTTAGCTCCTAGACCATAGTTAACTACATTCAACGTGGAACGTCTCCTGCTGAAACTGTCAACAAAGAAAGCCCATAAATACAGATCTAGAAATCACTCCAAGACACTGCACAGAATGTTCACTGAGATAACTCCATTCCATCCCCTTTCTAGTAATTACACAATGTTAAACGTAATGTATTGCCAATTATGTTGCAAATTTTCTTGAATTGATAGGCTCTGTCCTCAGCAGGTCCTCCACTTAGCCTGAGCATTACACCACAGTGGCACAGCTGTTTGTTTCTGGTTCTGGAAATAAGGCAGCCCTGTTCTCTGCTGTGCTGAATGAGATCAGCATGCCTTCAAACACTTAAGTTTGAAAACAGAGACCAATATATGTAAGAAAACTGGTGTTTATGTCAAGGCAATTCTCTCCCTTAAAAGGTATCATCGTGTTCCAGGAGCTGTCCTCAACATCAGGGGTTTGAATATTTTTCCTAATTAGCATGATGAAGAAAGTAGAAGAATAAAGACAAAAGTCCGTGACAGGGAAGAGACTCCAGAGAAGAATTAATTATTTCCCCCTTTTCCACTTTATTTCAAGCTGCAGTATCATAAAAATAGATGGGCAGTTTTTTAAAAACTCCTATAAGGCAAAGAAAACACAATAGGTGCCAGTGCCAATCTGGCACCCACTGGGTCCTCTGCCTTGCCAAAATGTTTCATTGAGCTGCTGGCAGAAAGTGTGAGAAGCATGCTGATGCTGCAGCTGCTGCTGTATTTGTTGTGTCCTATCCTGGTGGAGATTCTCCAAGGATTTCTTCCAGAACAGCTCATTTACAGTACAAATACAATAAACCCACACTTACATTTAAGTTCCAAGAAGTCCTTCTCAGTAACAGAGATCCTGAAATTACTAAGATGCAGGTCTAAGACAGACTTAAGCAGAACATTAAACTCTATGTTTGTTTTAAACAAACAAATTATTTACAATGTGTTACTTGGTTACTCTCTGCAACCCCAAATCATTAACAGTTGGCCCAAACTGCTGAATGCAACGTTTTGAAAAGCAACTGCATTGTTTTAAAACATCTCTGTCAACTCTGTCATTAGTTTACACATGCTGAGTGAGTGGGTCTTACAGAATGTTACACATCTGCCCTGCACCACCACAGGAGTGCAGAGCAGTTGAAATTGACTGGTAAATCCACAAACCGCATTTTACAACCTGAGCAAGTGACAGAAGAACTGTGTTTTGCCACAGGTAGAGAGGAGGAAAAAGTTGGATTTGTTACCAATTTTTGGCGCAGAGAATTGACAAAAAAAAGCAACTGTCCACAGGGAACAGTAAGGAAATGCTACTGTGACAGAGTCCTGAGGAAGAAGCAGGATGCCTTGTGCATGTGAGGGGCAGCCCCTGAAAGGGCATTGCCAGATACCTGACTGTGGTATGGGAGAGACCTCATATCAAGAACAATGTAATTTCACTGCCCCCAAACAGAGTAAACTGAAAACCAAGCTGTGACTCTCTGGGTCACCAGCTTCATAGCAAGTTCAGATGGTTTCTCCCTGCATACAATATATTTCCTTTTCAAAAAAAAACCTGTTTTGAGAGAGGTGAACTGAAAACCATTCAAGATTGCCAATGTTTACAACAGGTAAGCTGGCAAAAGTCAGCTATTTAACATGCATTGTCCCATTATATAATCAATGGCTGAAAATATTTTGGTAGTCTTTTTTTAAACTTGATTAACAAAAATTATAAACATATGTACTAGTTTTACTGTTCAAAGCATTAAAAATACTTTTATTAGATAATAGCTTCCAGGGATGCTTTCAAATAGCATAAATGATGATAATGATAATATAAATATTATAAATTGAAAGTCAAATATATTGTGCTCCATAGGTTCATATACTTTCTTTGCCTCCTAAGCTCTGTCCAGTCTGCTAACACAATTTTGGTGTAAAGACCCATCCAGGGCCACAAAGCCTGGGTGGTTGTGAGGCTGAGCTGTAAGTGCACACTTGACCCAGTGCATGTTCCGCACTGCCACTGATCCAACAGGCTCCAGGACCAGGGAGCAATTGAGAGCAAGCAGAATATGTACTTAAGTATCACCTATCAAGGTAAAACAGAGGGATTACACCTTCAACTTGTACAAGGAGGACACATGTCAACAAAAATAAATATATAGGAGCAACGGGAATCTGCTCTGTTCCTTAGAGGGCTTGCACGGAAAGTATCATCTTTCACACGGCAACTCAGATTGGTGTGTGAAAACAGTCTCCAGAGATTCAGATTTTATCGTAGATGTTGAATGATCCTTTCTTTCCTTGTAACACTTCAATTTACTATGATAGACCTATTTTCATGCAATATTCTCTACTTCTGGAGGGGCTGAGCACCTTTACCTCCTACTGACTCCACTCGGAGCTATGGCCGCTCAGCAGCTGGGATTAATGGGCCCAGGATCCTTCTCCACAACAGGACTTGATGAAGACTTCCACTGTTTAATAACAATACCTTGCCTAATGATCTGCATTCCCTCTCTATAGGTTCTCAGAAGAACCTGACATGAATGGGGAAAAAAAAAAGTAAAAATTGAGTATTAGCCAAATTGGAAAAAAATTCTTAGATTTTTTTCATTATAGAAATTGCTTTCAGATTATAGGAAAAGAGTTTGTAGGAAATAGTAACTACAACAGAAAAAATTATGCTTGTCGTCTGCTGTGATGTTTATGGGAAACCTTAAGAACTACTCTCATTCGGTATTGCAACAAATAGACAAAAAATAATGGATTCTTAAATGGTGCAGGCAATTCCTATGTTATACAAAATAGTTACCATTATTATCCTTTTGAAATAATCCTGTGGTCCTTCTTTGTAAATGGGACACACTGAAAGGATGTTTACAACAGTACAGTATCGGCTGATAGTACAATAAGTTAGGTAAAAAAAATCTAATGTAATTGGGACTAGAAATCTTTAAAGGATCCTTGTCAATGGGAGTTCCATGAAAAGACAATAATTTTATTAACTACAGTTTACTGGAGGATGTTTCCCTGTCTCTGGCTGTTTGGCACTCATCATATATAAATACATAATTCAGTGTAAAAAAGTTACACTCCTTTTACCACATGAAACTCCCAACTATGCTGAAGATCAGAAATCAGCTGTGTGAATGAATTCAGATAGAGATGCCCATCTGGGTGATTTGAATTCAAAAGAAAACACTTTTTGATCTGGGTTTATTGTAGTGAGAAACTGATGCTTCCATAAGATTCAAAGGCAATAAATGCAGATAAGAATCTTTGTTTATTAGGAATAGTTTAAAAGAAGTTAATAAGCCACTTGAGGCCACAGTGAAATCAGCAGTTTCAGATAGCACTACTTAAATTTTACAGTAGATTTTTTTTTTAGAATAACACTTTTCATAGCTTATTACAGGCATGAAAACAGCTTTCCATTCACGAACTACAATACCCTGAACAGTAAGATTCATTTGTTTCCAGTGTTTTGTGAACAAGGCAGGAAGGAAAGAAAGCCTCCAGTGTGATTCCCTCCTGAGTATCAATACATTGTCCCAATATCTCATGCTCAGCGTCTGTTAAAGTTGCTGGAGTTAAATTTGTGGAGGTGAGTGTAGTGAGGAGAGAGCATATGCTGCAGCCTTTCGACACATCCTGCAAACTGCTGGTGCAATGTCTCCTGCTGTGCAGCCCTTTAGGAGAAATTGGAAATGTTTCATCCATGCCCTAATGTTAGAGCAGGCCCAGGGAGAGGCAGTACAGGACTTGCACCACCTTTGTGCCTCCTGTAAGAGCAAGCCTTATGGGACATGTAAGGTGGCACAAGGGAATATTGCAGTAATCCTACATTCTTGTGATTTTAAACTCCTGCAGCTGAGGTAATTCAATTAAAGATCAGCATTTTAAATTATAACACAAGGCACAGGCTGTAAAATTACTACAAATTCTGTACAGGACTAGAGAAAAGAAGAGAGGCAAGAGAGTAACAGCAGCATGTTGAGGCAGCTGGGTCAAAGAGCATGTCAGGATCCTGAAAAATCTTAGAAAGACTCTAAAGGGGCTGACAGACATTCTCCAACAGCAGGAAACACATTGGGACTGTGGAAGCAGAGACTGGTTTGAAGAACAGCACATTTGAAAGAATGTGAGGCATAGCAGGCCAAAGTGACTTGGTGTTAAAGGCATGTCTCTGTGGTGGGCTGCATGGCTCTTAATGCTACAGAAATAGCACAGCAGATTCTTTATGGAAAAAGCTCAACTGTACAGGGATGAGCATCCCTTACCTTCCTACTCAGCTCCATAGAGGAAATCAGCTTCTCAATTTATTTTACAGGTGCTCAAATAGTTAATACTGAGATACTGCCCCTGAGATAATGCAAGCCCTTCATTACTTGTTTTAGGAATAGCATTAAAACCTTTCCTTCTCCTTAGGCAACCACTACTTTAAAGTCTCTCTTTTCATCCTGTGTAATAGGGATTGGAAAGGTTGGAGTCAGAAGACATGAAGTGAAGTAAATCAGTGAATAATTACTACCCTGCACAGAAGAAGCAGCCAGCAGTACTCCTAAAGGAGCGAGACAGACAGAGCTAACATGCTCTTGTAATTCTGTCACAACAATCCAACTCCTTAAACTGTTTCTTTCAGCCGAGAAAAAGATGCTGCACCAATGACTTTGCAGATTAAAAGACAAAAAACATCTTTAAAGGAAAAAAACAGAAATAAACTAGACAAAAAGAGAGGCAAATGCAATAATTCAATGAAAAAGATTCACAAGCATTTGACAAAACTGAATGATGCTTGAAAGCACAATCTATAATAAAAACGAAAAGCGAGAAGCAGATAAAAATTTACTCCTTTTTATTCCAAACTGTGATTTGTCTATTATATAATTATCATAACATAACATTTTCATTTCCCCTAAATAGGAAGTTTGTTCAGTGTTTCACTGTCTAAAACCTGCGGGTTCCCAACCCTTGTTCATCCACCAATCATATTTAAAGTAATGAAAAAAGTCCCCTGTTCCATTGCACATCAGAGAACCTTCACCTGTTTATCACATACGTGACATGTGCCCAAAAGTTCATACAGCTTGTGTGACATGAAACACTTGAATTTTACTGCGATACATATAGCAGGACAACTGTATTTGTAGGCAAATTTATATTATTTCAGAATTTGGGGGCAGAAACCCTCTTATTTTACAGTTATAAATTCCTGTGAGTACCTCTAAACTGGAAGTCAGTGGAAAAGAATCCCTCATCCAGAGGTACAGGAGGTATTAGGACATTCTGTTCTTATTGATCTGGGAAGTGCTGGTCTCCTCTAATCAGAACGTCTATCTTGCCTTGTTACTTCCAAACCATTAGAGCAGTCTAGAAGAAATATGTAAGTACAGGGGCTTTTAATTGCTTTGTACAAATTTAGAATGAGAAGTTCACAGGTGATATTTCCATCTGATTTGTACCTTGGCCATGAGGCTGTTTTTTCATTATTGTGCGGCTAGCAACGCAGGAAAGACTAGAACTATTAATAATCATTCGATCCTGTGCATGCACAGCATATTCAGCCCAGTAACAGCAGCCCAACTCAGAAAAGAAATGTAATTTGCAATGTAGTCCTCTAAAGGGCCATGGTGTGCTAAAGGATTTGTTATTAATAAGAGTTGCAAGCAAGAACTGCTCAAAAATAGGTACAAATAAATTTTAACAAAGCCATACCTTCTCACATGTCAAAATTGTCACTGTCTATAAGAGCCCTTCAGAACTTCATGGACATCACTTACATTTGGACTTCTCCACTCCTTTAAATGCAACAATATATGTCACTATATATGTCACAGTGGTGGCAAACTTACTATTCAATTACACACTATTAGCCAAATATTTTAACATCATAAAATTTTAAGGATGTATTTCCTCTTTTTTTCAGACCTCTAAGACATTCTAAATATTCTGCAACCCTATACTCTTTAAGTTTGAACAATAAAAACAGCAGTGTGGAATGTAGTGGTTTAAGTTTTTTTTAATTTTGTGTACTAGGCCAATATGTGCTTTATCCTAGAGAATTTTTGAAAATATATAAGGAATGTAGGAGCTATAGTGTATAAAAAATCAGCACAATATTGTGTTACCTTGCTGCTGCAGGTTTGCTTCTGAAACTTACCTTAAGAAACAGTAATTATACTTTTAGTCATCCTTTTCTCATGTGTCTCCTATATATTACATGCCACAAAGCAAACTATTTTTGAGACGTGCAAGATGGAAGAACAATGGATCAGTATGAAAAGTACAGATCTCTTTAAAAAGCTACTTAAGAATGATGTCACAATTCTCTCGTCTATCGCCTTGATTAATTACTGTTCCATTTTCTTTCTTGTTTGTTCATACTTAGTGTCACTGTGGAAACTAGAAATTGAGACCAGTTGCATTGAAACTACCAGAGAAAGCTGTCAGTGATTTAGTGGGCACAAGACTATGTTTTAAAGCCTGTGGAGGCAGCTGTGGGCAATCTGGCAGAATTCAGACATACTAAAAACCTAATCTAGAACACTCGTGACATGGAGTCCATTGCTGCCTTCTGTCTTTTCCAACAACAATTTTCCACCTTTTATAATGGTGTGTGACCTTTCAAATATGATGCACCGCAAAAGAAAATTATCTCACAAATATTCAGAACTTCTTGCCATGCCAAGGCAAAAAAAACCAAAATTAATTTCCTGGAAGTAGCGATCAATTTAGACATTAAGTAATTCTAGACTACTTCTTTTCCTCAGAAAGATCTTACTTTTCACCATGTGAAACATGTGAACATGTGGTGTGCTTAAGAAAAATATTGTATTCATAGCAGAAATTGAAAGCAGCCAAAAATCATTTTAAAAATTTAACCCCAGTCTTGAGCTAAAACCTTCTGTAAGCTGTTTATCTAGATCAATGTTTAAAAATACACGTTCTATAGATTAAAAATTATCGATGTTAACTTAATTTACATGATTAATTTCTGCAGAATAGTGATATTTCTGAGAATTAAGGCAAAAAATAAATAAAGTAATATAATTAAAATATCACTGTTATGAATCTGGAATCTATACAAATGTATTTAGCAATATTTATAACTCTAATATATTTACTATTGTAATAATTTCCCAAGTTGCCACCAGTCATTACAAAACCAAGCAGAATTTCTCTGCATTAAAGTTTGAAGGTGACACGAGAGGCAGAACATGAATAGAGCACAACTTCCCCTTGGCCAGGATGTCAGAGAAGGTCTTATTTGAGCCTCAGGATATATGGACTTACAAAATGACTCTATGGAGTTACAAAATACAAAACCATGAAGTTGTGTGTAGATTTCTTCTTGTCTTCCAGAGTGTAAACTTTGGTGGGAAAGTGAAATCAAGGAATAGACTCCACAGAGAATACATCATGGTGAGCAAGCCAGGTATGATTCTGTTAAAAGGAATGGCAATAAAAATAACTTTTGCTTATGGATTCCTTAATTTTTTGGCCCATAAAGGTGTCCTTCTTGTGGGAGCTGGGACCTGGCTAAGGACAGGTTTGTGAGTCTGTCCACCACAGAGTTTTGCTAGTCCAGACATTGCTGTTTCTAGTCAACCATAAAAAATAGGGACTTAATATATTATTTTATGGAAAAAAATGTACCCTGATCCACATAACTAGATGAGAAACCTTTCATAAGATAATAATTTATGCTCAAGTGTGTCAGATCAATAAGCAATAATGACTGACGCAGAATTGAGACTAATGGCCAGTTATAGAAGTGTTCTAGTGCTACATCCAGATCCATTAAACACACCATGTCATTGACAATTAAGCAAGTGACCTGTGATTTAGTCATTATTACAAATACATGTTTGTTTTAGAAGAGACTATTACTAGGATTTTGGTTTTGCTTCCATTCTTATTTGTACAAAATGTGCCTTCATGCAGCACTAAACCAACCTGTTCTAATTGATATTCAATTCCTTTCTTATCAAGATACTTTAATAATAGAATTGGAGAATAACTCTTTAGAAAGTCATTTTGCATGATTGAGCATCAACCAAATCCAGTTTTGGCATTTTTAAGTTAATTTAGTGCTGAGCCTAAATTTATGGAACTATTTGATTCCTCCATTTATTCTCCAGACAGATAGAGTACTGCTAAAAACTTGTAAGCTCTCCATAAATTTTTCTTCTTTGATTTTACATCAGGACAACCTCCAGACCTTTTATTTCCCAACATGAATCCCAGGATAATCTAAAATGGAATCAAGTTCCTTTTCAAGTGTACACACTGCCTAAGACAGCAACTTTTCTTGTTTCTTAATTTGTGCACATTTGAATTAGGACAAACTGGGATCAAGAGTGAAGCACTATCTGAATGGAAGCAAACAACTGTTTTTTCTATCACATGTACTACATGTCCTTTTACTCTCCTATAAGAACCTAAGGAATGTCTTTATTTTAGATGGAGGGAAACAACAAATGAAGATCCTATTTCATTTTACAGACAACACTCCTTCACTTTCCCTGTGGCTCCTTTAATTAATATTAAAACTAAAAACTAAGGAACTTTTTAGTACTATGAGTAATTTACATGCTGATAGTCCTGCTCTTAGGTCGCAATATCCAAGTGGAAGTACTATGAGGCTCCACTAACTGTCTTCAAACTACATATTTATTTTTTAAAAAAAGTTTAATTACCTATTCAGCAGAGAGCATTACAGATATATATCAAAATAGACGGTAAAATTTTAAGCTGGTTACTGTGGTCATTCACTTTTGAATTTTCTATTGTCTGTACATAAGAATGTGACATGATATTAAACTCTCCTGAGCACACCCAGCTCTCCTAGTGATTACAAAAGCAGAATCTCCCAGAGAGCAGGACTGGATTTAATTAGGGATGAAGAGGCATGTCCTCTGATTACTCAATAAGTAATCCTTAAAATTAACAGAAGAGGCAACATCACACTTAGCTTTGTTATGAGCCTACTAATGGGCTTCACAGAGATCACAGCAATGAAATGGAAATAACACAACTGATTTAAGTTGTACTTGAACCAGAGCACAAGGTCCTAGTGCAGTCTGGTACACTGCTGGCCTTGCTTCTGACAGCACCAGCAGGCCATTGTGCAAACTAGAATTTCTCTATAGTAATTGCAATCGGCTCTGTATTGGCAAGTTGAAAATATCCTCAGGCATGCAACATTTTCTGTAAGCTTAAATTAATCAACAAATACACTGTGCATGTGTAAACAAGATAGTTAAAGGAAAGTATCACTGTAATTGTATGATCACTATAATCACCACAGTGCTAAAAATTATGTAGAAATGCTTTGCATATTTCAAACCTGTAGTTCCCTGTGGCAAAACCATTCTGGTTTTTAAAAGAGAAATGTATTAAAATTGATACACACCCCTTGAAACAATTAATCTTCTCAAGCATTAATTAAAGCCTACTGTCACTCACTTTTTCTTAAACTAGATTTATAACATTTACCAACTGTTCAAAGTCTAAACAACACTGTCATTGCAGGTATGCCGTGAATTTATCAAATCTTTACCCCACTGGTGTATTCCCTTTCCTCTGCTAATGTAGACACTAATGAAGGAAAAGAAGGAAGAATTATAATACAGCCAAAAAAGAGAATGAGTACATTCAAATGACGCTCTTTTTTTTTTTTTTTTCCACTTTTTAGTGCACTCATTAGACTTAGGATGCATGGTCAGACTAGCGATACCAGCAAACCTTTTTTAATTGCACATTCTATTTGCCCCTGTTCCACGCGTTCAACCTGCAGAGAAGAAAGACATTTAAAGATTACCAAGGCAAGTTTGTAATGAAGCGGATGCCTCTTTGTCTGTCCTTGCGCCAACAGCAGCAGAAGGGATACTAATTAGAGGGTGAATTATTAGCTTCCCATGGTGCACTGCAGGGGCATTAAAAATGAGTGTAGTTTGTTGCTTTCCTTTTAGATGGTTAGTACTGGTTTAATATATTCTTGTTTCTAGGTGAGCAGCAGGGGACAGTTTTTATTATTATAATTGTTGCATAATTACTGGCCTAAGGTTGCCTATTGTTAAATAAAAATGCTGAGATACTAATGTTTTATTGAACAGTACAAGTAGATAAAATTGTAATATATTTTCCTGAACAATATAAGCTTGTTATCTGGCAGCTTGGTGACAACTCTAAGTCGTCTTGTGGACAAAACTCTAGTTTTTTATAAAGACTAAGTATAAAATGGGACTTTCTAAAGCTTGAAATACATTAACTTAAAAAAAAAAGAAGTTTTATTTTCATTTATTCAAGAGGACCCAAGTTTGCGTAACATAATCTCACCAGATTTTACCTGGTGAGGATTGTGAACTGACTTCAGAATTAAAACCTGCAGTTCTCCTTACTCTGCAATCACAAATACACAAATATATTCTAAATTTTCTGCCTATAGTTTGCTTTTGTAATAATCCAAAACTGATTAATAACGTTAGAAATTAAATACAAAAATAACTAGAGTAAAAATAAAGAAAATAAAGAAATAAGAAATTTATAATATTTTCCTTGGTCCACCTAGGCAGAAGAGCTGTCTGAATTTGTAGCAGAAAGGTTTTCATACTTCATCTCAATTTCCTGTTGAGGTTCCTGCTTGTCAGTAGGTACCAGGCTATTTTGATGTCCCATGGTTTATCCAGGTGGAGCTCTATCTGCCAAGCCACCTGCTCTGCATCAAAACTGCCTTGAGAGAAGAATTCCGAATGCAAAGGATCAGCTCCTGTCACTTGTGTCCGTGTCACATTTACACAGACTTCTCTCTGAATTGTGCAAATTCTAAGTGTAAATCTCCAAACAGCCATCCTAAATAAACAAATGCATTTTAACCTCATCTTCAGCTTCCTACAGAGGAGGAGCAAAAGGACATAGAAGAAAGGCAATTATTTATAATACTTCTGAAAAGGGAATAATTTTCATGACATTTTGCCAAAATACACTTCAAAATTCGCTTGGCATTGCACTGAACTGATAAATTACCAACAAAGGTTACTCTTAAGATTTTTTTTAATGGCAAAACCTCTTCAGTTTTCTTAGTTTCAGGAAAGTAAAACAACTAAGAAATAGTTAAAACTGAACAATAATTAGAGGACAGGAACTAATTAGCTGTCTTAAAGAAGTCTTTTCAATGCTTTTTTTTATTGTTGAGCCTTCTAAAATGAAAGATCTGGAGACACCATCCTGTTGCCTTAGAAGCCATTCTTCTAAGTTTCCTTAGTTGCATCCTTCAGTTTCCTAAGTTGCAGCCCTGAAACCCTCAGTTCCACCAGCACAGATGAGATGCTGTGATTATGAAGAAAATCTGGGGGAAAAAGCAAATGCTTTAAAGGTTTTACTAAACTTATTTTCGTTCCTCTCTAAATGATGACTAAATCTAAATCAGAACTAAATAAAGAATCAAAAATTCTTTAAGAGAAGTACTTGTAGCTCCTCTGGTATATCCAAGCACACAATAGGTTTCAGGGAAGAAACACTCAGGTATTGTTATATAATGAAAGAAAAGAGGATTACACTGTCCACCCACAACTGGTGGAATACTGCACACAATAGCCGCCTTCCCCTACTCAAGTTGTCAGTATCCTTATTTAACTTTTTTTCACCTTGACCCAGAAAATACATCAGTCATTTGCTATTTCTGTAATGAAATGCTGATCTATGCAAGCCTGTGCTGGCAGCACTATCCAGCACTTTCCCTGCAAGGTTCTGCTGGCTGCCAATCTCCGGAAACCCCTCGGTGGTGTTGAACAATAAGAGATCGCTGACCTTTCCTTCCTCTCCAATGAAAGAGGTATTTAAAAGCTGGGGCCACTGTAGAGATAAGACAGGTAAGGAACTGATGGCAGGCGCCATCAGTGGAGTCTTACGCTGTTGTGATTAAAGTTTTATTTCTGCGATATTTATATTGCCCAAGCATCTCAAAGCAAAGACAAAAGAAATGGCTGTGCAGGTTTGTAAACTTCACTAAGAAAAAACTCTGGTATTTCTATCTAGCCTAGCTTTGTATTTCTGATGTAGAAACTTCCCTATCAGAAAATCGCATCATTTCCCACAAAAACCTTGCTCTTATTGTTTCTGTGTTTTTCATAATTTATAAAGATTTTCCAGAAAGAGCCAGAGGAAATTTATAGTTTCTTTCATTTTAGGAATTCACTTAATTCAGTACTCCTATTAACAAATTATTTAATTTTTCTTCCTACTTGTACTAATATCATTCTTTCTTCTGGCTTAAAATTTGTTTTTGTCTTCTTTTTCTGATGCCAATGACCCCATGGGAAAACCTAAAAATCCTCAGTGATTATGTTTATGTAGTTCTGTGAAACATTCCCCACACAAAACAACTGAAAAAAAAAATCCCCTGGCTCAACTCCATGAATTCAGGTATCAAAGCATTAAAATTGACTGGTCACTTACGAGAATGTGTTCATTTCAGCCACCCCTTCAGAGTCCACTCCAACAAATAGATTTTGACCACAGTTAAACTGATACACTTCTGAACAACAATATATTTTTTTTCATTTCAAGGTTTAGAAGTGCAAAAAATATATATGAAGGCATTATGAGCATTTTATGTTCAGAAACTAATTACACCAGAGCTAGACTCTGAGTGGGGTTGTATAGTTGCACAAAGGGACCTCTGGAAAGCACTTGGTATCTTTGCACTAACACTCCCACTCCTGCTGCAAGGGAGGCCCAGCTAGTGAGGAGTCTCTTCTGGCCAGGAGACACTTCACAGAAGGAGGGATTTGACGTGAAGCAGTTGAAGGTTTTACAACCAACCCCAGTTCCAAACACAAAGAAAATGCTAAAACTGGGACTTTTAACTTGTGGCAAAGGTCAGTCTGGCCTGTTCACCCTTTTAAATTATTTATTCAGCCACATTACAGAGCATCAGAACAATTCACAATGTGTAACGCATTTAAGAGGCATTTAGAGGCTTTAATTGATGGCTTCAGAGAGGCACACAACTGCTGTTGGCTTTGACTCTGAACTAGGTGACAAACCTGTGGGGTTTTACCCTGTTTCCATCACTATTAGTTCCAAATCTAGTCTGAAGACCCCAGAACTGACACAGGGTTCATCCACAAAGATTCTGCTGAGGGACATGACACAACCTGCCCACATGGATATTGAGTATTATCAATTTAAGTGAAACCCAGTTAAAATTTTTATTTCTTTTTGCTTTTCTTCTGTTAAAGTTAATCAAGAGTGTGTTGAGAGGCAGCACATTCGTCCAGAATGACTGCAGTGAGCCTCCCAACTGAAATGTTATTATTCCCTGGAACCAACAAACATTTCTCCTAATAGTAAATCAAGCAGCAGTAGAAAGAGCAATGCCAGTCTCTTGCATTGATACAGTTATTAAGTACTTGCATCACAGGATATGTTTTGGAAGCATAATAACAGCTGCGTCTGTGATCATGAATCCTATGGAAGGAGAGACCAATCTGTGTCTCAGCAAGACCAGATAGGATTGAGCAGCACCTTAAAGGTCTCATTGTGTAAGCCTCACTGGATCTGCTTTCATCATGTTATTGAAGAGAAGGGATTGCCCAAAGCAAGGATAATCAGGACCTAAAGAGTGACTGCTTAAGCAGAATGACAGATGACTACAGTCACTGTAAAAAAAGAGAACACAGCACTAAGGAAAAGATCATTTAAAATAGGAAAGCAGCAAAAACACCTTCAAATACTTTCTTTTTATGATTACTAGAGAGAATTTTTGCCTAAATATAAGTGTTGAGTAACCTGAAGTTTGTGATTGTGAGGAAGGAGAATCAAAATTTAGTATTATGAGAATAGATCCGTTCCATGAGCTGGACTGGTTCTCTTTTCAGCCTCTTAAAAACATTCTGCAAGGCTTTTATTCAGCCACCTGCCCCCATTTTCATAAAGAATAGTTCACGTCAGCCCACAGCCCCATCATTTCATAATGACACAGAACATGCCTGTGAGCCTTGTTGTCATTTACAGGAGCTCATGATGCTGCAGGAGTATCGAGGGTTTGGAAAGTGCACGAGGAGTAACCCTGAAAGTGCTCATGGAAGCTTTGTTCAGTGTCTCACATAGGTGCTGGAATTGAACAATCTCTGGCAGGTCCATATACATGAATGAGGGCAATTGTGTGAGCTGGTGACATCACATGTGGTAGAATATAGGGAATATAAAGTCAACCTAAGGCCCTCAGCACGGGAACAACAAATAAAGCATGGGAATGAACCTCTGCAATTTCTGCAGCACTTCACTGGCTGCTATGGTCTATCCAGCATAAAAGCTAATCATACTAATCATAACTTTAAGTCCCATTAGACTGCCAGAACTGTAAAAAGTGGTCTTATGATAATTAACAGAGATTTTTAAAGTTACTTTTTTGTGCCAGATCACAAAAATAAATGGTTATTGCAGCACCACACATTTATCTAGCTACTGGCAGAATATCATAAGATGTCAGAAAAGGTGCCAAAAGGTAAACCTCTCTTACAGGCAGAACAAATTCATTTGCTGCCAGTAACATAAATATTTGATTATTGATTTCGATGTTGGCAAACAAAGAAGACAAAAATTTACCTAGGGAAAATACCAGGCTCAAGTTCATTAGCTCACTCCAGAGCCCTCTCCTGCCTGCCCTGTTATCTCTGCAGGGCGCACTCAGACCCTTCAGGGAGGCAATGAGTGGTCAGGCAGTCAAGGTCAGTGTACAGAACTTTGTCTTTGCTGTTCTGTGCTCCTCACTCGTGCCCTGTGCTCCACAGGATGCAGTTCCCCTCAGGGGTGAACCTGCTCTGGCCTGGGCTAATCCAGAGCCCACACAATCTCTTTGGGGCCATACCCGCTGCAGCAGGGGCTCACCCAGCATCCACAGTCCCTTTGGGGTGTGCATGCCCTACCATCGAGCAACTGCTCCTCTACCTCGTTGTTTGTTCCCTCTGTTCCCTCTTCCCTCCGTTCTTCTGTCCAATGTTAAATATGTTCTCACAGAGGTGCCACAAACTCCTCCAAATGGCTTGGCTTTGGCCACTGGTGCGTCTACTGCAAGGTCTGGCACAGGACAGCACCTGAGTTCCTGCCACAGAGACCACCCCTGCAGCCACCTCTGCCACTGGAACTTGTCCTTTACACCTAATACAGATGTTAGCAACTACTGGCCTGCTGCTGACCTGTAAAAACCTAGAGAAAATAAGGACTTATCAGGAGATTTCCTCTTAAGAGAGAGAGAATACGATTGAAAATTCGAAAGGGGATTTTTGAACAAATCAGTTATGAATGCAAATGAAAAACAAAATGAAAAAAACTTGAAGGTCTTTTTCATCAGTTCATGCCACTAATGTCCAAGCCAGGCGGATTTTTTCCTGAACTGTGAATAGTACAGAAAGGTAGTCCTGAGGTTAATTTCATTAGTATAAAAAGGCTAACACTATCTCATTCACCATCTGCCTTGTTCTTTCCTATTTATTAAATCAATGCAGTTGTAATTCCATTTAAAGATGATGTTTTATGTATTTAATGACATCAAGAAGGGTTCCATTCAAAACTCTTTTAATAAAAATGGACTTCTAGAAATCATTTGGGGTGTTTAGTAGACTATTGGACTTCTTCCTTTCCTATTTTCCTCTGCAACTCATGGATCACTAATGATGGCATTTTCAGCAAGCAGCTGTAACATGCTAAATTAGTCTATATCCTTTTGGCAATTTAACAATGAGCATTAACTATTACACTTTAGAACCAAACAATATCATTGATACAAAACTAAGAGTTTTTCAAAGGAAGATAATTAGAAGAAGAGCAAAGAATCTTTGGTGCTGAATTTTTAAATGAAATAGATGCAAAATAAACACGTAAAACATGACAGATGAAGAAGCCAAAAAGACTCACAATTTAGTAAAATATAAAATGGAAACTGTTCATTCCTATTTATCAGTACAACAGGGAAATGTCAAGGAATTTTAATGCTTAATGAGCCCATCAAGCTTAGAATGCACCAATTGTACCATTTTAGCTAATTGGCTACAACATTTTTGTCTCCTCCTCTTCTTTGCCTTCAACACAGCAATGCAAAAACTCTGAACATCTTGCCTGGACTAAATTACACCTTTTTCAGTACATGGGGTAGTTGTAGCTGATTTTTTGGTGAAGGCAGTTCAGACAAGATTTCAGGAAGGTTTTTTTTGTTTTGACATGTCTGACATTTGTTTTGATAGATCACAACATGGTTAATGCAAGTAATGGTGGAACAATAATCAGTTCAGCTCCATTAGGATGTTGCTTCACCTTTTGTACAATCCATCACATTAAACATAAAAGGTTTTGTTAAGCTATCCATATCAGACATACAATATTGATATCAGATACATAGTACAGAAAAAGAAATTACTGGCATTATATCAACAAATATTCTTAGAGATCTGGTAATCTGATAACTCCAAGATAATCTGTTGGGAATTTTAAACCAGTTTTCTAACCTGAAGTTACATGGATTTAAAACAAAAAACAAACAAACAAACAAACAAACAAAAATTACATCCTTTAGAACCCCCCTGTCCTTGTAGAAACCATGCATTGGATTCTCTCTCTGCAAAATCCAATGACAAGAAGCTCTTTTTGGTTCCATCACCTTCCTTTGAATTATCTTCCTTTCAACAGAGATGGCAATGCTGAAGATTATCCATTCGAGGAATATTTCATCTCCTCCCTCTAAATAATGCTGCCCCTTTAAATCCCAGTAATTATGTTTTATTGGTGTAAGACCTCTAAGATCAAAAATACACCAATAAAAAAAAAATCCATGCTGAGTGATTGATACATATTACAATTGTTAAGAGGCAGCTGACACCAGCTGGCTTCATGCTTCATCCAACTTGCCCATTAAACCTGCCCTGCTGCTCTGAACGAGTTCATAGAGCTGGGTCTTGGGCAAAACCTTGGAATGCTGACAAGCCACACAATCATAACTATTCAATATAGTGTGCATAATTGTATCAGCATGCAGACAAAAGATTGTTATTATCACTGAACGACTGAAAGGTACAGAGCTTTACTCAGTGACATTAGCACTTGAATGCTACATAGTAATAGTGTCTTTCAGATCATCCTGATTGGGAAATATTGATCCTTTCATCTCAACAGCTGCTAAGCTTTACTAGGTTACAGATGACAAGTGCTTAAAAAAAATAACATAGAAGTTAGAGAGAAAAAGTGGCAGGAGGGAAACGAAATACAAATATGTGCAGTTGATTAAGTGGCTGGAACTACCAGGTTTGTGTTATGTATTGATTCTCACAATTTTTTTATTTATTTGATTGATGACAGTGGTGTTTCATGTCAACTCAAGCCACAATGATATTTTACAGCCATGTTTGTGAGAGCTGAACTAAATGAGCACAATTGGATCAGAAGTCCCTCAGTCACATTTCTTTGATTTAGTGAAGCAGGAGCCCATCTTTATTGTGCTGTTGCTAAAACCATCAGTAATTAAAGCTGAGTGCTTAAATCTTTGAAGTTCATCAAACAACATGTCCAACATGCTTGTTTACTGCTAGAGATGTGCTGAACCTTTAAGCCAACTAACCCAGCAAAAGCAGTCCTCTGAAGAACTGAACCACAAGAAGTATTTTTCAGAAAAATGCACATTTTCTTTAAAATATTATTCAGCAAATAGCTCCAAAATTGTTTGAAAAATGCAGAAACAGTATGGTTTTTGCTGATGCTTCCCATGCTAATTTTCCATGAAAATGGAAAATTATTACATTCAGAAAGTAACACCAATTAAAAGAAAAATGAGCTCCTGATTAGGAAAAACAAACAAACAAACATAGTATACTTGTTGGGTCATTCCCATTCAGCAACATTTTTGAGGAATTTACTTAATTTTATGAATCTACTTAAAATAAAGCATGGGCTCAAACAATTCACTGAATCAGAATTCAAATATTGCTTTTAAAGGACAGTCCAGTACATTTCAAACTTAGACTTTAATAGCTTCTTTAACAGAGGGGGATGAGCTGTGGCATTTTTCTATTGATAGTTCTAATTACCGTGTTTTACTTTAGAAAGCCATAGAATGACAGAATGGTTAAGGCTAGAAAAGATCTCTAAGATCAGGTCCAACCAAAGGTTGATCTGTTGCTCTTCTCTTCAAAATGTGTAGAAATACATTAATACCCTGAGTTCCCTACCTGAACCAATCTGCGAACCTATCTGCTCCTTAACATGGACTTGAGTTATAAAAATTTCTCCTATGTTTCAAAAAAATGCTTTTTAAAAGTCTCCATAACTCACCTGTACTTGCCACTATAAAGGACTTCTAAATTTAAAATTTTTGCATATGTAAATTAGATAATTTATTTAAATAACCAGTAGTGACACACAGGTGAAAACTATCTTTAGCCAGGCATAAAAAGTCCATGTCTGCAGAAAGAAATAATCCTAGGAACTCACACTAAATTTGTCCTGTGGAGAAGTTCATATTAAAAACCTACTACCAAGAAGTAAAACTAACTTTCATGCTTAATTTTTTCCCTATTCCAACAACAGTAGCTTGTAATGTAAAACTTAAAGCTTGTGGGAAAAAAAGCAAGGTTTGGCTTTTGCCCCTTTCCTGTGCTACAATGAACCTTTAGTTCACTGTCTTTTAGCATTAGTGGTTTTCAAAGGGCAGGAACAGAAAACTGCTCTGTCCTGCTGGGAAGAGTCGCCGCCATCCTCGGAGCTCCCTCCAGGCTGCTCCCTGCCCCCGGTGGGCACGGTCTCTGTGAGTCAGGGTGTAAGATCTGCTCTAGGGACAGCTGAGATCACATCCACAAGGGCATGAACAGCAATTGCCTCCACTTTTCAAAAACATCTAGGAGCCAGTTAAAACTCAGAGTCTTGATTTCCTACTAAATTTTAACTTTTGACTTTTTCCCTGCCTATTTTTTTTTGCTTCTCATGAAAGTACATTTTTTAAGGGTCACATTCATAATTTGTTATATCTCTGCAAAATATCTTTTTTGCAATAAATGTCAGCAATATAATAGCTGAATAATAAGTAATATAAATGTTTTATTTTCATGTGTTTACAAGTGTTAAAATTATTTCAGTTATTTTATTTTTAATCAGCTACTATATTGTCTCGTCACCATGTAGCAGCAAGGACATATATTAGCTGCTATAAATCACATAAAATTAGGAAATTATAAAGCAGGAAAAATAAAATAGTAACAAAAAAATAAATTTCTTAAAATAAATATTGAATTTTCTGAAACTAGCTGGTCCAGCTACTCTCTGTATCAGCAATGTTCATCATGCAGTAAAATCATTTTGTCCATGTCAGGGGCAGCTGTGCTGGAAGAAAAATGTTATTTAAATAAAGTCACTGCTTAAAATATTTAATTGGATTAACATGAAGTCAACTGTCCAAAATAGCTGAGATGTAATTAACTATGTAACTAACAGCTTTAAACAATAAAAACAACCTTTAGTGACCACATTTCTTAACCGCTGCTTTTTCACCACACCCAGTTAGTAAAAGATACAGTTTAATACAAGCTGGTATGCACAAGAGTTTAAAAAAAGGAGCCAGAAAATGAGAATTGTAGTTAACATACAGTAATTGAAGAAACAAAAAGGAGTGCTCTTTTTACCAGCAGCAGATTCTTCTTATAAGTAACAGACTGGAATTTGAATTTTCAGGACACCACACAAAGATCTTGCAGTACAAGGACTCTCCAACAGACCATTCAGATCTGTTAGAAGGGGAGGGTTTAATATTTTGTTTTCATCCTGACGGTCAAAAGCTTTCTTGGTATAAATGACCCCCACCATGTTCATTTTGAGATATATCAAGGTCAACTCTGTAATGGGAAGCATTTTTCTTAGTACAAACTGAAAGTATTCAAGGTGTCTCTAAAACTTTCAAGGTAGTTCTGATGCTAATTCCTATCCCATTCTCTTTACACAGTAAATATATATTTCCATAGATATTTGTTGTCAGACTTATTTCTGCAAAACAACAAAAGGCAGAATTTAATCACCTGTCAGAGATTTAATCCCTAAGATTTCCAAATATTTTGGGGGGATGAGCATGTAAAATGGAATTGAAAGCTGATCTCTCACAAGCATTCAGCAGATAGACCTGCAGGGCTCACTGTTGGTTCTGAAGAATCTCTGGACACCATGGTGGATATGCTGTAACTTTCAGGTATTGCTCAGGAGAGAAATGACCAATCCAGGCACCAATTTACGTGATGTGGATGCAAACTTTGTGCCTTGTTTTCTGTTAGAAAGGACTATGTGGGACTTAGATGTCACTGTGAATGTGTAGCAAGGGTGTAATGAGGTGGGGCCGCTGTGCTGTTGCTGCCTTGCCCCAGCACGGAAATACACAGGGATCTCAGAGGAAAGACTGAAGCAGTAGCCACTGAAGCCAGTAAACCCTGCCTTTAGCTTTCTACTGCCCTGGGCTCTGGCACAGGCTTAGGGGTGTCAATCCAGGACTCTGCTCTGTGCTGCTTCTCTCTGCAGAGGCACACTTAATGTGCTTGCATTTCTCCTGTCTATCTGTAAAACAGTGATACAGCAAAAACTCACAGTCACATTGTGGGGATGAATGTTGTCTTGGTAGATAAATAGGAATGTAGGTAGCCCTGGATGTATGGAAATCACTCTTCATTACTTCAGTGCACCAGCTCATATTAATACAAGATAGCAACCCATGAGGCCTTTTGGTTGTGTACTGCAGTAAAAAAATAAAAAAAATTTTAAAAAATTGAAAACCTTTTTTAAAAGAAAGATGGAACTGAGTGTGAGATACTTAGAAATCTTGTAGAAATTGGATGGCGAATTCCATTACAGGCTTAATCCAATCAAGTAATGATAAGCCATGACACACTGAATGGCTGTGGGATACTCTGGGCTCATACTGCTCTGATCGTTCTCACTTCTTTTTAGCATTTAGGCTTAATCTTAATATTTACCATTCAGGTTCCCCAAATAAGAGAGAATTCATATCATACATATATTTAAGGATGTATAGTAGGAGATAATGCCATTAATCATTTCTTTAAAGCTACCAATCACTTTAACCAGTTAAAGAGAAATTACTTTAAATTTGTTTAAAAACTTTTTTTGTGTGTGTGTTCAAAACTACAATTCAGTAGTTGTAGTGGTTAGCAAAATATACCACTCTGGTTGTTTTATCATACTAATGCCTTATCTGCTGTGTCACACATATTTAATACACTGGGAAAAAACTTGTATATTATCAAATATTCTGCTTTATCTGGTAAAAAGGAGAGAAACAGATTGGAGAGACAGGCTTAGCATGACCAAGAACCACTTGCAGTTCCCAGGCAATGTCAGGCTTTATTGTTATCTCTACCCAGCTGCTTAACCAGTTGCTTTAAGCCACGGGAACCTCTCATTCTCAGAGGCACCATCCCAGCCTTGCTGAGCAGCAGGAGCAGCAAGAGCAGTAAGTTTTTTTGGCAGACGTGGTGGACACAGCCCATCAGCGGGATGTGGGGCATGGAACCTGGACTTCTGCATAAGACAAACATTTCTGGCTCTTCTCCTGCTGTGTGGGTGGGATTCTTCAGTTAACCTGGTTATAGACACAGAACTGGATACCCTATGACCACCTGGGTGTACTTGGGCCTGGCTCCAAACTCAAATCTAGAGAACCGTTCCCACTGGTGCTGGCAGACTTTCGTTTATTCCTTTGCTAAGCATTTATAGGAGGTATCCCCATCCCTCCCTTGGGTTACAAATAAATCACATTTTGTTCTGATGCCAGATAGTGCTGTGCAACGCACAAATAAGATATAGGCTGAATGCTTAACATTTTGAGCCAACCATAGGGAACAATAATCCTGTTCATGCTTCTCAGGTATTTTACCAGCTATGCTGATATAGCACTATTAAAATTCAGGATCATAAAAATCCTAATGCAACCACTAAAATTTTGGCTACATATTTTTAATTTAGATAGTAAGTATCTAATGTATCTAACTTAAACCTACTCTGGCAAATAGTTACAAACCTGAAATGCAGACATAATTATCAGCAAATCACCAGCTAATGATTTGAGTACCTTTATCTACTTCATCTAAACACCTGATGTGTACTTGCCTGCCTTTCATTGTGATGTTTTTCCTCTCTTTTTCCAAGGATTTACAATAAAAATCTGGTGTCAGTATACAGGTTATGTGACACCTACTTATCAGATAGTGCAGTCAGTAATCTGCCATAATGCAGAATGGAAAGAAACTGCCTGAATGCTGATCTGTTTTCCACTCTTAACCACTGCATATAATTTTACTGACAACACAAGACTCCTCCATGTTGTAGAAGTCAGAAGTGTGCACTATCCTTTCCTCAGAAGAGATAAAAATCTAAGTCCTGGGTTTATGTAATATGATTAGTAATGCCAAGTGCATCTCCTGGGCAGTTCCACTGAACTCATCCTAAACTTTAAATATATCTGCATATATGACACAAATACTAAAGTTCCTAATTTCTCTCACAAAAATGTTACATGAAATAAGAGTTTTGGCCATTTAAGCTTTAAAAAGTCCCTGTTTTGGCATTGTTTAACTTAATAAAATAAATAATACTTCTGTATTAATAAACAGATCATGAGCAGTGACTATAAAGCTAAAAACATGTAAAATAAATTCTAGAAAACTCCAACTAAATGATGTATTCAAAGACCAGAAAACCCAAGAAAGATCTACAGCCTGTTATCAAAATCTGTAGGGCCAGCATGAGGTTGAAAACATAATGATCAAAAGTTCATCTCTCCATAATGCAAAGGGATGGTTCTTATCATTCCAGAGACTGCTTAACACTTGAGGACTCTTTTGCAAAGATTGTTCTTTGCATGATCAATCTTCCAAGACCTTCACATTACTTCAAAATCCAGCTATTATTTATATTTGATATTCAATTTTCCACACAAATTTAATGATCCTCATCTTTGGGCTTCTCATTCTAAATGTTTTGGAAACATCAAGCTGCAAAGCTAGAAAGCTGAAAAAAAGACTCCTAAACTTACCAAGTAAATAAGTGTAGGCTTATATCAAACATATTGACAAGTTTGAGAAAATAAAGTGGCCATATTTATTCAAACTGCTTTCCTCTTTTCTATACTCTGTCATACCTACACTTTAAAAAGACCAGCTCACTAAAGCCATCTCTCTAAGTTCCATATAAATGTTTAAAGAACATGAAAAATGCAACAGAAAGTGAACATGGATGATCAAGAGGGCATTTTTCAAAAGTATTTATGATCAACAGAAACAAATTTTATACAGAGAGGGTTTTTTCCCTCATTAGAAAAACTTTCAACCCATTAAACCAGAAGCACAATAGATTTTGTTTCATGTTAGTATGAACTGAATTGTATTGGTTCATTGAAATGACATGAAGTTTTTCTTTTCCCTCAGATCAATGTGTAAATGTGTCAGTGTGTCACAGGAGTCCCCTGGCAGGAGGCAGGTAACAAGGGATGTCTGTATGTAGTGAATTCCAAATGAGAAGTTGTGTGCAACTTCACAATTGCAAAAGCAATTTCCTTTTAAAGACACCATTTGGATCAGGAGCAAGTGCTTTATTGTCCCATTACAGTTATCTTGAGCACGTACAAGTCTTGAGTTGGTAAAGCATGTAGATGGTCCTGCTGGCTATTCTGGAGTTATTCTAACTTAGCCTACAAAAGTACTTAATAAAATCAGGCATTGCTACCAGGGTAAAGATGAAACACTGACTCACCTGCTGTAGGAAATAAAGGCAAAACCACTCAGCACCATGAAGGATCACATCCTGATTGCTGGATATGAAGAAGCAACCAGAAAACCATACATAGTAAAATCCAATTGCTTGAGCATAAATTTTACATTTAGAAATGACACAAATAAAGTAGTTCAGAAATATGCAGTAGATGCACCACAAAATTCTCCTTATCAGCTCATATGTTTCATATTTTGATAGAAATCATTTCATCTTTTTGCACCTTGTTATCTCTTGTGCCCTGTGTCCATTTTGTATAAACACAACAAAAGTAACTTGGCTGAAAGCCAAAGCTTTGGCAGAAGAAAATGGAATGCTAGTGGCCAAATACATTCTGATAGATTTGTTTACTTGACATGTACAGCTCAACTGTCTTGATGATCAATCTTTTCCAGAAATCCCAGCTAACATTAATTTCAGTTAAATTTTTCATGCTAACTCCAGTGTAATGATCAGAGTCTGGTATTTACTCTGAAGAAAATGAGAAAATAATTTTGAATATGTAAGAATTATCAACAATTCTTTATTCTAGAGTAAGTTCTTGTAGATAACTAAAAAATTGATGGTGATCGTGGAAAAAGTAAACTTGCTCAAACCTCCTTCTAATGTACCTCATCTAGTAAATATTAAATAATTTATATTTTTTGTCAGAAGGCTTTATTTATATTGTCTCATTTTAACAGCACCCATAGAGTTCTAGTACCCTAGCGGTGTATGCCAACAAAGTTACAGTGCCAAAAAAAAAAAAAAAAAAGTTATACAAAAAAGTATTAGGCAGAGGAAGCAATTATCAAAATAATCTTTTTCAGGTAAGGAATCTGGATGGCTTGGCTGAAGGCACAATAGTGATGCATATAAATATCTGCGACACAGGAGATTGACTGCCAGAGAGCAGGTGGTAGAAGTTCTTGTTAGTTTTTTAACAGCTGAGAGATTGTTGCTAACTTTTGTCAGTGTTGCAAAATTATTTCATCATTCTCAAGTTTTTGTTTTGCTAGGCAAAATAAAAATACACAGCACAATATGTCCCCCCTCTAACACCTTCACATTAGTAACAAATGAGAACTATGGGATTGATTTTCTGAAATGCACAGGGCATCTTTGAAATGAAACAATGTTTTTAGAGAACTCATACGGATCTAAAGCCTGTGTGGCTGTCAGAAGCTGTTGAATAGGAAACCTAAAGGAGTTCTCTGGGAAGGATGGTAAAAGGTTTGGGAGTGTCACGTGAAATAACCCTGGATTTAATCAATGTTAGTCTGACCAGAAGAGAGCTCTAACAAGTGAGCAGTGGTAACGTTTGCCTGAAACACTCCTGATGAGTCTCTTGACTAACTGAAGCAACTTACATTTTGTCCAACTGGATGTACACAAAAATAGCTTTAAGGGAGATAGGACACAGAGACAAATATTTTTGAGCTAGGATCCTCATCAACAGCCATCCCTGAGAGAAACTAAGATGAACCCTGTCTGCTTTATTTTTATAAATAAAATGAAACACCACATAGGAAAGAGACATAGCATGAGGGCTGAATTGGTGGAGCAGGTTGGGAATGTTTCTGCTTATCATATCACACAATATAATGCAGGGGGAGATAGAAAGTTTACCTATTTGATTCTTTAATGTAAATTAATTTTTTTACTTGTCAAAATTAAATCAAAAACCCGGTGGAAAGGACAGACTATTATTCTTAAAAGTAAACAAACATACCAGACAGCTTTGATTTGAAATGAAAACAAACAGCACTGGAAGGATAAGCTTTCATCATTTTGGAGACTTTGGTATTGTTGCAGATATATTCATGAATTAATCATTGAAAAACTTAAACTCAAAAGATCACACATTTTCCAATGCAAGTAGTCTCTAAAGAGTACTGAAATGGTTATTAAATTATAGTTCTTTAAACTCCTTGCATCAGAAATCTGCTTCACACACAGCTAACTGAAAGAATGGTGTGATGCTAAAGTCCCTGTGATATTACAAAACCAAAGAAAATTGTGAGTAGGCACTAGCAGTATGTCACCATGTATAACAGTACTAAAATCTGTTAACAAAACTACCATACATATAGTAAACAGTGGGAGTTTTGGAATGCCATGCAGCTTTTAAATTATTAGCACTAATTAGCCAAATCAAAAAAAAAAAAAAAAAAAAAAAAAGAGATCAGGAAACACATTAGAAGTGAAGACAAGTCTACCTGTATTGCTGTGTCAAAATTACACTTCCAAACAACCAATTAGTAAAGACAACCTTTCAGCCCAAGAAGCCATATGTAAAGTGGGACGGCTTCATTACAGTGGCTCCCTAATTAAAATGTAAAGGCTGCTGATCATTGCATAATTAAACAACATGTCATGTGGTTTCATCTGGCAATTGCAAACAGCTAGGCCTGAAATCATTAATGACTAAGACATCGTCTAAATGAGTCCAGAGACTGTACAACTACATCCTGTCAGAATGGAGAGCATCCTATGGTCATTATGGAGATAATATCCTCCAAAGGGACTGCTCTGTACAAAATGTTGAAGTTCTTCCTCTCAAAATGACTTTGACTTTTTATATCCAGTTTTCTTACTAATTAGCCCAAAAGAAAAAGGCTAGCAGGGCTAATTAACTTCCAGCTATGATAATCTAAATATGAAACTGCAGAACCAAAGATTTTCCCCGTGGATATTCTAAACGTTTTTCATAAGTTAAAGCTCTGCTATTAAGAAAATATTTTTTAGGTAACCTTATGTATTGACTGAGTTTTCCTTACGTGGCTTCCCACTTTGCAGAATGCCCAAGGAACTAAAGCATTTACAGCAGCAGTTCTTTGTGTTCTGCATACCACAGACCATCCATTCAGCTTTGACTGATGATGCGCAGAGATACTAAAAACAAAACAGTGAATTTGTAGTTCCATGAATTCACTGGAGAATTTTGGGGGCAGGGATTGTTTTGCAAAATAATAATGCCAGTCACAAGAAAATCATCTATTATGAAAACACACACACTCCCCAGTCTACGCTTTGGGAGTTTCAGAGAGTAATGGACAAAGTAACACGAATTCAAGCTCCTTTGAAAAGCTCAAAGAACCAGCAGATGTGCCAAGTCTGTAACAGACGTATCCTATCAGCTTTCACTCTGAGTACAGCTAGTCTGACTTCGGTTTGGAAGAATTCTTTAGGTCATTCCCCAAATCAATAGGGATAGCAGCCACCATTTAGCATGGAGATAAATTCCAGACCAGTGAGGTAAATTTGCACTTAATATTAAACTGTAGAGTATCATTAGATATGATTTGTCTTCTTTCTACCATTCATTTTTATCACTACAATTTACACAGAGTTCTTTCTCTGGTAGGAACAGTCTGAGAGCTGGCTATAGTTCAGTGAAACCCTGGCAGACAAGCCTGTCCCTCCCCTACTCCATGCAACAGTTCTTTCAGTTTTGAATTTATCAATCATGCCACAGCTAATTGTCCTATAAATAGATTTTTAAAAAATAAATATAAAATCATGGTGAACACATGCGTATGTTTCTTTTCTATATAACACAAATAAAACAGAATTTGGTTCTGTATCACATCTTTTTAAGGACAGACTGTCCCAAAGAACTTTTTTAACAAAGTATCTCACTGACAGCACATTGAGTACAGAAAAATGTGGCAGCCAGAATGCTCTCAGCAAAAGCTCAGACGTGTTCATAGGCAGCAGAAGTTCTTTTATTGAGAAGACTTGTTGCCCAGGAAGCCAGAGTCTATTTCTATTCTTTTTTCCACCAGAAAGAAAAGACCTGAGACAAGTTTTTCTCCTACAAGATAAGCATCCTCTTAAATTCTTCACATCAGATGTGTTAACTGGCTTCAGTCAGAAGACACAGTGTTTCACACCACCTAACATAATACCGCAAATGAAAGGCTGAACAAAACTGTGGTGAAAAGGGTACTAAAATATAGGGATTCTGAAGAAATGGAGTAACCTACACTGTTCTGCTAATACCACGATGTCTTCTGGAGTCTGAAAAAATCCCCAATATACAACCCCGCTGATGTTATTAGGGATCATAATTCTCAGTGCAGACTCAGTTTAATTTGCGAGTCAGTAAATTACGAATTTATGCTAATCAATACGTTTACATATATATACATATATTTCTACCATGTGTTACATCATAGCTATGTTACACGAAACACTGGAATGCACAGGCAGAACTGAAATAACGGGATTGACTCTGAGAGTCACACTAGAAATGTTCACTCAAACTCTTGCAATCCTTGAGGAGACAAATATATCCACAAATTTTTGGAAGTGTGAATGTTTTTGTCATGTTTTTATCTTCCCTGTAAATATCAAGTTGCACAAATTTTAAGCCTCAGATATGGGTACTTCCTGCACCTTCCTGTGGAATTAGGATCATGTGCTCATTTTACCACAGAAGTGGTCATTTCCAAGGCCAGCTTTACCCTGTCTACTCATATTCCTCCATCATCCATTCCCAGTCCACCCACAGATCACTCAAATTGCTGCTTTTATTCACCTGAAGTGACTCATTTTTACTGCCTGATCTTGCAACAAGTTGGGTTTTTTTGCAGTCAGAGGCACCTCAACTGCCAGGTTCTTGAATGCAGAGACATTGCTTTTGTAGGATGGGCTGGACATCCTGGAGAATGATTGTGGTTTGACATGTAAAACACTCAACCCTAGTGTTTAATGAAATTGATGTCACTGAGAGCACGAAGGGCCACAAACAGTGCTCTGGGAACTCATAGGAGCCTTCTGCTGCGCCACTACTGTCCAAACCATTTTGGGTTTTTAGCTAGTAAGATGTATCTTCCCTTCAGTGCTCCAGCCAAACTTAATTACTTGGCTTACCCTCGGGCGGCAAACTGAGGCAGCTTCAAAATGAGAGTGGCTTATTTTAACTATATTTTAATTACTGTCTTCTGCACCATAACAGTAATGGTGGTTCTCTTAAAAAAGAGAAATTAATTTCCCTTCACTCAGGTCAGTAATAAGTCCGTTTTGGACTTTCACAGGGAGAAAATCCTGCTGATTTTTTTAAAAATATATAATATGTATATATATATATATATATATATATGCTTTCTTAAAAATTAAGAACATCCATGGAAATCAGGAATCATAGGTCTGTAAAGACAAGATGACCCAGATTTTCAACTACCTTCTGGCTGGTTACATTACAATTACAAAATAAAAAGAGCTATTGATTCTTCTGGTCTGTAGAAATTCAACCTTCTGTGCAGAAGACTACAGTTAAAAGCTGAAAGTGTGCACTGCTCTAATTCCTTCATGTTTTATTTTCAAAGTCATTTTCACATTTATTGAAATTCTTCAATACAGCTATGGACCTTCCTATGACTTTTTTGACTCTAACTGGAGAAACATAAGCATATCCCATACTTTAGCCAAATGGAGCCTGTCAAACTAGAGGTCAAATTCAACCCAGCTATCTCAACAAGTAAAATAATTCCTAAATATCAATTTCAAGATCTTGCAGCTAGAAAGACAAATAAAACAGACCTTCATAATGTCATGAAAGTACAGAAGAAGGATTACAAGAATCTGTGAAGTCCAGAACCCTTTAAACAATGCTGTTTGCTATAAAGCATGACAACATCAGAGACTGTTGAGAGAGTGATTCTGCTGGTCACTCTTCAAACATTCTGAACTAGAGAAGACCAAAACAGATTTTTCTGTGCTTAATTTAATGCTCAGTGTTAAGCAAATAGTAGCTTAACTGAACCTTCAAACTTCCTTTTTAAGGAAGGGAAAATTTTTGTTTGAAAGAGGAAAATATTTTAGTTATTTGTGGCAGGATTTTTAGAGAACTATCTGCCCTCGTTGCACCTCTTGATATTGCTATGCAGCACTAGCACTATGTTTCTATGCCTATTTTAATGCTGTATGCTGGACTTAGGTCACTTAGGTCTGACCTTAAGGAATTACAGGTCAGATACCATTGCCACTCAGAAATTGCTACTCCTAAGTACTATAATTTAATAAAATTTAAAGACAGAAAACTAACTAATCCAAGGTTGAAGATGTCAGCCAAAAAATGGAAGAAGGTAAAGGAAGAAACATTGAAGTGATTATTTTAAAATTCAAAATTGAATCTCCACAGAAATGGTGAAAGTCAGAGGGACAGTATCATTTCACATCCTAAATAATGCTGTCAAATGAAACATTTATCATGTAGGGATATATTGAGAAGACTCCTGTTCTCCACTGGTTAAGTTACTAAGTAGCAACCAGGTAAGATGCTTTGGAAGACTCAAGAAACTGTGAAAATGACCACAAGTAGAGCAAAAGTCACCAGCATATTTTTTTCATATTTTAGCCCTTGCTAAACTTCATTTTCTCCAACCTTGCATACCAACTAATGCAAGGGGGAGTTGAGGCTTGTATATTAACTATCTAAGGATTAACTCATTTTTCATCAGTTACATCCTGAGGAACTCACTTCCTCAGTTACATTTTTCCTCAGTAATTTTTCCTCAGTAATTTTGACCCCTTTTTTTACCTTTTTTTTTTTTTTTAATAACATCTTGGTATTAAAACAAGTACATTAAAGGAGTTGAAAAGAGACAAAAGTCTTCTCATAACATTCAGGTCAAGGTCATTTTATGGAGCTTGCTGATTATATAACTCCATGTATTTTCATATTCTAGGACTACAGTGAAAAAAAAAAAGCCTCAAACCCATAATATCCCACACTTTCTGACAATCAGTGATATGACCCGGAGAATATGATTCAAAGTCCACAGAAATCAATAGCAGCCTTCCTCCAGTTGTAACATTTGTCTTGATGCTCTTCAGTTATTCATCTAATACAAGTGAATCAAAGAACAAAAGACAAACTTTGCAATTTTTATTCAGAAAAGTTCTGCCTGTACCTTCTGCATTTTCAAGCCACCTTCCACCATTTTCACTAAACCTGAAGCTGAAGCATCTTGTCTGCAGCTGATTATTTAATTTTAAAAAAAAAAACATTTAATTTTTGACTGTTCCAAAAAGTCTTGTAGAGGTACATAGAGACTGTCAACTCTTCAAACAGAACCAAGACAAGATTAAACCTAGACATTTTAAATATCATTATTGTAAATGTCCACTGTTGCTAGCTGGATTAGAGTTTCACTGACTACATTTAAACTACAATCCTGACTATGCAGTTAACCTAGATATGAGGAGGTTACCTAAAGTAAATCCATAAATTACTGTGCTTCTAATGATATATTCAGAGGTCTCTGCACAACACTCAGTAAGAAAAAAACTTTCTCTTATGGAAAATAGCTGCTGAACAATGACATCCACTGGTACTGTAGCCTGCTGTACCTCTTATTAGAAACCCCCTATTCTCTCCCACATTCATACCCCTGTAGTATCCTGTGGAGCATCTCCAGTGCATCTAAGAAAGGGTAAAAGCTTTGGGTTAATAATTCATTATGAATAGTCTAAATTTTCATGCAGTGTATATCCAGGTGATAGTATGCTTAATGAAAATCCAAAATGTCAGCTTTAAAAAAAAAGGAAATAAAGAAAAGAAAAGAAAAAAGAAAGTCTTTCTGCCTTTGTTTTAAGTGTGAATCCTGAAATAATTTATTCATGATACCATAATAAACTGTCAGCTATCTTGACAACTAAAAATTAAGTGTACTGTACTCCTTGGAAATTCCCAGAAATATTTTTTTTTTTGTTACAAAAAGAATAGAGAGAAAAGACAACACATTGAAACCCATGGCCAGACTCCACATGCACTGAAACTTCATTCAGATGCCACTGCTTAGGATCTGTAGAGCCCTTAAGTCATAACAACCTATCAGAAAAAAATCACCTGAAGTGATCTCAGCATACCGAAAAATGTTCAACTGTCGTTTTGAAGCAGTAATTCAAGTATTTAAACTCAGGCAAAAAAAGTCTTGATAGAAAATACAAGGGAAAAAAGCATGTTAGTGGAAGAGAAACTGCCTTAATTGGGTAGTTAAGAGTATTTGATAGGATTATAAAAAGGCAAAGCTGTCAGAATGCAATTCTTCTACTGGCCACTGGCCAAAGCAGTGCAGACTTTAGAAGGAAGAATAAACCACCACAATTATACAGCATCTCCCACACAAGATAATTTCTAAACAATCCTCAGCATTTCAGTTCTATTTGAGTGAGAGCAAATTTTCACTCACTTTATAGTTTCCCAGTGAATTTCTTCATCATTTAAGTCTTTGTCTATAAAAGGGAAGATGCCCCAACGAAAAGCCACTGATAGCAGCTGCACCAACAGATACTTCCAGTGTGGACAAGAAAGTATTCTAACTGCACCAGAAATTATGTTTTTTTGAATCATTTCACTCTTGCAAAGTACCTGTACCAGAAGCTGTATTAATTCAGGTTCACCAATGACTCAGCTGCAGCTGGAGCAAATGTCCACCCTAGAAAAGCTCTGGAATGATTAGAGGTAACAGGTCAGCAGCAGCTCCCTGCTGTGAGACTTTAATTCATCTTCAGCTACGAAAGTGCTTCTCTTCTCCACATGAGCCACAACTTTCTCTCTCCCCAAACTTTAGCCCTCGATTTTTAAAGGCTAACCATTCTTCTGACCTAAAAACCCTGCTATAAGTAAGGAGAAGCTCACCAGGAAAGGAAGATAGAATGAAGATCCCAATACTGTTGAGCACTGTTGGGTTTATTTTCAAAAAGAAAAAAATTGCATTACTTGATGTGAACTTTGAAGAGCTGTCAGAACTACCATCCATCCAGTGGAAAGAGATTTCTACTTAGTAAAATGGAGAATCTTATGATACACCTTCATACCTGCTGCCTCTGACAAGTAAGGAAACTTTTTTTTCCCATGCTGGTAGCAAACATTTTTAAGTGTTCTGTCATTACAACCTCTATATCAAACAACACAAAGGAACACACAAGAAGAATTAGGTTGCATATTAAGAGCTCAGAGCTACATTTCACTTGACCTTAGCCTTTAGGTAGTTACTGATAGATTGGAGATATTATATTATATATATACCGTACATTACATATTGCACACATATAGTATTATATTAATATATGCTATGTATTGATATATTATGCATTTAAAATTTATTTATATTATATATGTATGTATGTATTATATATATGTCTCTTCTGCACAGGAGACATTACATGTCATGCAGTTTGCTCATTGTTGTCTCAACTGCTTTCATTTGATCAAATGAAAAAATATTCGAATTAAGAGGCTTCAAACTAAGTTTTTTATAGTACATACTATTTGTTACAACCCATTCTGAGAAAGAACAGAAAAGATGGAAGTCCAGCAATGCAAATGTAGGACTAATACCTTCAGACCAGGATTTCTCTTTCCATTCTCTTCCCTTCTACAACCAATATGACTTTCTCAATCAACGTGGCAAAGATACACAGACAGCAAAGAAGTAGCAACAGTGTTAGAATCATTTCTGTTAGATAAACAGAGAAAATTTCAAGCAGCTGAAATCTTAGACAATGATCCTAGTATTTTAGTTTAGAAAAGACCTCTAAGACCAGTGAGTCAAACCATTAATCCAGCACTGCCAAGTCTGTAACGAAACCATATCCCCAAGTTCCAAGTCTTTTAGATACCTCTGAGGATGGACTCCACCACTTCACTGGGCAGCCTGTTCCAATGCCTGACAAGTCTTTTGGTGAAGAAATCTTTCCTAATATCCAGTCTAAACCTCTCCTGGCATTACTTGAGGCTGATTCCTCTTGCCTCATCTCCTGCCAATTGAGAGAAGAGGCTGAACCCTACCTGGCTCCAGCCTCGTGTAAGGCAGTTGTGGGAAGTGAGAAGGTTCCCCCCTGAGCCTCCTCTTCTCCAGGCTGAGCCCCCTGGCTCCCTCAGCCATTCCTCAGATGACTGACCATTCAGACCCTTCCCCAGCTTTGTTGCCCCTCTCTGGACATGTTCCACCACCTCAGTGTCCTTCCTTCAGTGAGGGATGCAATAATGAACACAGGATTTAAGGTGTGGCCTCACCAGGGGCCAATACAGGGGAAGAATCACTTCCCTGGTCCTGCTGAGCACACTAGTGCTGACACAGGTCAGGTACCCTTGGCCTTCTTGGCCACCTGGGCACACCTGGCTCATGTTCGGCTGATGTCAAGCAGCACCTCCAGGTCCTTTCCTGCCAGGCACTTTCCAGCCACTCTGCCCCAGCCTGGATCCCTGGATGGGGTTATTGTGGCCCAGGTGCAAGACCCAGCACTTGGCCTCACTGGACCTCAGACCACTGGCCTTGGCCCATTGATCCAGCCTGGCCCACTGCAAAGCCTTCCTATGCTCCAGCAGATCAACAGTGCTGCCCAACTTGGTGTCACCTGCAAGGGGTCTGAAGGTGCATTTGGACCCCTTCTCCAGATCATTGATACAGAGATTAAACAGGACTGGCCCCAACACTGCAGTCATTTTTTTTACCCAGAAAACAGGGAACCTATCCAAGCCATGTGCAGCCAGTTTCTCCAGGACAATGCTGTGGGAAATTGTGTTAAATGCTTTGCTTAAGTCCAGGTAGACAAGATCCCCAGCCTTACCCTCATTCACTAAGTGGGTCACCTTGTCACAGAAGGAGATCAAGTCATTCAAGCAGGAATTGCCTTTCATGAGCCCAGGGTGACTGGGCACAATCCCCTGGTGTCCTGCACGGGCCAGGTGATGGCACTCAGTCTGATCTGCTCACAGCAGTCAGAAGAAATATCTGTCTTTGGAAGAGTCCTGGGATTTTGTCCTATTGTTTTATCATAACTGCACATTAAATATTAATAACTGCAAATAGGACAGAGAAAAAGGCCTCTTGACTTTTCCTGAGGTTGGCTGCAAACTGGGAACTATGACATTTCGCAGTACATACCTCTTATCTGTACCACTTCCAGGGGCCGGCTAACACATTTAACTGACATGCAGTATCCTCGCATTTTTTATCCCCCTTTGGAGATTTTCAACTTCCAGACTGGAATTTCCAAACACAAAAATTCTGATAACAACATCAGATATTCCAGATTCTGGGAGGAATAGTTCCTGCACAAAAAGAAATCCTCTTTAACAGCTGATCAACATCCAAAGTGAGTTTATCATCACTAGCTGCAAGTGTGTTTATCACACACTTTTGCTGCAAGTGGAAGTTACCATCCCTTGATGCTCTAACCCTGTAAGGAGGATTAGCAAGTTTAGAATTTGGTATCTATTGCAAATATTTGACGTGGTGTGTTACAGTATGAATAACAGCTTAGTGCAATACATTTTACTTGTTCACCAGTAAGGAGCACACCCTTCAGCTCTCACACAGCTTTTATGTTCTCAAATACAACAGCCCAGTTATTAAAAAATAAATTGCCTTTTTTTTAATGTCGTATGTGTGACATTTGAAAAAAAAAAAGCCCTTCCTTTCTTCTTTCCTTTTTCTATGTCACTAGAATGATTTCTTCCTCCTCAATTCACATTTAAACAGTTTTTACTCAGCTGTGGTGTGTGAAACTAGCATAAATGATGGTGTCTTCAATTCTTACTATTGCATGTTCATTATCTAAAACAATTAAAACTTAAGGGAAATTACAAAGTATATCGGCAAAAGTCATGCTGCAGGAAGATTTTCAAAATTACTCTTCTAAGATTGTAAGGAATCCATCTAATTACCCTGACAATCCATCACTGTCTATTGTGTGTCATGAGATACAGCTGTTACTATTGGATTTGTAAAATTCTGCACATCTCTTACCTGTAACAAACCAGCAGGAGCTGAGCTCATCCACTGAGTGCTCTTTTATTGTGAGCAAGCTCAGCCAAAAGACAACTTACATTAAACAAACTGGAGAAAATTCAAACACCAGCACATATTACAGACACTAGCAGTCTCTTCCGTTGTCAAACATTTAAATTTAGGAGCAGCATTGAAACTACCATCAAACTAACCCTCGGTGCTATGAAGACCAAATAAAGGGATCATGGGCAGTCCTGTCATGCAAATGATGCAATTACACACGTATTTTCTATATAAGCTTTCATGGGAAGAGTGTATAAACAGTTTGAGCTTCCTCATTTAGAAGGTTTAACTTCCTTTTTTCATTCAAAAATATTAAATCCAGACTGAAAAACCTATTTTAGAATCCTACCAAACATCAGTACTCTTCCAAAATAGCATTATGTGACTTTTATTTGTATTCAAGTTTTTCTGCCCTTTAACTTTCACACTCCAGATATACTGAAAAATAGTTTTATATGCTTGTTGCTATGATAAACAGAGGTCCCAATGTCAAAAATATAAAGCCTGAGGTGGGCAAGAGATCCAGTGTTCTGGTGTTACCATGAGCCTGAATCATTCTACATGAATAATCCTAAACCAAATCATTTACGAAATCAGCATATACCTCACACCCCACCCAAAAATATTTGATGAGTCATCACCTTCTCCACATGGACAAAAAGAGGAAGTATTCAAAGTACACAATTAACAGTTAACAATTAACACAATTAATTACTTGCTTGAAGAGTATGGGGAGTAGTGAACTTGCTAAAAATTTCTTCTTCACTTACAAACCGAAAGGAAACTCCAACATTCAATGCACATGAAAAGCAGTGTTTCTCAAAGAAAAAAAGTTAGAAATCTTTCACTTACAATTAAAAAAAATATAAATAACATATAGATTATAAGTCAAGGCAACGGCTATAGAAACAATTTATTTACATCCTCCTAGTTGGTAAATCATCTTTAAATTGCCTTTGAAAAATAAATTTTAAATGTTTTCCTGATCTCATTTACCTTGCAAATAAACATTATGCACATGAATAGCTTGCTTGCTTTGTTTCCGCATTTCATAAAGTTTCTATGCATTTAGACATTCCAGGATTTATGTTGACTGGTTTGAAATCTATGTGAGGGACCAATTACAAAAAAATCAACTACTAAATCAAACAAACAAAAAATGCTTGCACTACTTAAAAAACATAATCAGAGGCTAAAGAACTAAGCTCAGACAATAAGTAAATTAGATTTAGCACGTAAAGATCACTGATATCAAATGCTCACTTGTCTCAATTTATTTTAAGCAGAAGTGAGGGCAGTGGCACTTACGAAGAGTCTAAAAATAATAAATTACATCTTATTGCACAAAGTCAAAGGTTAAACTTATTATTGCTCACCATAGGCCAACCTTTACCCCAGGATTAATGCCATAAACAAAACGAAAATTCCTTTTGCACGCATAATGCACGAGGTTAATGTCTCTGAAGAATTACAAAAGGGAAATGATGCCCCCTACTGCTCCCAGAAAATGTTTCTGTATAAACGCAATATTTTGGTTCAAAGGGAATTATCATGTAAAACCAATGAACATGTATTTTCAAACTAACTAGTAGTCATTGGCATGACATATGCCAGGGACAATTTATTTCTTCTTTGGACTTTAATTAAAATATATGAAGAGCCTTTCCTCATAGAGGAAACTCTCAGGAACACAAACAGCTAGAGAGGATATAAAATCTAAGCTTCTCAGGAGTTAGACATTTTGGTGAAGAAAGTATGAAGATTCAGTTCAATTTTTTTGTCTTCATGCATTTCTGATTTCATCAAACATCAAAAAAATTTTATGTAGCAGTGATATTTTTCAAACAGTAAAGTTGACAGGATGGTGTTTGAAGTCTGGTAGCAATTTGACACAATTCATTAAAAGCTAACAAAGCCCATACCATGCCTTGGAGTTGTGGAAGACCACAGCTCAATTCCTAACCCAGTTTTATGCTTGCGGTATCAAAGACACTGTTGTAATGGATTTCTTGATGGGCAGGTAAAGCAATAAGATTACTGTTTGAAATACTTTTCAGGGAAAGAGCTCAAAAACTGAAGAGCTTTTACAGTGTCTCATCTGTTCTGCTTTTAAGCCACAGTAGACCCAATGACATCAATACTGTCAAGTCTTGGATTTCCACCAGTGTAAGTGAAAAATAACCCCCAAATTCTTAAAGATATTGGACACACTGAATTTCTCTATTTCAAGGTAAACTACGTAAATATTATTGGGTACATTGTTGCCTTTGATATGACTTTCAGCACCTTTGTGACTGTTCTTAAATGTATCTAATCTTAAAACTGCTATCACCTGCCTTTGTTCAAGGCTTGCAGAGTCAAATGGCTGCAGTTCACAAGTTCTTATGCCACAAAAATAACCAAAATCAAATCAGTAAAGAAAGTTAATGAGCTGACATGACCAGGCATGCTCTTTTACTACTAAGTCCTATTTTGTCACAAATCTTACCATGTCTAAGGTTACTTAGACAATACAGCTGTGACCTTGCATTGGTCATTTTCAGCTCAAAGCACAATGAAACACTGATACAAGAGGAACACTTTTACCTGATTCTTATGAGGTTGCCTCTGCAGTAGAGTGTGAGAAGTGAAAAAATTTTCTCATTCATTGTCAGGGCATACAAAATTGGAATTGCAGCAACTGTATATTGGGAAACATTTGGTTAGAACCATTTCTGCTTGTTTTTAATAACTTTACAACTCATCAATAAGAGGAAAAAAATGTTCGTGATGATTTACTGTTTCAAAATGAACTGGACCCAAGACAAGCTCAGTGATGAGGTTTAACAAAATATAAATTCTATTCAAACTTGTAAGATTGTATGTCATAAACATATGTATCATGTTCTCACAAGAGTATATCTTCAAATAAGTTCAGAAATCAGCTTCCATCCCAGATTTTTCTTTTTGTTTTTACTGCTGATGGTTTCTAGCAGGAAGTTTGGCCCTCAGTACTCCCTGAGTAACACTGGTTCAGGTTTGCAGCATGGCTATGCTCTTGAAATAGAAATATCCATGGATGAACTGGACTTGGAAGTAGATTTAAAAAAATGTATAATGTTCTAGGGTCAAAGGAGATAATTTTAAAGCAGTCAAAAGTAGGCATTGGCCAGGGAGGAAATTCAAATAATTGCATCTTATTTCCAAGGCAAAATTGCATTTAACTGTGCTAAAATACAGCTCATATGCCATTGGGGATAGTCCTGACTTATCCTTATTTCTACATGCATGATGGAAGTGTGTTGTTTAAGGATTCAGTAGTCTGGGAAAGGCTGCAGACTGACAGAACAGCAGTGTGAAAGAGTGGACAACATGACTGAGAGAAGTTTGAAAAATTTTATCATTCATATAAACCAAATTACCTTCAACTTATTTTTCTAGATATTGATCTAGGGCTCTCCAATAAAATACTATTACTTGTAGCGGAATGAGCTGAAGTGGGATCATCCTGAAAACATTGTACTGTTTTTCTACCACTGTGAAACTAAGCACGTAAATGGAGGCATCCAATTTCTCTAAATATGCTTTCTAAATGGGAAAGGGTTGAAGCAATTTCCAGGGGCCTCTGTTTAGAAAATGCCCTCCACTGGTATGAACTGTCTTTGCTCTGAGACATGCAATAAAATACACTGGAATCAAATGTAAATGCATCGTTGTGCATTATGTAAAGAAAATCAGCTTAATTTGCTTTTTCCACCACTATTACACAAGCCTAGAGAGCCCAGTTGTTGTAACTAAAATTTTATTGAAATGGTTGGAAATACTGTGATTTACATCAGGTGATTAATAATTCCACTATTTTTAGTAGAATTAAGCCTTATTCTCACAGAAAGGAGGACCAGTTACAGTGTAAGCATCTTCACACACTTTGACTGTGTAGAAATCACTGTATGTACAGAAAGTCTGGCCCAGTTTACTCTCCATACACAAAAGTTTTAGAAAATTGGGAACTCTCATCTGTAATTGAACAAAAAATATTGTTCTAAATAAGAAAATACAAACCAAGTATTACCATACTGTTTCAGACATTAAAATAATACTAAAAATGTTGACCAGATTCTGGAAAACCTTACTGAAGTAAATCAACATTTAGTTTAGTTTTAGTTTTAATTAACATTTAGTCTGCTCAGCAGTCAAATCAAAGTCAACAGGACCATACATTTAGATGAATATTCATTTATCTTGGTCTTAACCTCATAACAGTTAGATTTTGTGCAAGTTATCTGCAAACTGACATAATTCAGACGTAGAAGTCTCTATACCTATTTTCATCCTGCTTCACACAACTATAAAGAGAAAAACAAAAAGCGTATCACCCACAGTAATGTTTACTACCGGCTGCATCTTTTTAAAAGCATTGAAAAGCCATGGTATGCACGATTTCACAGCTCATTGCATCCCTTGTACCTTTCAATTACTTTCAATTTCAGTTCTGAAACTGAACTGAACCTCCCAGAACAGACAGAAATCAGCCGAAAGGTCCTATTCTGTTTGCAGTCGTCTACCTAACAGGTACAGCACATGCAAGGACATTGCTCAGCAATTAACCATACCAGTGCTTTACAGAAAACAAAAATAAATTCCAGTAGTCAGAGTAGTAGCAAAATGTTTGTGAAAATTAAAAGAAAAAACAAATGCTTGGCTGAAAGAGTCATAAAACTTTAATGACACTCAAGAGTCTCATTTTTGATAACCGATTAAAAATTATTTGAAAGAGCTTTATGAAATCCCTAGATTTTAGCAATATTAGCAAGAATACTGTTTCAGTTTTTGTAGTTGCAGAAAATTTGATGAGGTATTCTATTTTAAACTAACTTAGAGTGACACTTGAGCATGGCTCACTTTTTGCAGCATTTCTGCATTGCTCAGAGCCAGCTGCATGGTGCTGACACCCCTTCAGATGCCACTTGTTATTTCTGCAAGTAATTCAGTAGTGCTCAATCCCCTCTCACCATAAAGGTTGTGCTCTTAGGTTATCATTTGTTTTGTCAGTCATCGAAGTGATGCTGAAATGTTTAAATACGCAGTAGTCACATAGTGTGGACCTTTAAAATTACTGGTAATAATATAGCTAAATATTTACATTAGAAAAAAAAGCCCCACAAAACTGTCTCCTGGAACATTTCCCAGGCTAAATAGCAGTCCTTGCCAATACACCTGCAGCTTTTTGTAACTAATCGAGGAACTTGAGCCAACACATTCAAAAAGCCTCAAAAAACCAAATGCAGAGTCCATTAGTTGAAAAAAATACTACCTATTCTCAACAATTGATGCATGTGTAATTGCAATACTTTTGTCTTTTATTCCTTTTATAAAGACTCAGTTATTTACATCAGGTTATTTTGAAAGAAAATTGGAATTAAGAGAAGTAATTATTTCTAACATTAAGGGATAGAATAAGTGTTACGGGTTAACACTAAATCCACTGCAGTAAGTTTCAGTTATAGAAACTACTAATTACAGAATGTATACCTTGGATCATTTTCAAAAAGTTTGCCTCTTGATACTAAACTTGACAATCTACAGGTTAATTAAGATGGCAGCATTGCAACAAATTCTCCAAAAGGAAAACTTTCTTAATCACCTTCTTAGTCAGCAGGGCTTCAAGCACACCTAAATGTCTGTCACATCATAACTGGGCACTTGAACCAGATGGAGAAGTTTGTCTCTGTAAAGTATTTTAAATAATTCCATTTCAAAACATTTTTTTTTGCTTTTTTCCCTGTAGTTCTGTAAACAACAAAAACAACAACAAAATATTTTAGTTTAAAAACAGACCAAAATTTCCTGATGAGAGTTTGGGGTTACCTTAAGTTTTAGGACTATATTACACACAAAACTTGAAGGCTCTAGTCACATTATTTTAATATATTTCCTTCTGAAATATATAGAATTTATTTGAGGTATCACTCTTAGAATATGCTACTATTTGTGTTATGACTGCAAGTTAAATTTTTTGTTATTCATATTCATGCAGGATACTTCCTATACCCTAGTATTTTAAGTCCACATCCTGCAAACAATCAAACAAATATTTAAATTTATGTATGCAAACATCCCACTGAAGACCATAATACTGAGGATCAGAGCACCATCTGTAAAGTGCATTCACAGACTCCATAGCTCATTTACCCAGCACGGGTCTGAAAGACAGTCTGGAAATTTGGTTTCTTTGTTGTTTAAACCTGTACAGCTCCTGTTTCAAGTATGCAGCCCAAGCCCAAACTACTCAGGAAGGCCCAGTTTCATAAAATCGTTCACACAACCAATTTTCAATTGCAGAAATTCTAATAAAGGTGAACAAGTTGCACCAGGCAGCTGAAGGAAGCTATTGTGAAACACAAAAAACCACCCCACACCTATTTACACATTACCATTACAGTATTTCCCCAGCAGTAATGCAAATAATGAACTTAGCATCAGCTCACATTCAGGAAAATCTCTAATACATCCCACAGGTGTGCCAAGCAGAAAAGCAAGACCAGGCATTGGGTGTGTCAAATTCCTTTGATTGCTACCAGCAAAACATTGCACTTTTCCCTCTCTAAAATGAACTTACAAGATAGAACCAAAGATCCAGGAAAGTGAAATTTCCCCTTGGAAATTTTACTCCAAACTAAATTCCTCCCATAGTAGGAAAACAAAACCATTCTTCCCCAACAAATCCAGTTTGTAAGCAACCTACTGTAAGATGTCAGAATGTTTCCAGTGTTCTCAACCTAGCTCACATATGGGGTTTGTACACCTGCATTTGTGTTTATGGCAAGAGGCTTGAAATTTCTCCTAAGTATGAGGAAGATTAACTTGAGGCTGCAGTTCCAAAACAAAACAAAAAGGTAAAAATACAATATTTTTTCTAGTCCACACCACAACAATGCAGGGAGAAAGTTCCAACTTGTTTTAATAATTGTCCCATGTATACAATCATTAGTAAATCTTTTCAATAGCATCCTTTTTTCCACTTCCAAATGGCTTTCGTTTGCCTTGAATGTTACAATGTTAGGTACTACTTAGTCTCAGCAGGCTGGGTCACAGAACCACAACTGCTCACACTCACATTGACCTCCCTAAGAGCAGCCTCAGACCACTATAATGCATTTGAATACAGATTAATCAAGAATATACCTAGAATTATACACATACAATAAATTCATCAGTGAAACCATGTTTTGTAACATGCAGCAAGGCAAAACAGGCAAGAAAATGCCCACAGCACTAAGCATTATCCACATCGTTTAGAAGTCAGCAAGCCTTCTTTGATATGAGATATTCCAAAAGGCTGTGTTGATATGGTAGAAATCAATTTTCTTTCAGCTTTTGAATGATATTTTGTGTCCCAAAATGCCGGTAATTTCATTTTTATTATAAAGGATTATTATCTCCTTGCTTACAATGTAGTTTGTAAGCAATAATAGCTCAAAGCAACATTGGCTGCAGTGTCTGCATTTTAACAGTGGAGGGCACCAATCACCTCAGAAATTGCCTCCCTAAATCCGAGCTTACATTCTGATGTGCGAATCTTGTAGCTTAATTCAACGGGAAAGCAAAATGCAAACGTCTAAACAACAAAAAGAGGGGGGGAAATTGTCTTCAGGAAAGTACTTCAGGGAAGCATCTTTCTTAAATATGACGCTCCCTGTCAAAAACCCTGTCCTGTGCAGAATGAGTTTGTGTGTAAATGCAACCTGTGTACACAGATGTATTTTTTTTTCCATTTTACCACTGTCACAGACAAAAATTTTATTTGGCTCAAAGAATGACTTCGAATTCAGACTGGAAAGTGTATATAGCAATAGGTGAATGTAAGCTTTTAGCGAGATTTTCCTATGGGCTGAGAACTCCAAGCTGTCATTTGGCTAAAAAGCTCTAATAGGGATACAAGTGGCTTTATAAAAACGGTATTTCATATTTCTGTATTCAGCTTTTCCTGGTTTAACATACAAGTAGATCAAAACAAAATATGTACATTTAAATGCACAAAATTAAAATATTTGTCCTCTCTTTGGATGCTGCATTTAGTGAACAGCTGCTGAAATCGAACCGCACAGTGATGCTAAAGAGATGGCCAAAACAAGCTGGAATGAAATAGTTCCAAGGGGAACTTGGAGGATACTAACCTGTGTCTGGGATGGTACAAAAGGAGACATTTACTCCTTTGTACAACTGCTGCTCCGTATTGTCAGCTCCAGGCACCCAAAAGTCAACAGCAGTGCCAGAGACACTTTTTAAGACCTAATCATATCCTTCACGTCTCTTTAACAGTTTGGGGCTGAGGGGGGACGCTAAGTAAAAATGTGCCCTCTATATTTTCCGACCTATCAGAGCTAAAGATCTGGGTATGGGAGCTACACTTCTGTCCCCCGCCATCAGAAGAGATAAAGCTTGCATTTATTTTTAGATGAAATCCAGGTAGAAAATAGCAGAGCTGTTTGTGGCAAGAGTGTTACACCAAGGTTTCCCCACCAGGCCGGCGGGAGCTTTCGGCTGTGACCTCCGGGCGGGGAGCGGCCCCTCCGGGGCTGTGCGATAAGGGCGATAAGGGCTGCGGGGACGGCCCGCATTCTGTCCCGACACAGAGAGGGACAGAGGAGCCGAGGGGCGGGGAACGACCGGGAGGTGGGCACAGACTGACCGGGGCGGGGACACAACGGGCGGGGCGGGGCGGGGAGGCCGCGCCCGGAGGGCTCCGGGCCGTTCCGGGCTCCTCAGCGCCAGGGACGGGAAACCCGCGGGCCATGCGGATCCTGGGCAGTGCCGCTGCTGGAGCGGGTCCTGCGGAGGGTGACAAAGCTGCTCAACTGACTGGAGCATCTGTCCTACGAGGAAAGGCTGAGGGAGCTGGGCTTGTTCAGCCTCGGGAAGAGACGACTGAGAGGGGACCACATGAATGTGTATAAATAACTAAAGGAGGATGGACCAGGCTCCGCTCGGTGGTGAAACCGATGCATAGGAAGTTCCACCTGAATATGAGGAAGAATTTCTTTCCTGTGCAGTGACTGCGCACGGGAACAGATCGCCCGGAGAGGGTGTGCAGTGTGGAGAGCCTGCAGGCCCGCCTGGGCGCCATGCTGTGCCGAGCGCCCCGGCCCCGCTCGCGCCGCGGCGGCACGGCCGGCCCGCGCTGGCCCCGCCCTGCCGCCCTCAGGGGCGGGGCGGCCCCGCCCACGCGGCCGTGCGGAGGGGCGTGGCTACGCCGAGCTGGGGGCGGGGCGAGGCCGCCGGTGCTACCCATGGCGGCGCGGCTGCGGGCGGACGCCGCCCGGCGCCGTCGCGGTCTGATGACGCGGGCGATCGGTGCGGCGTTTCCCGGTGTCGCTGTTCCCGGTGCGATGGGATCGCGCTCCCCGCGTTGATGGCGACCCGCCGGACACCGCACGGCTCCGCGCCGGGGCCCAGGGTGGATGAGTTCACCGTCCCCGCCGAGCAGAGCCGCCTCCTGGAGCGCAGCCGGGGCCGCATCGAGGGCTTGTTCGAGGTGCGGCTGGCCGTGCTGGGCGCGCAGGGGGACTGGCGGCCCGCGCTGCAGCCGCCCCGCGGCAGCGCCAGGATCTGGGTGCAGCTGGAGGGCGGCACCAAGGCCGTGAGCAGCGCCAAGGTACGGGCCCGGGCGGGGCGCTGGGGCCGCGGGGTGTGCGCGCCGAGGCCCCGCCGGACCGGCACGGCCGGGGCCGCGGCTTGGAGGAAGAAAGGGTGGGGAAAAGCCGAGTGCCCCGGGAGGAAACAGACGCGGCGCTGCTTTGGCAGGTGGGTGTGTGCCCGGTGCCAGGGAGTCTCCGGCCGTGTTGACATAAGCGTGGGGAATAAAGCGGAGCAACTCAGCTGGCAAGTGCAAAGTTCATGGGCGCCGTGTTATGAAATAGCGCAGCCCGCAGCTGAGGGGTAGCGCCGGTGGGAGGATGGGCCGGGATTTGCTTTGAAGCGACGTTAAAACGTTTCGCTTTCCTTCTTCCTCCTGAAGTCGAGAAATTCCTCGGAGTTGTTTGGGCGTTGCCATGTTTTGCCTTACTGACTTCTCGTCTTCTGTGGCATTTAGTAGCTCGTTAGCAAAGCTGTCACTAAAGCTTAACGCAGCAAATATTTCCTCCTGTAAAAGTTATCACACCTCAACAGCAGATAGTTCTCTTTTTGACCCAGCTCAAACGCGTTAAGAGAACCGTCCATGCAGGTTGTGTCTCAGAGGGGGCAAGAGTTGCTGTGAAGTGTCTTCTCACATGTTAAATGTCTTGCACAACTAACCTTTGGAGGGGAGTTTCTCAGCAGTAATGCTGAAATTGATATTACTCATAACGAACCAGGCGAGTACAGCTGTTTCAATCATGTGATGAGAATTTTGGTGTGAGCAGTAGCTAGGCTGAAGGTCCCTTTCAGCCCCAAATCTCGATATATGGGCGTTGGTTGGCGTGTTTGTTTAAATACGTGGATGTTAGTGGGGATCCGGAGCATGTGTTTTGAGATAGATTTCGGACTTGGCAGCCTGCTTTCAAAAACTTGATTCCTTAACTGTGTCATGCACGTGTTCCTCAACATGTACTGCACTTCTTTACTATGAGTTGTAAGGAGAATGCTGTGAATATATAGGGGTTTGAATTATTTGACTCTGAAATGTACTCTAAACCAATTTGCCTGGGCTCAGAGAATCCAGAAACTGTTACAGGTACCTGTTCTTCTCCAGGCATCTGCAGTGCAACTTTCCTTTTTTCCAAGAAATTAAAGCACAAGAAATAAATAGCGCAAGATTTCAGTTTTCTAATTGCTGCTTTTCCTAACAAGATTTAAAAAAAAAAAGTTTTCTACTCTTAATACTTTAAAGGGCATGAGAAACTTGATTTCTCTTCTAGGTAGAGGAGTTTTCAGACACAGTCTGGAGGAATTATTGACCAGAAAGTACAAAGTATTGTTCGTCTTCTGTTGAGAGGTTTGGTGATAGCAATGTGTTTTACTTCATCGTGTATACATATACATATAATGTATACATTCTCCACTGCTGCTTAGCTTTAAAAAAAAGTTCCTGGATACAGAGCATCCTTTTCACCAGTTATGTTATCCTGTTGCTCTGCAAAAGCAGTCTGGGGTGGAGAGTTAACCCTGTGGGTTTTTGCTCCTGAACCAGCCTGCCTTGATACCCGTGATGATGTAACTTGAGGTGCCAGGAAATGGTGTTATAACTTCATTACCTTGTGTTGATTCTCAGTTCCATTCCAAATAATTAATGTTCGAGAGTAAATATACAGTATAAAACGTGGTATACTTGGGATTCTGCAAATACAATGGCTGCAGCTTAGGAGCTGCTTTCACTTCTAAAGAGTTTTTAGCACAGAAAGAGGTAGTTTGGGAAAAATAATGCCATCTGAAAGAAGAAATAGTTTACTGTATTGACAGAGTTTTGCACTCTAGACGCATTTAAAACAAGGTAGTATAGTGAATTTACCTGTAGTAGATTACAGGTGGCAGAAGTAGCTCTGGGGTTTAATTTTTAATTTTTTTTAAGTCTTTGAAAAACCTGAATTTCAGGAACACGGAAGCTTCTGGAGCCTGGAGTTTTCTCAGTCAGTAACAAAAATACAGGATGGCTGCTGGTGTGATAAGCCTTAGGAAATGTACTTTGAAACTTTTTAGAAGTTAAGGTTTATGGACTAAGTAGAACTGTAGTGAAAGGCATTTGTTCATGAAGAGCTCTCTTTGACCAAAGAATGGGGATGGGAAACTAAATCTCTTCTGACAGTCTTTTAAACTGTTTGATCTACAAATTAAGTTATTTTTTACTATCAGGTATAAATAAGAGAATATAAATAGAGCCTTCTTTGAGATCTATTTAAAAATAATTTTGGATATTGGTGTTTTATCTCTGTTGTCCTGTCTACTGACAGTGTTTACTTTCTCACATCACTTATGCTAAATTTGCTTTATTTTCTAATGTTTCTGCCCATTACCGACCTAATAAAAACCAACTGGATATATAAGGTTTTCACCACTATTCACTCTGCTCTCTCTCTGTCTCCTCTTAGGAGTACATCAAGGGACTGTGTGAGCCTGAGCTAGAAGAAAAGGAGTACTACCCAAAGGACATGCACTGCATCTTCGTTGGTGCACAGAGCCTGTTTCTCAACAGTCTCATTCAGGATACCTGTGCTGATGTAACAGTGCTGGAAATGGGATTGCTTAGTATTAAGGGGGGTGCAGAAGCTGTTGTTATGGCCCAAAGTCATGTGCAGCAGTTTGTGAAGCTTTTTGAGAATAATGAAAGCTTATTAAATGACAATGAATCAGAGATTAAGAAGCAGTTCAGACAATTTGTGGAAGCACATGCTGATAAGTATACGATGGATTTACTGATTTTGCCTAGTGCACTAAAAAGAGAACTCCTAGCTCTCACCCAAACTGATGTTTCTGAAGGGGAGACTACTATCATAGATCTCACAGGCTCTGAAAGCCCACAGCAGCTTGGACAAAACAGCACCTCCAAAGTCATTGCTGCAAACAGAGATGGAAGGGCAGATGGGGAGGAAGCAAGAAGCAATGCTGGCACACCTGTAACTGAGCTGACAAAGCAAATGGACACTGTGTTTTCTGATGCTTCTGAAACAAGGTTTGTTCCCATAAAGGGCCCTCTGTTAGAGGCAGTGGCCTTTAAAGAGAGGCAGTCATGTAAAAGAAGGTCTTCTGGTGAGGAAGAGAGGCTCCCTAAAAAGCATTTCTCTTTGGAAAATGATCAGCAAGAGAAATCTGCTTTACACAAGAATCCTTCGGACCCTGATGCAGTTATTGATCTGGTTTTGGATAGCTGCAATGAATCAGATAGTCCTACTTACTGCCTTAAAGAAGGTGATGCTCTCACTGAGGAAATGGAATATAAGATTCTTGTGAACTTTTTCAGAACAATGGGATATTCCCAAACTATTGTAGAAAAGGTTATTGGTATCCTAGGACAATCTGTGGAACCATTAATATTGCTAGAAGAAATTGAAAAGGAAAATTTGAAGTTTAAAAAAGAACATGAACAGTCGTCTCAAAAACCTAGAACTGTCAATCTTCCTTTAGGAAACAATGTCAATAATTCACAAAGGCTAGAAGACAAAGGCATTTCTAGGAATAAAAGTCCGCTTAAATCCAGTCCTATTTCAAAGGAGACAAAAAACGAATATCACAAAGTAAGAGGTGCTCCAGACACACAGGTTGGTGCAGAAGATAAAATGGATAAATTGGTGTGCAAATCATCTTCCCCTCCCAGCAAAAATTCAGTTCTGTGCTGTAAAGTGAGAGATGTTTATGGCCCTGGTAAGAATCACAACTCAAGGTCGAGCAATACAGAAACTGATGGTGGGGTAGCTTTCAGCACTGTGCAAGCTGGAGCTCTAAAAGATGTTGGCTTTGTAGCCAGAGGGGGCTCAGACATGCAGCATATCTCAAGTAAGAGTAAAAGTGCATTTCAACAAAAATCTGCAGGGCCCTCAACTGTACAGAACAGCCACCCTGGTTCTGGGGAGCAGCTGGGACACTGCAGCTCTTCTCAAGCGAGGCCTCTCCACCAGCACCTTTCCCAAAACTCACATTGTGACAATCCTGCCCCGGACCGGTTACTGTCTTCACAAAAACACCCTGCAAATCCAGACAGAGACACAGTGGGCCCGCATCCAGACCATTCAGTTACTGGAGTTCAAAGATTTTTGGACTCTCTGAAGAAGCCATACAAACTGGAGTTGGTAAATGAACCTGGAAAACCATATTTGAAACACATCATTATTGATGGAAGCAATGTTGCGATTTCGTAAGTATCGTTCTTTTCAGCTATCCCTTTATTAACAGGTCAGTGAACTTTCAGATGGAATGGGGGCTAAGAGGTTGCAGTGGCATGTGTTAAGGTTTTGCTAGCCAGGTTTTTGGTGTGCATGTACACACGGTTGTGCCATTTTAGAGTAATGTGATTTGAATTACTAGTGTTCAGCTAATTCTAACACTTCAGAAGTAATCTCAGGGCAAGCTTTGCTCTGTTGCAATCAGTGTTATGCATGAAGTTTAATTTGCTTTGCCAGTGCCTAACAATGAGGTTAAATTATTGTCAACTCAAGTGGTTTGGGGGATTTTTTTTGTGCTCTTAACGTCTTGTTTAAAAGTGGAGGTTCTCATCTAGTAGCGACATATTTCTCCTGTGACAGCATTGCATATTAGTGCTTGTATCCTGTTATTTTTTTGCAGATGTATATTTACCAACCATAAATGTGCATTACTGAGGTTCCAATATTTCCTTCATGCGCCCCAGTGGATCGCCCTGCACACACCCCACTTTGGAGTGGGGTATAGTAGCTGGGTGCAATTGACATACAGTCCCCAAAAAGGTTAAATAACACCTGGTGCCTTCTGCCCAACCAAATGAAAACTGGTTATGCGACATAAAGGGCAGAGCTGCCTCAAAACAGCAGAACCATTGAGATATTCCAATGTCCTACTAAATAATCAATGCTTGAGGGCCTGTTGGTTTGATCATGTAGGTATTCTGCAGCTTCCCTCTGGCTAAATAAAGCCTCATTAGTTTCTTGCATTTCATAAAGTGAAGAGGTGTTTGCAAAATTGCTTTGAATTGTTCTCAGTTTTACTTGTCAATACCTTGAGAACTGCTTCCATACCTACTGCTGGTTCTGGGTTCTTTTGGCCCCCTTTTTTGATGGGGGTGTGGGTATTAATGCATCACTCACATGCTTAGACTAATGCTATATGGGTTTCTGAATCGTTGCTTGCCTGTCGTAAGTCTAGAAAACTGCAGAAGTTGTAGAATTTTTTCTTTTGACATGTGCAGCACGTTGATCTGTTCTTATCACATTGTCTCAGGGTGCTTGTGGAATGAGAGAACACCCGGAGTTTACCCTAGCTGCTAACAAGTATTTTTTTAAAATTACCTGGTTTTGAATGCTGAAAACAGGCCTTTTGAGGGCAGACTGCAGTATCCAGTTGTTGGGTAATTTAAATTTTATTACAATGTGGAAGAAACTCAGAATGAAAGAATAATTGAATGAAATTATATCTTCCTAGAATAGTTTGTGAATAATACGTACTTGTGGTGGTGCATCCAATCAGAAACATCAGGTGCCCAAACAGGTTGGGAAACAAAGGGTATGCAATTAGCCTTTGTAGCCTTGGTGAACTATTTACCTGAAGCATAGCCCAAGTGGAGGGGCACCATTGTTCCTACCCTTCGGGGAAGAAAGCCCAGGAGTTACTGAGTTGGGTTGTGGCTGGGAGGAAACTTACTGCTGGCCAAAGCCAGTCATCCTGTGGTCCTGACTGAGGCCCTTTGAGCTCTCCTGGGGCTCAGCAGCTGTGCCAGCACCTTCCTCCAGTGGGACACTGCTCAGAGCTCCCAAATCCTCACCTCTGTGGTACTCAGAGGACTGTTCCTGGCCACAAAGCTCCCACACAACTCTCCACGCTTCCTGAGGTGTGACCCTGGCCTGTTGGGAAATGCCAAAGGACTTTGTGTGAGCATTTCACTGTCGCTGAGTGGAATTTTTTGAGGAGTACCTTTAGGCACAGAGAATTAGGTGTTCACATCGTGTACCTGTGTGGATTGGTCATGGTATGAATGTTACTGCCTCAGATCTGCAGTTAAATTGTTGTTGTTATAACTACAGCGAGCCTTATGCAATTGCTTTGTAAGTGTTGAAGTGCTGGATGATTAAATGCTGCTAAAACCCTTTTGCACCCTTATCTTTGCATCCGTATGCTTTGCACCCTCACCCCCTTCTGCATTCCTGGCTTCTGTGTAAATCAAACTGATACTAATTTGATCTTTGTATGCCTTGATCTGTGCAGTAAATAATGAACGTACTCTTCACAAGTTCACAAGCGTGAATGTTGCCACCCATATTTTCACAAATTCATATCCAACCCTGCCTTTGGCAATACCTTTGACAGTGTTTAAGTAGCCAAACCACTCATTTGCGACAGTATTTACTTTAGTTACAAACCAAAGGGAAAATGTTACGTGTCCCAGAAGGCAATCTGCTCTTCGCTGCTTTGTGCTGCTTATGATTTTTGTTTAATTTGGGAAATACCTTTGTGGGGTCTTCACAGGATTTTAAAGAACTGGGATAGGGAAAACCAGCATTTGCAATGGCATTTGGAGAACAGATGCAGTCTTTGAGATGGATATCTTAAAAAGACCATCTAGCTGTGGTGATTTGCTGTCCCTTCAGGTGTTTATCTAACTCAGTTAAAGCATTTCACAATTAATTTAGTTTAGCAGTGACGTATTTTTCTCATGTTATTATAGCTTACATTAATTCTACATGTTACTTGATAAAGTTGCTTCCACTTGCATGCATTTTTTAAGTTGTAGCAAAGCAGGATTTTGTGATCATTCGGGACAAATCAGGAGCCGCTTTTCTAAGCTTCAAAACACTTAAAAAACAGTATGCTGTGTAGTTCACCCAGCTTGGAGCTCTGAAACAGGAGGATGAACAAGCAGAGAAGCTATCCATTTTGACATGAATATTGAGATCTCCGCATTTCTTGAAGTCCAGTTGAGAATCATTAATTGATTGAAAATATGTAACAAGAGTTTTCCAATTTAATGAATAGGATGCCTAACTTAAATTAGTGGGATGATGACTGCATTTAAAGTTTATGTCCCAGAAGCCTTTTCTGTCTTTTTGCATTAAGAATTCCTCTCCAGATTCAGAGAATCTTAATAGATATAAATGTTGGTAAACATATTTTTAATGAATTTACAAAACTAGAAAAGGCTAAATGAAGGCTACTAAAGGCTGAGTTTCACTGTAAAATATTTCCATGGAAATCTTTTAAAGGCCATTATGTTGGGAGATTTCTTGGTAGGTTAAAGTAGGGTTTAAAGATTCTGTTCAGAACTAACAGGGCTTACTATTAGGGTTTATAAAACACTTGCCTATTATTTGGGAGACTGGTTTAAAAAAGGAATACCACTTGCTCACTTATTGTTAAAAGTACTTTGTAGTGATTTGACATCTAATCCAAAACATAGATTGTACACTATTTTGCAAGAAATGCTTTGGCTGTTCATGCCATCAGTGCTCAACCAGCGTGTCTTTTCTAGGGAATCATATCTTTATTTTGTCTAAGTGTAGCCTCTATGCAAATACTGGAGTCTGGTTAGACAGTTAACTTTGCCATGTGTTAAATAGGCAAATAGGGTCTTTGAGATGTTTTCAGTTGGGAAGGGCCTCACAAGGTTATCAATTCAAATCATCTTGTCCCCTCATTTTAGGCAGTTTTTCTGGAAAGCCACTTAAGAGAGTTGTAAAAACAGATGACGAACATCTTATACTTTAAAATAGAAAAAGAAATTAATGCCAAAATACGATGTTTTGAAATATTTCTTCAAAGAAATTTCATTATTTTGCTTCAGAACAATTGTTCAGACTGTTGAAATGAATGGAGAGGATGTCCTAATAATTATCAGAGAGCTGTTTAGCTGTAATCACTGGTAATCAGTTGAACCAAAGGTGTTCTGTTTTTTAGTAGGACTGTGTTTGGAACTTCTACAATATTGGATTATTGTAGTTTTAAACTGTACTCTGTAATGTTCAGAACTATCACTATGGGCCTCTTTTTTTAAAGCTAAACCCACTTCTGATTACTCCATTGTTGTTGTGTCCCGGAAACTGAAAGGAGACTGAGCAACAAAGTTGCAAAGTGATATATCTGTTCTCTTCTTTTGCTGAACAGTTCTTTCCATTTAGAACCACCTTCCTGTCTTTTTTTTCTTGAGGCTCTCTGTGGGACTTTCAGCTTCACTCTGCAAGGTGTTTGTTCCATTTGCTTTGTTTTCCTGGTAGTAAAACCCTAGTGAATTTAGTCTTCCTTCTTTTTGTTTCACCCTCAGGCACGGTCTAAGGAAATTCTTCTCCTGTCGAGGAATTGCAATAGCTGTTGACTACTTTTGGAGACGTGGCCACAGAAATATTACTGTGTTCGTTCCACAGTGGAGAACAAGACGTGACCCTTCTATTACAGGTGAGGAGCGTTTCCTAATGTTTCCTTAATGAAACCAGACTGAAACGATTACTTTGGGTACTTCTGTGAAGAATAAATGGAGAAGGAATGTTTCATCAAATGTTGCACAGCAATCTGGCTGCTCAGCATGAGTAGTTGGGTTTCCATACACAGTGAGAGAGACCCTGAAATGCTGTTTAGGCTAACAGGTGTGCCATCAGATGAGGCCTTTTCGGGTTGTTTTTTGTTTGCTCTTTAATTTCTAGTTTTGACCTCTTCTTCCCCATTTTTCTAGTATGAGCAGTTCTTCAGCTATCAATGTAATTTCTATAGCTTAATTGGTATGGAAATAGCCCATCTTCTCTCTGCTAATTATATCTCAGACTAATTGTCAAATCATGTTTTAACAGAGCAGAATTTCTTAACACAGCTTGAGGATGTTGGAATATTGTCTTTAACCCCTGCAAGGATGGTTTTAGGAGCAAGAATTGCTGCTCACGATGACAGGTACAGAATATACATAGTTTTAAAGTCTTTTTAAACATCTGACTAATGGTTGTAAAAGTTTAATATTTCATGAGCAGTTCTATTAGCTAGTTCTGCAACCTCTCTAGACAGAGCTATGCATCCAATTTAAGACTGAGTTCTGCTTCTGTTACATTTTATCACTGTTGTAGGGAACACTACTATGTATTCAGAAAGTCATGGAGAACTATGAATTTTCATGGTAATTAAAAAAAAAAAAAAAAAAAGGCATTCTGAAGAAATTAATTTTCCAGTAATGTTTTTATACTTTTCTGGTCATCATCTGTCCCTGAATTACCTTTTATGCTTGGGGCATAGATCAGCTACTGATCAGATACTATTTAGCCCCATTTTCTTCTTGATGCCATGTTGGCACACAGACCTTGCTGTGTTTGGAGCAGTGTATTTGTAATCATGTGTAAGCCAGTGAACTTCCAAGTTACTTTGACTATCAAAGATCAGCTTCAAAATGTGGGGATCATCTGTCAGTGAACGAGACACAGTAGACTTTGGGAGTCTGTGTTGTGGGAGTTTCCTAATGCTTCGCTAATGTTTTATATACACCCAGCCATTTATATGAAATGCTCTGGGAGTGCAGCTGAGATTACTGTGGAAATAAGTGTTATAATAACATACTTGCACTTTTGTTAAAAGCATGCACTTTGCTTTAAAAGGACACCATCCATTGTCTTGTGGCTAAAATAGTTTCAAATGGCAACAAATGTATTTTCAGAGACATTATGAAAGAAAGCAAACATGTTTTTTTTCTTAATATATCAGTAGTTATGTTTTGTCATAATTTATTTAACAGAAGGATTTTTAAGAAGTGTTGACAGAGCAAACAACTAACATGCAGAGCACTGACTTGCAGAACACAGACACTAATGCTAAGCGAAAAAGTGTATGGAAATGAGTTTGTAGTGGATTGTATAATAAATACTGTACTGTTCCATAGAGCAAGCCATTTACCTCTGGAGATATTTAGATCATGGGATTTGGGGGCTTTTGTTTGTGTGGGTTTGTTTGTTTGTTTGGGTTTTTTAATGGAGGAAAAAAGCCTCCCATGAAGACTCTGCTGCACTAAATACACGCATGCTAACCAAACCTTGTTGTAAGTTTAAGGTGGGTAACAACAGAGTGATTTCCTGGTAAATAAGGTGCTTGTTTTCGTGCAAATAGATTACTTTTGGATGATGAAATGTTTTGTTTTCTAGATCTTTGGCTTGTTTTCAGCAAAACAAACTATCCTAGTGATGTTTGAAATTAATTTTACAGGTTTTTATTACATCTTGCTGCTAAAACTGGAGGTGTTATTGTGACTAATGATAACTTCAGAGAATTTGTGACAGAATCATTTGCCTGGAGAGAAATTATTCAAAAAAGGTAATTATTAAATTTCTGTGAAATCTTAAAAGGATGTCTGTCCTTGCAGTTGTAGGCACTCTACCTACATGTGGGATTTTGCTATCTTTAATTAATGTGTCATGCGATTCTGGTAGATCCAAATAAAGTACTGTGTGATTCACTGTGGTGATTCATGGCCTTGCAGTCATGTGTTGAGTAGTCTAGTGTCCCTGTTATTCATATATTCTGTCATGTATGTGTGCTAATTGCTCACATAAGCGGGAGCTTGGTGTAACAGCACAGGTGTCACTTCTGGAGGCTGGTGTTGCATCTTGTTCGAGCAGTCCACTTTCACAGCCTCTCTTGTCTGAAAGCTTTTTTGTTTCAGGCAGACATGGTAGCTGATGAGGATGTACAGTGTCACTTTCAATTGTTCAGAATCAATTGCTCTCTACTCAAGTGGGACAGATTGGCACAGCTGAAGGAAATGAACACTTGTAGCATATCCATGTAGCCATTTCCCTGCAACTGTTGTTAGATGAGCTCACTTAATTGTCAAATATCCCTGCTTCATCTTGTGGCCTTTGTTTCTGCTTGTTTCTTCTTGTTTCTTTGGTAGTTTGTTGGGTTTCCCTGTTTGGGATTTTTTCTCCCCCCGTTTCAATTAAATCAGGTTGTTTTACTGCTAAGGCATGATCTGTTAGTGAAATTTCCCACTAATCCCTCCCTGACATCTTCTGAGGCTACATCTGTTACAGTGGCTGGAGTCAGTGTAGCTCTAATGAAATAAGTGACTAAAACCTTGCCCTGGATTCTCACAGTATAGCTGAGACCATGGAGCTGATGCTGGCTAATCATGTAGGCATTTACGTCATTTCTTGAGTGAATTCTACCCAAGTCAGGTTCTGCTCTCCCACAGAACTTTAGCAAGAATCCTTGGCATGGCATCTCGAGTCTGTGGTTTTTTAAGAGCATATGTTAACATCTGCTATTAATTTTACTTCCAGGGAAATTCCACTGTACCAAATCTTCTCCTTGCAGACAAATTTCAGTTGAACTGGTTTTTTTTTTTCAATGCAGATTTCTACCTGTCCCAAAGTGATTCCAGAAAAAAAGCTTTGTGTCTTAACAGTAAACATTTAATGCTATATTTTATAGTTGTGTGGCTTTCTGCTAACCACAAGCATTTCAGCTACATGACTGAATATCCTTGCAAGGAAGGGGAGTTAGAACAGCCAAAAAATCTCTAATCACCTAGAAAATTCCACCGAGGTCTTGTTGCAAATTTTCTGTCATAAAACAATTGCTGGGGGGAAAAAATAAAAATGAAAATAAAAATAAAAAAAGCAAAGTTTCGTGTTCTGCAGTGTAAAAGGGAGAGTTCACAGCTCCCATGGAGTTATTTTGACAGGGTTTACTATTTAATCCTCAGGGACTCCTGATGTGGTGTCTACTCTAAGGAAATTCATCCTGTGCTACAAAGGTGAAGGACAACAGGGGTGTGAAACCTTGTTATTTAAAAGAACTCTCTTGCAGGTTGCTCCAGTACACTTTTGCTGGTGACATATTTATGGTTCCTGATGATCCTTTGGGAAGAAATGGACCCAGATTAGATGACTTCCTTCGAAGTGAAGGCTGTTCTAGGTATAAACACTGTTTTCACTTCTGTTTGACACAGTTATTTCGCTTTTGAAATAAACTGTTCTCCTGGTTCACTCACACACCTGTAAAGCACAGTTAAGTCAAGCAGGAACACTGCAGCATGTAGCAGTTTAACAAACAAATAAAAAAACCCAACATTTTTCCTGTTACTTCAGTTGGTTCAGAAACCACTGGTGACATTTGCCTCTAATCAAGATCCCTCTGAGAACCAAGATAAGTATGACAAAAGCTTCTTCTAGGGTTTGACTGTGGTGGCTTTCATGCACGGGTGTGTTAACAGCACCTAGAGGTGTCAGTGATGTGGGTATGTGTTGTTAATTACACTGATGTTATCTAAGACACCCTGGTTGGTCACTTCTTCATAGTGGGACGATAGGTGCTACAAACACTCTGCACTCAGGTTTTTTTGTCACAGGGGAGACACTTCACCTCATGGTCGAGGGCACCTTACTGTTGTCAAAACAATTTTGGAGGTGTTGTTATTCTATCTGTTTGTATTTGGGTAATAATTTTAAATATTCATGAACATATGTTGTTCATTTAAGATTAATGTACTTTTTAACTGTGCACTTATACAAAGTATGAATTTGCTTTGCATGAACTGCCAGGATTTGAGAATTAGCTTGCTTTTTTGCACAAGATAATATGCTGTTCTTTCACTGGTTTAGGAACTAGAAATGCTAATAATTCTGAGGAGTTTTGAGAGGGCTTTTGAAAACAAGTGAGGTACCTTAAAAATTGACAATAGAAAAGGCAAGTTATGCTTAAGGATTAATACAAAGACTAAGCAAGAATCTCATCTGTTTTTGAGGAAACATTTGAGGAAAGTGGAACATTTTTATACCATAGATTACAGGCTGATTTGAAGTGTGTTGACATTAAAAAAGCAAGTGCAGTGCTAGAACTCCAGAAGGAAATGCTAAGTATTCAGGGTCTTGTACAAAACCTTTGAGATGTTACTTGGAACACCGTGCTTTACCTGCCTGTGTCTGAGAGAAATAAAATGAAAACAGAGTGTTTTGAGGTAGGCGAGTGTGATGATTGTAGAAATGGAGAGAGTCTTTTGAGAAGACCACAGAAGAGCTTGGTTCCTTATCTGTAAACATGGAACTGGAACTAGGCTTTGGTGTTTGGTTTGGAGTTGGGTTTTTTTGCAGGGGCAGGAAGAACAGAGAAAAGCTGTGCAAAAAGTTAATTTTGTTCCTTCCCTGTGACTTTTCTACATGACTTAAATGATGCAGAAAGCATAAATGGCGCCAGGAACAAGATCAGAAACTGGAGGGATCTTCAGCCATTAGAAAACCTTTCCATGCTGAGTAAGGGGAAGTGTCATAACCCAAATGCTTTTAAAATAGGGTTCTGTAATTTAGATACTGTTTCCCTTGGTGGTATAAACCAGACTGTGACACAGGTTGCGCTTCATATTTCTCTGGTATCTGCTGGCATCTGAAGCTGGCTGAACTTTAAATTTTGTAGTGCTAGCAGTGTATAGAGTAGCAAAACTTTTTAAAGTCTGAAATGATATCTCCATAATCAAGGAAGAGTATTCAAGTCCTGAGACTGCTAAAACAACTTAATTGCCCTGTTAAGGATACTGTACAAGGGAAACAAGGCCCTGATCGAAATATGAGCACGGCTCAGTCAAGAGGAAAAGTACACAAGGAATATCCTCGTGAAGCAGTCTTGGAAGCCCCTTTGGTCTGTCATCATGTTCCACGTCAGTGTACCTGTGTTCAATGTACCCTTTTATCTATACTGTTATAAAACAGTCTTTGACTGTTGCTGTAATCTGCCACGTAAAGGACTCACAGTATATTGAGGCTATCTCTGGGTGATATTAATGTTAGTTGTGCCAGATTCATATTGAGAACTGTTGTACCTCGTGTTTTGTTTCACTTTGAAAGAATGTTTGTCATTTGATTCCAGTCAGTAAGTGGCTGAGCAGCAGGGAAGTTTAAGTTACACACATTTCTCTTTTCTCTCTCATGTACAGAGAGAGCTACAGTTAGCATCTCCTTTAGCTTTTAATTAATTCAGTTTTTTATTTTGTTCCAGAGATTCTTGGTCAACACAGAAGGCTTTACAGAGCAGTGGAAAATATTCTTCTGAGACTCCTTTCTTCCTCCCCGAAGTGAGCAGCAGCAGCCGACAGCCTGGAGGCAGAGTGCACGACGATCGTTCATCCCCGTGGCTTCCACGGGAACAAAACACAGAGCCTTGTCCAGCAATCCCACCACAGAGATCTGCCTCAGAAACAGTCCAGCTAAGAGAAGCCCTGATCAAAATTTTTCCTGACTACGATCAAAGGCAGAAGATTGATCAAATACTATTTGATCATCCATTCATGAGAGATCTTAATGCACTGTCTGCCATGGTGCTTGACTGAATGCTTACACAGCTTTTATATCACAACTGCTCTGACTAACAATTATCAATGTGAAGAAAAATGTCACTCTTTTATGTTACTTTGTGAATATTAAAAATCTAATTTTATTTGTATAAACAAAGGTATTTTTGTGTATGTTCTGTTCCTAATAGATGCCAGGTTTTGGTAAATTAAAAACTGCTGCTACTACAGATTTGTAGTAATATTTTCTATGAAAAAAAAAAAATCTTCTGCTTCGATTGAATTGTTTATTAAAGCAGTACTCCCTTTTGAGCAGTGTGGTAGTACTTTTTACAGAACCTTTTTCCCGGAAGGCAGAATTCCTGTCAGTTGGAGACCCGCGTGTGGGAGCGGCTGCCAGCAGGTGGCGGCCGTGGGCCCGTGGGGATTCCCGGGAAGGGTGTGAAAATCCAAGAAAATCCATTTGCTCTTTCAGGCTGGAACTGCAGTGCGAGGTAGTTGGGAGAGAAAGTATAAATTCACAGCTCTCATCGGGATTTGAATGCTTTAAAATATCTGAAGCCTACGCTGGTTTTTAAATTGGAAATTATCATAACCATCAGTATTCTTGCAGAATAGTTTTAATATCTGTAATGGTTGCACTGACACCTGTTTGTCTTTGTCTTGCCTGTTCTAAGTGTGAATGGTGTGGTGGTAACAGAATGTGATGCTGTCCGTATAGAAATGGCTTTTTTGTGCAGAGCTACAGCTGCAGTCAGCTCCACCCCTTTAGCTCCATTCTAGGATCTATCCCAAAAGTAAGGGGAAAAAAGGAAAATAATTTATGAAAGCTGGCTAACAGGATCACTTTGAAGAGCAGAGCAAAGTTAAGATTGTCTGTATCTCTGCACACACTGAAGTCTGTTACTCCTTCCTTTTAACCAGTCTCTGGTGCCAAGTGTTTGCATGAGTAAAATCAAACTGGACTGTAAAGAAAACGTGGGCTCCAGAGGCCACCTTGAACTTCTGAGGTACTGAGCCTTACCCTGAAGCGTTAGTGGCTTTCTCTCCAGTTTCACGGACTCTGAAATCATTCTATGCTTATATGCAAAAGAGACGAAATATACTTGAGGAGCAGGGGCTTTTGAAAGGCTGTCGTTTTTGCATGGCACTTTCATGTTTTGTGAAGTCAGAAACAGAAGGCAGTCTGTCTTGTTCTTCCCTTAACATAAACAACCTGAAAGAGAATTGCAACAGGAACAAAAAAGTTTTAGGAAGAGTAGTTATAGCTTCTCAAAAATACAGGTGATGATGAAGAAAGGCCTTTTATGTTTCTATATCCAAACAGACAAATCTTAATTATTCTTTATTCTGTGTAAGTGAGTGGGATATTTGCTATTCAGGTGGGCAGAGTCCTGGCCAGCACATTTGTTGAGAAGTAGTTCTTGCCTATGAAATGTTACATAATCTCCAAGTTCTAACCCCATAAAAACTTAGTCAGGTTCCTAAAGCCTGTTACCACTGACTGCAGTTGGTATCATTTTAATAAATTGTAAGAGAATAAATCACCAGCTCCCTCGCACTGCCTGGGGGGTCTGTGTACATGTGTGAACATGCTCCTTGAAGAACTCTTGTTCTCATTAGGTATATCTCTGGTTGCATATGTTGTTTTCACGTTTTAGGTACTGGTGTGGGGATATAAATATATTGTAATCTTTATTTCATAGAGTCATGGCATAAGCTGAGTTGGAAGGAACCCACAAGGATCATCCAGTCCAACTCCTGGCTCTGCACAGGACACTCCAACACTCCCACCCTGTGCCTGAGAGCATTGTCCAAACACTCCTTGAGTTCTGTCAGGCTTGGGGCTGTGCCCACCTCCCAGGCGAGGCTGTTTAGTGCCCAGCCACCCTCTGGGTGAAGAACTTTTTCCTGATCTAACCTAAATAACCCCAACTCAGCTTCAAGCCTCAAGTCCTGTCATGAAAGCAAACAGATTGGTGTTCTTTCTTCTTTCTCTAATTCTTTCTCCAAAGTCTGCTTCTGAAGCACGGCTTGTGCTATTCAACCTTTGGTGGCTGCAAAAACACGACTAGAAGCAGTGTTTTGAGTGGAAAATAACAGGGACTTTCCCTTACGTGTGAGTGATTCAGCATTTCCCTCTCCTTCCCTTTAAAGGGGTAAAGTCCTGAGACTGATTCCTGGTGCGATGCCAAGTGCAGGGTTTCTGTGACAAATGCAACAGTTTACTGTTAAAAGGAGTGTTTTCTCTTACATTTTAAGAGCATGTCATGTAAACAATTTTATTGCAGTTGTAAACAAGCAAAGCTCAGATGAGTCCCAGTAGTGGGTGCTAGTGCTGCTGTTTTCCTTCCTGTTTCAGTGCCATATTAGGGTAGCTCGTGTTTCGGAAGAGCATTTCTGAACCAGAGAGAGAGAGTGCCTGTGAAAGTTCCATGACAAACAGTGACTCAGTGCCTTTCTAATACTGGCAGAGTTTCCTTCTGTTTTGCAAGCTTGCAGCCTGTGTTTGATATGAATGCCTTTCTTGCTAGAATTTTGTGTAGTTGCATTAAATGATATTTTTAGATCTGGGCCTAGCTTATGTTCTGGATGGCTCTTTTATTGGAAAGGTTGTAGCTCTGCTATAATTCATGTATAAGACCTGTTATTTTTATAAATACAGTTTAGAATAATAATGACTTTGCAGATTCCGAGACCTAATCTGCTGTCTGGTATTTGGAGGAATCTGGTTATATAAGTAGGTGTTTCTCTGATGTGTTCAGTTTCTCTTTTTCATCACAGAATGGAAACCCAAGTGCCTTACAACAGTGCTCAGACTATTCCTAGCCTTCCTGACCGCTACTGTTTGTGCTCAATTTTGTACATAAATCTACCAGGTCTGTATATGTTGGTATGTAACTGTGCACACAGAGGTTATACTGCAGTGCTCAGACAGATGGTGTGGATGATGACTTTTTAAAAACATGGATTTTAGATTTACGCGTTTTTTACCTGTGTATTGTATGCATTTATGTTGAGAATGTGGTTCCACTATACTGTTCAAACTCTGCTGAGCTGTGTATGACAATCCCAAGTTTTTGCTGTCTGCCTTGTGACTTTCTAAGTTCTGTCAGATTGCATTATATAATTTTTAATGGCTAATTTAAAGGAAGGATTTTTAAAGAAGAAACTGGGTTTGAATGCATTGGGTCCCCTTTTCAGTCTCCACCTGAGTATTTTTAACTGTTTCAGGAATGATATTTTAAGTGTACATAAGAGAACTAAAATATTACATCTTTTTAATTAAACAGAAACAACAGTCCAAAGACATCAGAATTCTGCTGAAATACATCAATTAGGTTTTATTTTATTATAAATTTTCACTAAGTATAGGAATAATTGTGATTCAAATCCAAAGTCAAGTATAATTTTTCTCCCTGGCTGTTGAATGAGCCTGCTATATTCAAAGTATTGAAGCACAGTACTAAAGACTGTTAATTTTAAGATAAAACTTTGCTGAGCAAAATATTAAGAGTCTGTTCATCAAAAATACAAGGCTGCCTTGAATGTTTTTTTTTTTTTTTGCGGAAACACACACACATGTTGTTAGTAAGAACGATGAAGGTGAATCCAAAGCGGGCACTTGGTTTGGTTCGGTTTGGTTTGGTTAGGTTTGGCTTGGTCAGATTTGGTTTGGTCAGGTTTGGTTAGGTTCGGTTCGTTTTGGTCAGGTTAGGTTCGGTTAGATTCGGTTTGGTCAGGTTAGGTTCGGTTAGATTCGGTTTGGTCAGGTTAGGTTCGGTTCGGTTTGGTCAAGTTTGGTTCGTTTTGGTCAGGTTAGGTTCGGTTCGGTTTGGTCAGGTTTGGTTCGTTTTGGTCAGGTTGGTTTGGTTCGGTTTGGTCAGGTTAGGTTCGGTTCGGTTTGGTCAGGTTTGGTTCGTTTTGGTCAGGTTGGTTCGGTTCGGTTTGGTCAGGTTAGGTTCGGTTCGGTTTGGTCAGGTTTGGTTCGTTTTGGTCAGGTTGGTTTGGTTCGGTTCGGTTTGGTCAGGTTTGGTTCGTTTTGGTCAGGTTTTGTTCGGTTCGGTTCGGTTTGGTCAGGTTTGGTGCGTTTTGGTCAGGTTTTGTTCGGTTCGGTTCGGTTTGGTCAGGTTTGGTTCGTTTTGGTCAGGTTTTGTTCGGTTCGGTTCGGTTTGGTCAGGTTTGGTTCGTTTTGGTCAGGTTTTGTTCGGTTCGGTTCGGTTTGGTCAGGTTTGGTTCGTTTTGGTCAGGTTGGTTTGGTTCGTTTTGGTCAGGTTAGGTTCGGTTCGGTTTGGTCAGGTTTGGTTCGTTTTGGTCAGGTTGGTTTGGTTCGGTTTGGTCAGGTTAGGTTCGGTTCGGTTTGGTCAGGTTAGGTTCGGTTCGGTTTGGTCAGGTTTGGTTCGTTTTGGTCAGGTTGGTTAGGTTCGGTTTGGTCAGGTTTGGTTCGTTTTGGTCAGGTTTTGTTCGGTTCGGTTCGGTTTGGTCAGGTTTGGTGCGTTTTGGTCAGGTCAGGTTCGGTTCGGTTCGGTTTGGTCAGGTTTGGTTCGGTTTGGTCAGGTTGGTTCGGTTCGGTTCGGTTTGGTCAGGTTTGGTGCGTTTTGGTCAGGTCAGGTTCGGTTCGGTTCGGTTTGGTCAGGCTCGGTTCGGTGTCCTGGGGCGGGCCCCGCGCTGTCCCCGCGGTGACAGGAGGTGGCGCCGCCGGCCCGCGCCGCCCGCGCCAGGGACACGGCCCGGAGGGAGTGACCCAGCCCGAGGGCGCGGCCGCGCTCGCCTTCAGTGGCCGGGGTGCTTTATTGCTGTCCTGACAGCTCCGCGCTAGGCTCGGCTTGCTTCTCGGCTCAGGGACCGTCCTCTGCTTCGCTGATAGTCTGTGTTTGATAGGCACACCAAATGGGTGGGAATTGTTTACCTTTGATATGAGTTCCTTGAATTCAGAACTGCGGCCAGAAGAGTGTGTTTGAACAATTCTGATTGATTGGCAGGAGTTTAAAAAAAAAAAAAAAAAAAAAAAAAGGAGAGAGATAAATTCCGAGATTCAGAAGCAGAGCATTAAAAATCAGAGGAGGGATCGCAGAGCCTCCCGTAAGAGCGGGAGGGCAGAGCTGGCTGCCGGGCGCCCGTGAGGGGCAAAGCGCGATCCAGAGGCAGGACTCGCCCTTCCCTTGCCCTGGGATCGCACTGAAACCACTGGCACGGTGACTGCTGAACCCAAACATACCCAGCTCAGCCCCGTGTTTTGCAGAGAAGGAGACTGGGAGTGTCTAAAAGGCAGAGCGTGAACGTCCGGGAGTGTTTTCTGTGAGGAGAAGCAGGAGGTACATTGCGGTTTATAAATACTTTGTGTGGGAGATCTTCACAGCAGAGGCCTTAGAATTAAAAGAGGCACATCAGAGTCTTTTGCCAGATCTACTGGCAGGACACCAAGAATATGGAGAAGGGCATTCTTGACGTTCTGAAGTGAAGGGGCATTAATATAGGAATAGCTGGCATTCATTGGGAATAAATTAATGTTTTCTGTCACAGTTGTAGCCATCCAAGGATTCTCTACATTAGGAAAACAGAACTTTCCATATTTTAACTTTTTAACCGAATTTTTCTTCTCTTGGCCTATGTGCCTATCAGCCCCTCACGCCTAATCTAAAGAGAAATTTCCTGGGCTGAATATAACTTATTGTGAAACATATAACATCAGCACACAGCTTCCCAATGTCCAAACTTGTTTCACTTCCAGACTTGAGCCAGAAACAGACTTTTGAGTAAATGAATAAGAAGATAGCACTAGAAATGAAACAGCTTAAGACAATGCTGGGGTGATCACGAAATTAATTTGCCGAGTCTCTATCAACTCAGCGTGTGAACATGATTATTTTTGTATAAAACCATTCAATGCATTAATTTTGACTAAAAAATGATTTAGGGCTCTGATTCATAAGCAGTAGATGTTCTAGTGGCCTAAAATGGCATTGGGGGTGATGGCAGGAGGTTCACTGCAGCTGCCCTTGCTGGATGCTCTGTGCTGGTTTCTCTGTTGTCACAGCTGGCACAGTGGTTTAAACTCTTGTGGGTCATGAGTCTGAGCCCTCAGTTCTCTGCTGTCAACAAAAATGCAGAGAAGATAAAGATATAGTAGCTAGATTGTTATCCTTTGTTTTACAGCATCCATCAAAGCCCTACTTTGTAAATGGAAATCAAATTAAGCTTTCCAATATTACAGCAGCTATGAGTCTTCCAAATGATGATGGATTGAAATAATTCATGCAAAAGCCCAGGATATCTCATCTATCCCATCTGGTGGATTTAGTCTCAGGGCCTTTCAGGGACATTATTCAAATGTTTCTGGTAGGAGGTGAATGTAATTGCTGCTTGAGGAGCTATTTGGAAAGGGAGGTTATGATTTCTTTTAATATAATATTTAATTATATACAAATAATAAAGCAGCTTAAATAAGTTTGTGATGCTTCTGTAAAAATATTATAACCCTTTCTTTCTTTCCTCGCTAATGGGCTATTGCTTGTCTTTTATTTGTTTCATAATGCACCAATGGTGAGTGAGGCATAGTGAAAAAGATTTAATGGGAGTCTGCCTTAAATTGAAGTATCTGCCCAGTGTTTAGGCAGTGCTGCAGGGCCAGAGACAGAAATAGTCTGGGGTTTTTTTCCCCCACCTAAGGTATATGTGACACCTTCTTGTTACTAGGACTGCCGTTCAGCTGTGGAGGTTATGGATTGAATACTAGTGCTGCATGCACGTATTCTCTTCCTCCTATGAAACAAGGGGTAGGTGTACTTTGAAAATGTTTGCTTAGCTTGATATCTCCTAATGCTGTAAACATACAGAAACACAGGCAAGATGAATGCAGCTAAATTAAAGAAGGCAGGCTGGTGGGCAAGGAGGAGCCTTGTTTGGTATCAAACAAACAGAGGCTCTGTGCTGTTGTGACACAATAAAGTCAATAGTCCTACACCCTGCTGTGGAAGTGGTTTTTTTTTTTTTTTCAAGTGTGAAAAATCAAAGTTATGACCACTGGTTTCCAGTTTCCTGCTGGGTGAAACAAGCACAAAATCTGTCCGTTAGAATCTTGTTTCAGACTATCTCATGGTTAGTGAATGCAGGAGGGCTGATCAGATATCAATGTGCAGAAGGGTGGGGAACATGATCAGCAACATTCAGAGCCTCTGAAACACACTGGGTGGGTGTACGGAACAAGCTCTATACCATGAGTAAAAATCTGACAGTCTATTTAAAACTGTGTTTATATTTCAGAAAAGACTCTGTGAATTATAACAACTATTAAAGTACCACAGACAGTGCTACTGTCTCACTCTGCAGACTGTAATTGTGGAAAGAGCTGCGTATTGAGTCATGTCCTACTGTAAAGTACAAGTTCATCAGGCATTAGATTTTACACTTTCTAACATTTGATCTGAATTTTGAGAGTTCTGAGAGTTCTGTATTCTGCTAAGTGGTTTGACATTCTAGGCTACTGAACAGTCTTGGAAATGGGTGCACATTTTTTGTTATGTGTGTCTTGGAAGAAATAGGGTATATGTGTATCTATATGTGTATGTGTCTGTCTGTGTGTGTGTAGGGCACACACTGTGGTGGCTGCAGCCTTCTCTGTGTTCCCTTTCAACCAGGTTGTTCCCTGGAGCTCTCAGCAAACACCATATTGAAGACATCTGTGGTACCCCACTCCCCCTGGACTCCCAAAACAAGGCTCTGCGGACAAGGTAATTTAGCTCCCAGGTGAACAGAACATATACTGGGATGATGGGTAACTGATATTATGGGAACACCTGACAGACCCATCTGAATTAAGGCTCTTCTATGCCATATGATGTGCAAATCCACAGTAAAAGAGTCGTGTTTTGGGGTTTGTTCTTGTTTTACCAGGGCAGGTTTAGTTTGAGAAGGTACTCAGAGCTCATGGCACTCAGGGGCCTAAAGATACAGAAGGGAACTCTGTGGCATTTTCAGAAATGCAGAGATACATAAATACTTCTGAAGGGCCACAGTACTTGAGGTAGTGTGGCTTTACCACCTAAGCACTTAGTTTCTGAAAAGCCCATATTTTGTCTTCATAGAGCATCACTAAAATGTGATACCCCAGAAAGGAAATCAGAAGTAGATTTGCAGAGGGAAGTAAATGTATTTTAGGTCTCATGCCATTAGCACCATCTGGAGCAGTGTGTCCTATGCCACAGGAAATGCACAACTGCAGCCATGTGGCTGTGCAGAATTTCCATGTAAACTGCCCCAAAAGTGACAGTTTGTTGCCAGATCCATGGAACTCTGAGAGGAGGGAAAACGTGCAGCTGCAGTTCTGATCATTGCTTCCTTGAAGATGCAAAGGGTCTTAGGAGAGAGGCTCAAAGCTGGAGGTGTAAACATGAAGCAGCTGCATGGGAATGAGCAGCTGGAATTTTGCAATATGCGGGAAAGGCTGCACTGGTTTCATTACAACTGTTGGTGCAGGCAGAAATTGTGTTTAGAGGGTCTGTCCTGTGTTTGGTGCTTAAACAAATGAGCACCTAAGAAAGTTGCGAGTCCTGAGATACTGAGCATCAGGACCAGTAGTTGTGACTTGCTGGCATTAAAGGCAGTGAGTTCAGGATCTTGTTGCAGAGACCAACCTTGAAACACTTTCATAGGAACTTCAGTGTGCATCAAAGTGTCTGGTTTTGTCCAAACCTGGCACAGGACATTACTTTCCTAAAGCAGAAAGAGCATTTCCATCTGAAGCACGCCAGAGCCGTTCTGTATGGCTTTGGCACATTAAATGTATTGATGCTTTGATCTCACGTTAATGTGAAGTCAGAATCCTCTTGGCCTGAAAGGGAGCTTGTCAAGAAACTCTATCTCCCTCTCCCTTGTGAGTTTTTCTTTCGCTGGTGGTTTCCAGGCTCGTAGTTCATCCTCTGCCATAGCTGGTGCACCTGCTGTTCAATACAGAAGTTAACATAAATGTTTATCTTGCTTACTTGAAGCATTGGTACACAAGCAGGTTTTTTGGTGGGGTTTTTGTCCTTTTTTTTTTTTTTTTTTTTTTTCTGGTTTTGTTTGTTTGGGTTTTTTTAATATATCATAGAATGGTTAGGGTTGGAAGGGCCACAAAGATCATCCACTTCCAGCCCCCTGCCGTGGGTGGGAACTCCTTCCATTAGAATAAGCTGTTGTGGGTTTAAAATACAAAACCAGCAAGCAACAGAATGCTTGCATAAAAGTGAGGGAACAGCCATGGTGATTCGGTGTGACTGACAATGCTGTTAATCTGCCTGGCCTGGCAGTTGGGAGGTAAGCTTCTTACAAGTGTTTGTCTCCTTAGGAATTCCCCTCTGCTTAACCAGTGATAAAGAGATGATGGTCCATTTAACCACAAAGGCTTCTCTAGCAGCTGCCTCTGTATTTATTAGCACAGATTCTGTAACACGAGAATAATTTATAGTACAATGCCATATCTGATTACCAGAAGTGTTTTGTGATATTTTCTGTTTCTTGTGAATTGTTTAATATGAGGCAGCCATGCAGAAATGCTTGGGTGTGTGAAGTTAGTGAGGCATTTAATTAAGTTGCAAGAGCCAATGCACTCACAAATGGAATATTGAACATACCACTTATTTCATTCATGGAACAAAATTGCTTGTGAATCTGAAGATGAAAATACTTGCAGACAGGCATGTTTCTCTGAATTCTAGAGGCATCATAACAGCTTGGGTTTAATTTATAAATGTTCTAATGTGGGGGTTTGTGTTTTAATTAGTTTAATAAAGCAAATCCTTGAAGCAAAACCACTCCTGATTTTGCTTCACCTGGACCAAAAATAATATAAATTGCTTCCTTTCTCTTTGCAATGAAAATATGTTACACTTAAAAAAAAAAATTTGTGTGAGCTTACTTTTTGGGTGGGCATGTCTTATTTTTTTGGTAGTGGGTACATTTTGGAGGGGATAGGTTTGGGGTTTTTTTTAGGGGATGGTGGTTTTTGTTATCATAGGGGTGGTTTCTTTGAGAGAGAAGGGGACTCTTAGTTATTCCTGTTGCCTACGGAAGTGCCATGTGTGAGGTTTGAGTTCACATAAACTGGGTTAATCTGGGACTGTCATAAAGGGCATATGGTCTTGCAAGGAGCATATGGTCTGGAAGAAGTCATTCCTTTTGGGCCCCAGAACCTTCCCAGCTGGTCTGTCCATGGGGTAAACTGAACTGTTCACTGGGGAAAACTGCACATTACCTGGGGAGGCAGTATCAGATTTCATTATTTGAGCCAGGATGCTCAGCTCCCATTGTAATCTATTTATTTGGACTGTTTTCCCTCAAAAAATAGCTCAGGAATTAAAGAAGAATCTTGGCACAAAGACCATCTTTGGAAATAATCCATATGACAGTGAATTGCTATTTAGGAAGCTTATAGCCTTATGAATTTCATTAAAAATGTCTAATAAATACTCTAAAATTATACTTGAAAATCACAGACCATCTTTCCACTTGCACAGATGTTATTCAGCTGACCTTAACAGGATTACATGCTTGTTTGGTTTTTCAAAGTTTGGAGAAAACTGTCTCCGTGGCTGAACTTTTTCCACTAAATGTATTATTGAAGAGGCTGATGATGCTTGCTGTGATTGTGTACATTAGTTCTGTTTGGCCCATTGTTTGCCTACTCAACGGCAAACATAAGGTTTTGAATTGGAAAATAGAATAGAATTTCATTTGTAGACTCAAGGCAGCCACCTAAAGATCCATGGTTTTTCAGTGCTTGTAAAGTTCTAAGCACAAAAAAAACCCCACTTGGATATATTTTGTCCCCATCTGCAATAACTTGCGCCTCTTAACTCCAAATGCTTGTGCAGAGTCCTTGAATAGTGATGTGTCTATGTAAACAAAATGCAGCGTGGCTTTAGAGATCCTTCTGTATTGGTAGATTTTATAGCTGTGTATATGCAAATTAGGATTCAAGATTCCCTATAAACACAGTATCTGTGAAAATCTACTGTTCTTGAAGCAAAAATAAGGCTCCAAGCTTGTGTGGCAGACCCCAAGATAATTTTCCAGAACACCCTTTTGATAAGAGGTATACAAGAAAAGGAATTGCTCATGTGTAGATATGAGAATTTTGATATGAAAATTCTTGTTTCCATGAATATCACAGTGTCATGTCTAAATGCTCCTCTTTTCCAAGCAGCAAAGTCAGCACTTAGTATGCTTATTCCTCCTTTTGAAAAAAAAAAAAAATTAAAAAAAAAAATTAGTATGGAGCTTTTTAATTTTCTTTGGCTTCATTAGTACTCTTGTGCCTTACTTGCTCTGCAGTGAATGCTTTTGTGAATTCTCATGTTTAATAAAAGATCTTAAATTTCTTTCATTGTCCCTGCTGTTATATTTGGTTATAAACTACTGCAAGATTGGGCCCAATTTTTCTTCGTAGGGCAATATAATTCCAGATCAGTTTGAGTCAGAAAGGACCTCAGGACATTACCTAGTCCAGGCTCTTACTGAAAGCAGAGTCAGCTACAAGATCAGCATGCTCAGAGCCTTACCCTGCTGGGTCTTTAAAACCTCCAAGAACTGAGATGAGGCCCCTTGTTCCTCTGCCTAGCTGTGCTCACGACCCAAAGATTTCTGTCTTCAAACCAATCTGCCTCTCTCTTGATTTAATTTGTCTTTTATCTTTCATCATTGAACCACACATTGCTGTGAGGAGCCTGCTCCTGTCTTCTTGATCAGCTCCCTGTGTGTGCTGGGGAACTGCTGCCCAGTCTCCCCAAGGGTCTTGCTGCTCCCAACTGTGTCAGGGCTCTTTGCTCTGGCTTTAACAAGTGCCAGGTCCAGGGAGGACAATCCCTTCCTTGGACCTGCCGCCTGTTCCTGCCAGCACAGCTCGGGATGCTGGGGCCATCCTTCTGTCCTAAGTTTTGTGCTGTCCTAAGTCCCTCTGGATGCGTTCAAGTCTCTTAACTGATTTCACCCCGTTTAGACACACCAACCAAGCTGCAAACTTGCCAGGTGGAGTCAAGCTGAAATTTTTTAAGCTAAGCTTATAAAAAATTTGAAAATACTGAAAAGCATTCTCATTATGATTTTAGTCTATGGAAGCGTATGTTTGGATATGATTGTGGAAATGCTTTCTGAAACTCTTTAAGGAAGTTAAAGTTAGCGGAGCAAAACTTGGGTAGAGAAGTGTGACGTGTTTCTGTGTGCAGGAACAATTAAACCACAGCGGGTTTTGGTAGGATCATCTTTGCATGTTGTTTTTCTGTGTGAACATTAGTTGGTACAAAGAGATGCGGACGCAAAACATCTCTCATATATTTTGTGGGAAGGAAATAATCTTCCTCTGCGGCACTTCAGTTTCGCCTGGCATTTTCAGAACAGCCAGGACGTGTAAAACAGGGAGATCACACACGTAGAAAACCTGCATGTCAGTGTAAGAGCCTCAACATTCCAGTCTTTTGGCAACAGAGAGTCCTGCCAAGGAAAACTAGCTAGATACCTTAGCAGAACAAGTCAACAGGAAATAGCCCATGAAAAGGTTTCCAGCAGAAAGCCATTGGGGTTTCTTAGCACAGTGAGTATAAATTTCACAGATTATATGCTTGTTTAGTCATCAAGGTAAATCTGGGGAAGACAAGATCTTTTAACACTAACACAATTAGCAAATGGTATGGAATTAATCAGTGTTCCATGTATTACCATTTTGCTTTTAACTCCAACTTTTTTAGATGTTCTTTGCCTGTCGAAGTGCACTACATTTGTTAATTAACTCCATCTGCTGAAAGTCTGGTCTGGCAGTTTAATAATATAACGAGTTGCTTTATTAAAAAATTGTGCTTGAATGTGCTACTGTTGGTCAAAACAAAGAGAATTTAAGGCGAATATATCGGAAATATCCTTATTGTACAGGTGATGTCAACATATCTTAACCTATTTTACCTATAGTTCTCCACATTTGAGATTTATAGGAAATGGTATGCCATGCATTTCACTATGCAAAACATTAAATTAACAGAATAATCTTGATCACACTAGCCTTTCTATGTAGATCACGTTAAGAAATTTAAATAAACCCACTGAAAGCATCAACGGGCTTGAATTTTGCAGCTTTGAAACTGCAAGTGAAAGACAAACTGCAAATAACTAAATTCAGAACTTCTTGGTGAATTCTGTTTGAACCTGGTAGAGATACTGGTGTTCATTTATTAGACCTTTTTCAATATGTATTCTTTACCACTAAATGCAGATTTTCTCGGCAAAGTCATGGACATACTGTTACATTTTTAATGAATATGGGGAAGGAAAGGATGCTGTATTTATATTCATTTGGGTCCATCTGTTGTAAGTTGCTTTAGGGTGTATATTGATACTGTGTATAGAAGTACTATCATTTCACATATATCCTGAGGCAATATAATGCTTTGATATAACAACTTAATTGTTGTTATTGAATCCCAACCAAATTTCTGACTTGTTTTAACTCTGGCTTCTTCATTACGTGTACTTAATTGCAAATCAGTAATACATTTTTAAATACTTAATGTTTGCTATTCAAGGAATCTCCGTGCCTGCTCCTGCAGAAGCCACGAGCATTCTGCCATGTTCATAATTAGTCTCATGCTGTTGTGTAGTTAATAAAGAGAATTATATTGCACTTTCACAGAGTTTATAGGCAAGCATCCAGTCGATTGTATAGCCTGACGTGTAGATGACAGGAAATTGTAGTTCACCTGATAATCTGGGTGGTTGTCCTAGGGTTCAGTTTTTGCATCCTGGGAGATTAAATGCTGCAGATAAAGAATTAGGAGAGAGGATGCCATGATGACCCATCTAATGAGGAGTAAGTGGCTAGGTGAGGGATCCTTCTGCCACCCATGCTGACAAAAATGTTTATCAAAAAGAGTGGAATCCCACTGATAAGAAATACTGACTTTTTCTTGCATCCATTTCTGTTTTTCAGCAGATCTGAAAAGCACTTTTTCTAATGTGTAAATACTTATGCTTAGAAATTGTTACCTATCAATATTTTCTTTGACAAAACTGAGGTTTGTTAACCTTCTTCCTGCTGTGTCACTGTTGTGCTACAAGCTTTCCAGAATATTTTTACAGTTGAAGAGAAGCTGTCTTCCCAAACATTTGCAGATGTTGGGTGTTGTGTCTACTTGATATTCTTGTTTACAAATATGCAAAAATCCATTGTCAAGAACTGCTGAAGTAACACGGTTATTAATGTGGGTATTGCAGACCCTTTGTGTTGCAAGGCTGCGCAAAGAGCTGAACTGTGTTAGTTGCAATGACCCTCAGGTCTTCCTGTGACTTGCTGCTTTTCAGGACGCCTTCCGTCTTAACCATCCGTTTTTGTGTCCTTCCTTCTTCCTTCCTACATGTCTTGTAATGCAGTCAGTGTTATGAATATTCAATATGACCATCAAACCACGTGTTTAACATCATTATTGGGACTTGCCATCCTATGAAGTTATTGACAGTGAAGATTTTGCACAATTCTTTAGGTTGCCTACGTGAGTATGAGCGGCACAATCCAAGAATGGTAACCTGCAAGTGTTGGGAGTTATGTTTAAAATCTATTGTCAGCCAGCAGGTCCTTCTATTAGTGTTTGATAGTATTGTCCCTATTCCAAAGAGAATACATTATGTGCATACATCTCACATATATGTCATATATATTTGTGTATATAATAAATGAAATGCTCTTGTGTGCACAGGATAAAATACAGTTGCCTTAACCATTGGTATTATCCCCTGTGAATTACACAAACTTATTTGTTGTGGTCTAATCTTTAGAACTGAATGGAAAATTGACACTTTCAGGGTGTGAAGATTAGCAAAATGAGTAGTAGGTGGTGACAAGCACAAAATGTTCTCACACAAATTCTACCTGCTACCTGTTCTTAGGAGTTTATGACTATGATTAATCTACCTAATTCAAATTGCTCCCTTATCACTGCCAGAGTTTATTAAAAACATACTTAAGCCTAAAAACACTGTATTTGCAATAATTTATTAATATCTTTTTAATAATAAATAACTAAACCTTGGGGAGTTGACCTGGACTGTAACCATTAAGCAAATCCTGTCTGCTAGTAGATGCAGCTGCAACTTCTTTTGCTTCACTGAAAGTGCCTGGATGGAAAATAAACTCAGCCTCAAGTAGCTGAGCTTGTGGAGATAATTAGGTTGAAAGCCATATCGGAGATTCAAATCAGATCCACAGGTTCCTTATGTCTGACGTAGCCTGACTGTGCTGCATCTGTGCACACCTGCCCTAATGTCTTTTTGTTTCCCAGGAATACAACCCTTTTTATCAAAAACATGAGCAATTTATGTTACACTAGGACAATCTCTGGTGACTTCCCTAAAGTCCTGCAGAGAATACATCTGGGTATCCTTTGCTTCAGAAGATGTGTGTCTCTTCTTAAAAGTATAATCCACAGCATTAGCCACCACAATGGATTGTAAATATGCAATTTATCCAGACCACTCTAGCTCATTGAAAATTCTGACTATAAATATATTTCTGGTAACTGAATATTCAGATATATACCTAATGGAATTTTCAGAAGTGCCCAACTGGCTCTGGCCCATCGATGTCAAAGGAAAACAAGTGCTTTTGAAGCACTACCCTTCTGCCAGAAGTTTTTCTTATTAATTGGAAACAGCTCAGGTTATATATTATGAGCATATTTCAGTTTGGTTTCCCAAAGCGTCTCCATAATGTTCAGGCAATATTTATTTGGCTTGACAGAGTTAAAAGGGATTGCACAACCTGGGTAATGTAGTGTTTTAACGGATGCTTAGCTTAGGGTGTGTTGTTTGGCACAGGTTCAAACAGGCACTAATTAGAAAACAATGTGAGGGCCAAGGTGATGGCTGAAAAGGCCTTACTTTGCTAAGCTCCATCGTGCATTACTTGATTTTGTCAGCGTTTAAAAGAGACTTTTAGAACACTATGGGAACACATACGGTCAAAATAGTCTTTCAGGGGGAATTTTAGCATCTCAAAACAAAGCAACTGGATTTTAAGCAGCTGGGAAGAAATTAGAGTAGTCAGCTTAATAAAATTTCAAACTAAAGGGCCCATGTGCCCAAGGTAAGATCATGATGCTCTGACTAATGATTATTAATTTAATAGGAAAATTAATTGTGAACCAGAACTGGTTTGCATTGTAGACACTCAGAAATGACAATTCTTGCAGTCGGCTTGTGCCTTGTGTATCACGTGTAATATTGCTTCTTTTAATTCATCATGAATCTCGTCATTTTTATCTTTGCATTTGGTTATCTAGTTGTTTATAACAAAGTCCACACTGAGCTATGATCAGGATAATTGAAGGAATCTTAAAGATATCTAGGACAGGTTGTTCAATCATTTTTGTTGTGCGATCTGATTGAAGGGAGGAAGGGGGATTTGTGCTGACTCTGAACTTCATTGATTTTAATGTTATAAGTCTAAGGAATCCTACAAACCAAAAACGTAAAGGCCTTTTTTGTTTGTTTGTTTTTTCCTGTTAGTGCACAGGTCTTTGATTGCTGGGTTCTGTATTACAAACTGCAACTTTGCTTTGCTTTTTGCAGTTAATTACTTCCAGAGAGTTGGAAGTAATTGGGTAGAGTCTTTTAGATGGTGGCTGATTTCCTCACGTTAAATGTGACACATAATGTTGTGAGAATGGTGAGTAAATGTTTCTTTTGTATTACTGCAGCTGCTTTCTTCAGACATGGGTATGATTTTTGCTTTAGTCTTTTCGTAAAGGAATTGTAGCTCAGGGCTTTTTTTGAGGTGTTTCAGCTCTGCTGAACGATTTGCAGGAAAATTATTGATGAAACTGTATTTCTTAATAGCCTCAGCCTGAGGTCTGAGTGAAAACTCCAGTCATCCCTTCCAAGCTGAATGATACTGAAAGGACAAACGAAGAACAAATAAGGAACAGGGGGAAGTGCTCAGAAACTACAAAATTCATATGTGTCCTTTGCGTGGTTTTGGCTGTGGAAAACATAACCCCCTGACCAGACTTGCCCAATGGGCTTTCAAGACTTAAGACTTTGGATCTTTCTTTCTCCTTTTGCCTTTTACTGTGAGAAAAAGCAACAGTGCAGCACCCTGCAGGTTAAATCAGTGCACAGATGAGAACAATACATGTGCAGAAGGCTCTGGGAATGCAGCACTGACAAATGAGGAAGAAAACATTAATACTCAAGACAAAGCAGGTTTACGTGGGAAATGGAAGTCGTGCTGGTTTTGCAGCGCCATTACTCTGTGTAAACCTGGCAAAAGTTTGGCATGCCCTGTGACAGGACTGAGCTGCAATCTAGAGAGAATAAAATAGTGAAACGTAGTAGGTGAATGTGTAAGGTGTGTCTTGATCTCTAGGGGAGCATGACACTTTTTCATGTCTGTGTAGACCAGCCCTAAGTTTTTCTAGTGGCTTCAGTAGTTAAGAGAGAGATCAGTAGGTTTTGTCCCACATTTGAGGAATTTAAATATTGGTTGAAATATTTGTTTTTCTTTAGTGCATTCCATTGCAGAGCATCTTGTTTTGCTTTTGCCTCTCCCACTTCCTTTCAGAATTGTACCAGCAGCCTACAGGCTTGTTCAGCATTTCAAAGGGGCAATGTGATTCCCAGATCAGAATGGTGTCAACAGGAGACAGTCTGCCCAGTGTCAGGTTTTTTGTAAGTTGTGTCTTTGTTTACGCTGTGAAATGAGAAGGGGGGGAAAATTAAATTGTGCACAATTGGCTCCAGTAAATGCCAAGAGACAGTAAATGCCTTGTTTATTGCCTGTGGAAGGCTGGTAACTTGCTGAATTTCCATCGAGGCTCCTCCATAAAGATCTCCCTTGGAGCTGGTTATGCAATTGATGGGGCAGGGTTTTGGCTTCTGGAGCAGCAGGCTTGCATAACATGGCTCACAATCCAGCACTCCCTTCCCAGCCTGAAAGGACCTTTTTCATGAGACATTTTCTACAACAAAAAACTGCTTCCACATTTCCACACTGTTACTGAAATAATGGTACCCTGGCTCTTAAAAAAAAAAAAAAAAAAATTCTACAAGAGATGTTTTTTTAATTTGTATATAGGTGCTTTTTAAAAAAATGATGAATCATTTATAAGTTCCTTTTTTTCATACCATGAAGGCTACTTTGTATGTTATTAGCACAATTCTTGTTGATGCAACACCAAAGAAATTAAATTATGCCAACTAAGCACTTCTTGGAGGCCTTAACACAAACAGGCTGGTTCCTGAAAGCTTCATTTTTCTCACATGACCTATACTTGAAATCATAGGTGACCAAACCTGCAACTGGAAGGTTTTGTCTGTGTAGTTGTGAGAGGGAGGCCTGCATGGCATGACATTAATGCCACAAAGATGCTGTCTGTGGAGATGGCTGCAGTGGTTACTTAAGGACAATGGGAACTGGGATGTCTTGTTCTTTATTGTAGCCTAGGGGCACGCATTCTTCTTGCTCTAACAAGAAACTTCCATCTATTATTCTTCTCCTTCCTTCATAACATACTCTGCCCATCTCCAGATGCTTGATTGCTGTGCGCATGTTTCTGTCCTCACAGAAATGTATGGATCTCCCTGTCAGGCTGGTGAGAATTCCAGGGCAGCTGATGGGTGGTATTTGTGTGTTGCAACCTACATCCTCCCCTGCTTCCTGGCCTGTCTGGGCAACTTTGTCAGTATGAGGACCCCTGCAGCACAAACTGACATAAATATTTCTATTACTACTTTCTCTTGCAGTTTCTAGGACAAAAACCAGAAATGTAGGGGGAAAATGTGTAAATGAAGTCTTAGGGAATTGGAAGTGGCTAATCTAATATTCTTTCCCTCTTGTCACTGAACTGCCCCACTGAATCCTCATGCCCAGCAGGAAATACGTTCTCAGCTCAGTTCTTTGGGAGCTCATCAGTTATGAACTGGTGACTTGGAAAGAGCTGAAGTTACATATGCATCTCACATCATTGTCAGCTGTAATTGCAGATGATTGGTCTTTCTGAAAATAACTTTGGGGATGAAGATGTGGTACTGCTATTTCAGACAACAGCAATCAGAATGACTTATGTGACATCACATGAAATCTGTTATTAAGATGTCTGTAGCAGTCATTACTTGCTTTCCTTCCATGAAAGCAGATAGGAAAGATGAAACTAAGAAAGGTGTTTATTTAAATATTCCTAGTTTAAGTTTTTGGACAAAATTACTAAGAGTTCTAAATCTGGTTGATGAAGTCCTTATTCACCAGAGGAGCAGTATGGACAGCAGAACTGAAAGCTTTATAACTGTTGCACAACTATGAGTTGTCATATGTTTATGGATTTTTAACCCACTGTCCTCAGGAACTGGACTCTGCCAGCAATATTAGCAGGGAAAGGTTTTTACTGGAAAGCGTTCACCACAGGAAAATTGTTTCTCAACTCTCCATTGTTCCTCTGCTGTTTCATTAAACAAATGAATTTCCTTCCCCAATACCTGGATTGCCCCCAATGAGGTGGTAATCAGAGGGGCTGCTGGTATTGTCTAGTGGATTCTCTGACACCCAAGGAGATGATTCAATCAAGGAGATTAAATCAATCACAGTACCAGAATATTTTAATTTACATCTCTTGGTTTCAGTTTGGATGTGAGTGGCAGGAAAACTATCTTTCGGAATCCGCTTCTTTCAACTCCCTAAAGGGCCGACAAAAATAACACTAAACCTCCAGCAGGAATTGTTCAGATTTATATTTTGAAAATCAGTTTAGTTGTAGCAAAATAAAGTCTGAGATGTGGCATGGGCAAATTAAAGTAAATTCTCAGATTATTTTGGATTTTATTATTGAAATGCATTTGTAATATCAGCTGCATGTAAATCAGGACATATGTTTAGAGGTTATTCATAACAGTTCAATCTTTTATGAGGAAATGCACATTTATAATTCGGGGCTACCTAAAAGGCAAAATATGAGTCCCTGCACACAATCTGGCTGCTTTCCACTAAGCAGCCCTAGAGTTTCATCTGTGAGAAACTGGAACCAATCAAACATTCTGTTTATGCAATCTATGTTATTTAATGAGCTACTGACTCTGGAGTTATTTGATCTTTGACAGTTTAGGGGTGGGGATGGGAGGTAAAGTTGCATTCTCACTGGCAAAATCCACATTAGTTTCAGAGTTTTTAACTGAGAGAAATGTGGGGTCAAGACTGTTGTATAGCAACACATTCAGTAAATTCTGTATGGTTGCTAGTCCAGTTCTTACAGTAAAAGCAAGTAAAGTTGTATTAATTCCATTTTAAATTCAGCCTTTCAGGTTCTGAAAGAGTCTGGAAAGGCTAATCATGAAACAAAACCCTGTATCTGAAATTATGAGATGTCAAGTAAGTTGCCGTGGACAAGCCTTACTGAACAAGAGAACTTTCAGTTTTACTCCTTTAAAAGCCTTCAGCTCTGTTTGTCTGGCTCATTCAGCACAAAATGAAAAAAAAATTCCACTCATCTCTCCTTGAAAGTGTTCCATTGAGCTCAGGAGCAAGGCCAGAGGGGAACAGAATGTGTGCAGCTCTAGACTTACAGCTGTGACTTAGTCTTACAGTTGTGAATTAAACTAGAAACATGTTATTGATATTACAATATCTGTGTGCTATACCAGCTTTTTTTTTATGGACACCAATATTACTGACTGCAAAACGGAATTTTTTTTTTTCCTTACCTATGGGGTAAAACTCTTTCTGTAGACTCATTAAATATATCCGTAAGAGCAATATTAGTCTAGAACAGCTACAGCCATACAGCGAGCTTACATCGTGCCCCTGAGTGTTCAGCTTCCCAGCTGTCAGCATGCTCTGTCTGCAGATCTGTGTTAGTGCAGCCCCCTGAGCATACACACCTCCTCCTTTGCTACCTAAGATGTATTACTGCTGTATAAATCAGTCAAAAGTATAAACTGTGTTCATTAAAGAACCACTCTACATTTGTCATGGTATGTAGCGGATGCTTTGAATGAAGGTTATATGAAACAAGCAAAATTCGTCTTATCAGGTTATCTCGTAATGTAGCAATCTGGGAGAATTCATTGCAAGCAGAAAAGCAACATAATGGGGAAAGTTTTCTGTTTATTGGAAAAAAATCAAATTAGCAACTTCAGAAATAGCCCTGAGTCAGACAGCTAGCTCTATTATTATGTTACTTAGAAGCTAATGTATTATGAACAAGTGCCAAATATTTCTGTGTAATGCAGAAGAGATTAAATGGAAGCTTCTATTTTTGAGATCCGCTTTGTAGCATTCATGTAATCAACAGAAAGTCCTAGATAACAAGTAGTACACAGATAGCCCTGCTAATTATGAATAATTATGTAAATGGTTATAATCTCAGAATAGTACTTATCTGAGGGATTAATACATACCAATCAACAGAAAAGTTTTGAAAGTGAGTTTACCAAAAGTCAGTTATAAGTTTATTTTTAAATGGTGATGTGGGAGCATAACTCAGCTATGTAGGGTTTTTTTAAGTCACATTCCTAGCCCGAGGAAGGAGAAAACTCCCTGAGAGGGCTGGTCTGCACAACTACATCAGGTTTTGAATCTGCTCAGCTAACTTGCACAGTACTTGGTTGTCAGAGAAGACAAAAGTTGTGAGTTTCTGAATACGCTTCTGTGCAATTCTTGGCCAGCTCAATCTGGTTTCTATACTTTCTGTATTACTTCTTTGCTGGAAAGGTCAGTGTGTAGGGTTGCAGAGCTGGACACGGGAAGAGTAGTTTCTCCGGTTAATACATCGCAGTGGCAGCTCCAAAACGACTGGTCATGCAAATATTCTCATTTCTGAGACAAATGCCAGAAGTGATTTCAAAGATCTCTCTGTTCTAGGAAAGTTCAGATCTAGTTGACACTGTGCACAGCATTGTCAGTACAGGGGTTTAAACTGATCTGCTTTATTTTGAAACAGGATTTAGGATGCAGTTCCTACTGCTTAGAAATGTTTAGGACTCAACAGAAGTGCCTAGAGTAAGTTGTACAGGAATGGGCTTATTTAAAGGAACAAGTAGATGGCCTAGTTTTGAGTGAGAAAAGGCTGCAGCAAGTGTTGACTCACTCAAAACTGACCTCCTGTCTTTCCTGCGCTTGTGGAGCCAGGGCAGGGAAGACATCAGGGAATTGACGCTTTTAGCACGGATCTACAGGCTCTGAACATATCTGTGCTCTCTGAACAGTTATTCATTACTTAACTTTGAGTGTGTAAAAACGTTGCTGGATCTGCAGGCGATGGTTTAAGCTTTTGCGGGCAGCAGCAGTCAGTACCTTTCACAGTTCCCAGCGCCCATGGAGGGCCCCGAAGCCCTCTCCGGGCACAGTGTGGCACTTCAGCCACACATGGCTCTCTCTGTGGATCACCATCCCGCCCTGCAACGCTCCCTAATGAAAACCAGAACGGGCTGCGGCCACCGGAGGAAGCAATAATTAAGGCCCTGGGAGGAGGAAGGATACGCTTCACAGCTTCCCAGCAGAGCAGCAAGCGTGGTAGCATATTGCTGATTTGAAGAGAACCCCGAAGGCAATTACTGCTGCCTCATTAAAAGGATTAAAAACACCTTCTCTTAAGACTTAGAACCTTTTCTATGTTGGCTCTGCAGGCTGTCTGAAAGTGGTTGAACAAGAAATCAAGTAGTGTTTTGGTTTAGCTTTTGTTAGAGGACTATTTAAAAAGGTCCTACTTCTAAATCAGAAAAAACCTGTCTTTTCAATAGGCACTGTTGTTAATTCTGACGTAAAATGTACAGAGACACCTTGTTCCTATTGGCTTTCAAATGTTTGCATGCTATCAACAAAAAAACCCAAAAAACAAACAACTTGTTTTTGTTGTTCAATTAGGGAGCCTCTGAAAGAATATTTTGCAAGGTGTATTAAATCTACTGGGAATTTTTCCCTCTTATGCTACCAAACAAGTTATTCTTCATGGGTTAAATTCTAAAATTCACTTTTGCTTGGGCAAATTCAGTTTTGGTTTTAATGATGAAGTTGTTTCAGTTTAGCCCCACGTTTTGAAATTCAAAATACAACATATTAAATGATGTGGTAGTAGCAAATACAAGATGATAATTATGCTATTGCTAAACATTTTGATAGATAAAAGTTCTGGAGTTTTTCCTTCTACCACACAGTCTTGGTGTTAGGCATTAGTTTTCCCTCAATATGCATTTACACCATTTCCTCATTTGAGTAATCACTATCTCGTTTGAATGAAGCTTTAAAATTGCATCATTCTGTCTCTATGAAATTCTGTAAAAGCCAATATTCATTTGAATTTGACTCTCAGATTCTTAGCAGATGGTTGGATAAAGTTTATATTTATAAACAGTCTGTTCATGAGTAGGAAATCCTCACGTGATCTCTGTGGGGATGAGATTTTGGGGTGTTTCAGGAGTGCACCAGCATTTATCCACAGCAGCCTAATGGGAGTTAAATAGTGTGTGATAGGGACAGACCATGCCTTAAAAGAGCCCGTGAGCTAAGACAAAATTAACACTGAGAAGTGGTAACAGGCAGAAGAGGAGGTTCTGAGGAAAGTCTGAGGTCTTTCCTCACTAAAAATGATGCACGGAAACCTTTTCTATCCATTTCAAGTGCTTAGTTTAGGGAAATAGGGTGTTATTTATTGGCCCAAGTTGAGGGGGATTTTTGCTTCCTCTCTGAATGGAGGGGATGTAGAGTGCACGTTTTTCTTGAGCTATTCTCACGCTGCTTGAGCCTCTCTTTCTGTTCATAAGGCTTTATATAAAGGACGACGAATAAAGATGCACCTTCTGAAAATAATGCTTTTTTCTGCACCTGCTTCTCCTTTGGAGCCCAGGGAGCAGCTCCATCTCCTGTGTCTCCCGGCTAGGCCCTACGCCCATCCCAGCACATCTGCAGAGGGTGTGCTGGTCCTTTCTGTACACTGATGGTATCTGACGTGGGCTGGCTCACGGGAATCCTCCAGGGAATTCCCAGGGGTGACATGCTCCCTTAGCTGCCCAGTTATCTCAACACGGTGACTGAGCAGCTTATCAGCTCCTTATCACTGCTGTCACCGAGCAGCCACTGCCTGCCAGGCCGAGGAGGACCATCTGGGAGAACCCTGCAGATGTCTTCCAGTGATTTGATTAGAGACCTGTAGGGACCCTGAAGCAATGTTCTTTGTTCAGGAGCGAAGCGCTCTCTGTGTGGGGGTATTTGCATCTGAACTTGTTTCCTCTTCTTTTTAACACACTTTGTTATTTTAAATTCAAACTGGCTGTGACATTGATTCCTCCCTGGTGGCAGCTCTGCTTTTTACCAACAGGAAGTTTGCCTCTTGTGTGGTTGTTATTCACCAGCATGATTTCCTTCTCAAGAGGACTCTACACACTAAACATATTCTCTAGATGTGTCTTCTGTCATCAGTCCTGCGCTTGAATTGTTCTTTATCGTGTCTTATATAACTGATGGGGCTTTTCAGATCGTTTCTGAGCCAAGTTCAGAACTCCATATATTGTGGGAGCCACGCTTAGTGAAATATGGCTTTCTCCAGTGGTAATGCTTGGCTAAATAGTGTTGCTGTTACACGGATTAAATTTACATAACATCTTGTCTTCCAAGGTTTTTTCATTCATTTGGTGACAAGGCACAGTAGTTAATAGATCAAACCACAGCTACACTGAGGATGGAATTTCAGTCTCTGAAATGCTAAGACAACAGCTGTGCTCCCATGGGACAATGTAAATCACAAAGTCCTGGATAAAGTTTTTTTCATTTAAGTGGTTCTGGCTTAGAAACATGCTTCCAGGGCTGATTGAACCCAGGCACTGAACATCTATGGGAACTTCTGCAAATCATCTTCATGGAAAAACTGTTCTTACTGTTGGAATTACATCTGGATACCAGCTTCAGCCCAAAACTCAGACAGCACCAAATAATTATTTTGAGGGGAAAAAAATTATATTTTTAAAGTAAAGGTGTCTCAAACATTTGGTTTCTCAAGACAGAAACATAGCAAAGATTTTTATGGAATATGCTTTGAACTTTACTAATTCTAACAAAGAAAATATTCAGACACTGTCATGGCAGATGAAAGCAGAGAAAATACGCTCAGAGGTCCTAGGAAAATCACAGCTGTTTGGTTGTTTCAGGATCTGACCCAGCAAAGATTACAAACTATTCTGGAAATCAAAATTTTGGGTTTTACAGCCAAATCAATCTGACATTCTTAATTTTTATCTAAGTCTAAGGGTCCTAGTCGTAAAGCTGATTTTCTGGTGGTATCAGCATTTTCATATTTTATTTAGTGCAAATGTCTGCCCAAATCTGCCATCTTTTTTTTTTTTTTTTTTTTTTTTTAACATAAAGTCTTTGCTTTTTCCCCCTAGTTTCTGTGTGGTAATGAAAACACTGCTACGTGGACTAACCTCCAGATATTTTTCTGTAGTGACAGCTGGAAAATATGCTCTCCAAGAAGTACTAGGCATAACAATAACCCCAAAAGAGCTCCAGCTCAAAGGAATGTAGAAGTTTACAGCTACAAACATGTTTTCAAGTACAATCTAAGTAGGAGGCTACCAACCGTTGCTTTTTTTTTGTGAAGTAAATTTCCATGGCAGGAGGAGGATGTCTGAGATGACTGAAAATGTCCTAAACTATGTAAAAGAAAATACAGGCTACAGGGGGAAAGAAAATAGACTGGTTTTTGGTCTGTTCAAGCAAACTAAGGCAGACCAAGCCACAGATTCAGGGGCTGGCCCTTGGTCATCCTTGCTGGTTAATTGTTGTGGCCTCAGCCCAGAGTGGAGGGACGGCTGGGAATTCCTTTTTTCCTACTTAGACAGATCAAGAACCTCTGAAGTGGTCAGGAATTTTGTTTAATGTCCATTCTTTCAAGATTAATTTAAAATTACTGGATCATTTACTGTTCTTGTTTTGTTTACAGGCTTCAAGTGCTTATCTAGACTGAAAAGCTAAAATAAGCTCTCTTCTCTTGTCTCTCTCAGGATTAAAGGTACCAAGAATTAATGGTCAGGATAGGGTATTTTGGCCTGAAAAGTTCAAGCTCTTTTTCCTACTAAGGCACCTGCATAAATACAGACAAATCCAGAATCAACAGAAGATATAAATGTTATATGATGTGACTCAGCAAAAGCACAGATGTCAGATCATAGGTGAATACTTTAATTCCAACTACTTTTTGTCTGTCCTAGTGTCACTACTAGCAAAGTCAGAAATTGTCTAGTTTGCCCTTTTTTGCTATTTATTACATATTTTCAGTTCAGTTGTGAGTAGCTGTAAAAATTTTTCATGTGTGAAAATGTGGGAATGTGTGTGCTACAATCCTGTTAATTTATTCTGTAGCACTTGCAGACCTTAAGTATAGTCAGTCCTCTGTTCCTTTGCAACTCTCAGTGCGTTATCTAAGTTCCAAAGTGAAACATTTTCAAGATGCTACAAATTATTCTCTGGAACTAAATATGAATGAAAATTATTTAAACACCAAGGTTTGACATGGATATCTTGTGCTTTAAGCACCCCTCCTTTGACTGCTTTACAATGTGAAGCTGTTGGGGAAAAAAAATGATAGGACAGATCCTGTTACTTTATTTAAAAGACATGGCATTTGAAACCAGATTTGATAATTTGGAAGCAAGCAATAGCTGCAATTTAAAAGGAGTGGTATTATCTGTCTCTGACTGCGGTTTTGCAACAGGCCTAAAATAACTAGAAGCTTCCATGGAAATAAATTGGGAACCTGAGTGCATAACCCCCTTAAACTAATGGGCTAGGGCCCTCAGGGGAGGAGAGGGGCCTGGAAGGAGTGAACTGTAATCCAGTTTTTATAGATCTGTGTACTGCAGTTCTCTCTGTAGTCTCAGAATACCCTCCTGGAAGCCACTGCTTTCCTGTCAGTCACTGAGCGTCACAAGTCTGGCTTCAAAATAAAATGTGTGCCTAAGTCTTGTTCTCCAAATGGAATAAAGGTGGAATATTTGGAGCAACACCATCCGCCAGCGTAGAGGAGGGAAGAATCCTCTCTGTGGCATTTCTTCCATATGTTAGTACAACACTGGACATTTTTGTACTGACATGCTCAGTATCTCATTTCAGTAACTGATATGAAATTCAAGTAGGGGAGCAGGGATGTGTGTGTCTGTGGGCCAGCAGGTTTGTCAGCCTCTTACCCTGGGAGAGCTCTGAGGGAAGTCCCTGGCAGCAAACCCAAAAGCAAGGCCAGAAACTCTCCCTCTTTCATCATTGCCTGTTTCAGTGTGCTTAAAGGCTGTTGCAAAGGAGATCGAGGAATTTGGATTCCTCACGTACTTTTAGGTCGCAAAATTAATTCGATATCTTCTCCTGCCTTTGACACCAGATAGGGTCTGAAAAGGGCTTCACCATCTGTGTTTGTGTTGGCTTGGTCTTTGCATGTCTGGTGGGTTAGTCCCACAAGAATTTCTCTGTGGATGGTACTTAAGAGCCTTAGCTGATGCATTTTTGCATGTTCCATTGTCTCTTCATACGGCAGATGCGCTGAAAGCCTTTAACAAGCCCCAGATATTTCCATCTCTTGTTTTAAGGTCTATCTGAGGTTGTTGAGCATTCTTTGAACTTAGTAGTAACTTCACACAGCATTTACGGGCAGACAAAAATGCTCCAGAACCATCTCTGCCTTACATAGAATTTCAGCTTTTCTATCTATACATTGCATTTCAACAGACAAGTAACATAAACAGATTTCCTGTTACAAAACTACTTTCTCTTGAAGTCTCTGGGACATGCTTCTGCTCCATGATAAAGCCACATTTTACCACTTCTGTGTGGTAAAGCTGCCTGGTAAATTGGGAGGCAGGAGATTCACTGCAAAATGCTGCAGCGAACCTCCTGCAAAATGGCTGCAATGACTGAGACAGAGAAGGGAGATGAGTTTTGTCAGAAGTTTGGAGGAAGAAAGGAATCTGCGCGTGGAATCTTAGTAATGAAGGAGTTTTCCTCACTAAACACCCAGAGGCACTTCAGGATAAAACTGCATAGGAGAGGAATGGGCATTCTCAGCCTTCAAGGACAGCAACCAGGCTTGTATTTGGACCAGAGCAGATACAAGTTGGTAAGTGCATTTAAGAAATGGAAATTAAAAATAATATGTATTTAATATCCATTTTTAATCACTAAAATACTTTCTAGTACTAAAATGGACAATAAGTTTACTTTCTGCATGTTGCCACTTCCTAATAAAGTAAATCTAGAAGGAAGCTGAAGCCTAGGTGGGAATCTCACACTACCTTGCTGTATGCTTGACTATATTGAAAATTAATATAATTTCTTGACCTACTGTTGAGTTCTCACAGGTCAACTTCACACTGATTTCTATGAAAGCTAGAATTTAGATTTGTATGTGTACAAGCTGCAGACACAAGTAAACTCTGTTTGTTTAGCCAGTGTCAACTCGTTTTCCCAAGAAATGTAAAGATGAAATGTCTTTCCAGGAATTTCCTGTTAAATAGTAGCCTCTCTATGAACTTAAACTGCAAGAGCTGGTACCCTGTTGAACAGGGCTTTATTGTTATGGGGACAAAATGGTGGGCAACTGAAGCAGCTTTAAAATGTAAATGCAGCTTTTCTTTTATGTCTAGATCTCTCTCTCAAGGATATCAGATTTATGTGTTGCAAAAATAAAACTGCAACAACTAAGTTACATTTATGGGGGGGTAAAAGGAAAAACAAAATTGGAACCATATGTTTAGAACTAAGTTATTACTGCTCTCACAAATGGTTTGTTGTAGAGTTTTTTCCAGAATTATCCCAGATAAGTATTTTGTTGATGACAAGTTGGAATTAAATTAGGATAATACACCCTGCATTATTTAAAAAAAAAAAAAAAAAAAAAAAAAAAAAAAAAAAAGGAAAATAAACAAAAGTATCTTTCTGGCTAAAGGTTAGTTGTCACCTTAAAGAATTTTTGGTTTAGGTTATTAAAGCACTCAATAATGATTGGCTGCCCCTGGGAGACATTTGTAATATTTTATCCCATGTAAACATATGGATTCAATTTAGCCCAGGAACGTTGTGAGTGAAAGCTGGCCTCTTTCCAATGCACTGCAATAGGTGTCTGGAGGTTTGAATACTTCGTTTGCATTACTCTTATGAGATAAAAATTACCATCAATCCAACTAATTGAGAGCCAGTAAGTGCCCTTTAATACTAAGAATCATAAGAAAAAATTGAAAATTAAATTCAAGTCCACGTGCAGAATGCTGCTGCAGTGTAACAGTCATAGGATTTGCAAGAGAGGTGTACAAAACCTTTCAGGAATCACTTTGCAAAGATATGGCAGTAAAATAATTTCTAATTCAGAGCAGTGGAAGTTTTCGCTCTGAATTGATTTTTGGGTTTTGCCATTTAGTATCATAATATAAATATGTTAAGCTGCTTTGCTACCCTTTCACAAATGTCTGATTTATTTTCTCGAAGAGTATATGAATTTGGACTTTTGTGACCAAGCCAAGAAATCACCAAGCATCTCCTTTTGAGGTACCAAATACCACATCAAACATGCACACTGTCATGAATCCATGAAGAAAAACATCCCTTGATAATCATAATATTTATGGTCTTGTTGATGAGCATCACTAACCATGAAGGACATCAATACCGTTGATTAGTTAGTGAACAAATTTAATTCCTGAGATATAGCTGTAACTTCAAAGTGATGGGCTTTCTTGATCAAATTTAAGTTTCATGGTCAAGTCATATTTATTTTGCAATTTATAAACAACACGGGAGGCTGTTCCCATGGGTAATAAAAGTCTTTGGGGGAGCAAGGAGGCGGGTGGGGAGAGCTCGAACTGAGCATATGCACTCCAGGCTGCATCCACCTTCTCTGACTTTCAGCATCAATTTTCTATCCTGATTCCTTGCAATTTTGCAGTACTTGGTGTTAAGGAAATCAAACAATTGCATATCTGTTTGTAAAATTACCACATGCCAGTATCTTACAAGTTATAAAGATTAACTCAGTAAATTTTCCACTTGTGGAAGGCGTTACCTCAGGTTTGATTAAGCGTTGTTACATCCTCGTAAGGTGTGCAGTTCCTACTGTGCAGCTGCTTTGGCTTGGGGCACAAATCCTGCATGCTCTTACCTACTTCCCCAGGGCTTTGGAACTGCATTTTTGGCATTGATCAGTTGTCAAAACATAAATGTCTGTTGTCATTGTGTTGACTCAAGGTATTTCACTTCTACTCTAGCTTCCCGTTCGTAAGGCACAGATATTCTATCCGTTCTCTGTTAGACCGAAATAATTTTTTAAAATAATTTGAAGCAGTATATGTTTCACAATCTTTCCAAATACTAAATGCTGTAGGTGTGGTCCTAAGACCCTCTCTGAGTGCCAGTGGGATCCTTCAGAGCCAGCTAGCTGGTGGATCAGACCAACCTCTGACATAATTGCTCAGATGTGCTGTCTGACTTTCAGTTCAAAATTCCAACACTGGGGGGAATTGTAGAATATTTGCTAACTGGCAAAAAGAGAAAACATAAAAATGCTCAGAAATCAAACAATAAACGTTAATGCGAAGGACTCCATATTGGGGTTTTTACAATATCTTTAAAATTTTTACGGTATAGCAATATGGATGTGCAGAACATGGATACAGTACCCAGTCCATGTGCATCAACTGTCTGAATATCCCATGCCATGGATCTTATGAGGGGTTTTCTTTGAGATTTTGTTTACAAAAATGATCAGTCCGGATTTTTGAAGCATAGAAATGCATTCACTTTTTGACTGTCCCTCTGCAGTTTTCCATGGCTTGACAGAAAACACAGCCATCAAAGCAAGTGGAAAGGTTGTTCTTGGCCTCCTTCCCAGTTTGTAGTACGTGAAGGTCCATGAAACTTTGGTATCCAGATCCTTGGGGGGGATGTGGGTGCATACATAGACTATATAAACCATTATAAATCACTTCTTTTAAACATAGTTGGTCTTTTTTCTCGGCATCTAAATGACTGAGATTGTGCTGTATTTATTTTGTCTCTTCCTAAATGTTGTATTGAAAAGGAACAGATTCTTCCCTGCCCATTTCCTCCTATGAATTCATTTCAGTATTTTTATTTCTAAGCCTTTTTCAGGTTATTCAGAGGTATACTGAGCTAAGTTCCCAAAGTAGTGAAACCATTTTTTCAGTGATTTTCCCATTATATGGTATAGAAGCTCCACCAATCATATTGATCAGCATCCACAGCAAAAGTCTGGAGTATTACGTATGCCATTAACATTAAGGGTAGAAAATAAGAATGCAAACAAGCACTAAATATAAGCTAAAGGAAACAACACCAACTGCTATAACAGTGAGATTTAAACGTGACAGCTGCCTGGCAATACCATGGCAGAAAACTCTTCAACATTGTTGGTGACAAAATTGGGAGTTCTGGTTGTTCTTGAACAACTGAATAAAATGGTGGAAATTACAACCTTTCTGATGTTTCCTTAAGCACAAATGGAAAAAGAACAAACGGTCAGAGATTCTTTGCAAGTCAAGTCATTTCCAGCTATAGTCTTGCTTCCCTGTATTTTGTAAAGGTACTTGAATTCCTCAGTTCAGGGGATTGCCCGAGTCATGCAAGTACTTGTTATGGAAAGACAACACTTCTGTTTACACTGCTTTGACTTTCAACAGAGGTCAGTTGCTTCTACCAAGCTGTAACTTTTCATACAAGGAGTTTGCAGGAGTTCTCTGAGCCTTGTCACTGCAAACTTGTAGCTTTGGTGCTCTGCCAGGGGCTGGGAATCTTACTCGTGAGTTTAAACTCTGCACGGACCCTTGCAGAAATCAAACATAAAGAATTTTGTTGCCCACAGACAGACTGAGGAGCTCACTGGATCATTCTCACTTCCTTCTGACTACACAAGCCACTGTCATTTTCAGGTCTTATGGAACTTCCTGATTGCAGCACTCCCTCCCTGACAGTGAATAAAACAGTATTTAGCACACCATGTCTGAATAGCTCCGTGTCTAATTTTAAATGTTTTTCACTGCCATTTTTGTGTCTCTGTTTTTTTTTCAGTAGCTTAAATGAGGTCAAAGACTTTGTGGCTTTTGCACAATGCAGACTCATATATCTGAGTAATCTAGTCATCAATTTGATAAGGGATTTAGGAGAGGTCGTCAGTCCCTATTTTGCCTCCAGGTGTCCACTGGTTAAAAAAAAAAAAAAAAATAACAACAACCCAAACCAAAGAAACCCAAAAAACTGTTAGAAAGCTCTATTTCTGGCTGAGTGCACATTTTAGCCTGCTCCTGATTTATTTATTTATTGTGTTTGACCTGGCTGGCTGCTGGAGCTATGGAGATACTCCCAGTGCTGTAGGAAACCAGCTGGGGAAAATGTCAGGCATTCTGCTCATCCCAGGCAGATGCAGGTGCAGGATTACACAGGGATCTGCGCCGTGTTTTCTTGGGATGGAGCAGTGTTTGCTCCAGCCACTTGCTCACGTGAGGCTGGTGCAGCCTCTCCCCTCTGTTGGCATGTGTCTCTCTGGAACTGTGCTTTGCCAGATTTGCTCGGGGCAGGAGAAACTTTGGTTCATTCGTCTTTTGTCAATATTAACCCAGAGAAGGCTGATCTTTGCACCAACTTTCTTTTCGAAGCACAGAATCCTCGATTTTCCTCTATCCTCTTATGTATTTTTGAGGTGATGTAATCCCTATGCTGTTATTTTTCTATAAATGAGTAGCACTTTGAAAGAATCATTGTTTCTAAAAGTGGGTTAAGGTATCACTTTAAGATCTTTGCAAGATCTCTCTGTTTGGAGGTTTAAATTTAGAAACCTGTGCTGTCATTAAAAAAAAAAATAAAAATGTTGCTTTTCATCTACTTTCCCTCTGGCTCCCCGAAGCCAGTCTCAGTGTAGCAGACACTGCATTGCTATTTCCTTTTCAAATCTAGGACAGCAAAGCTGTGACACTTTTCAAAGTCCCAATGTCCTTGTTAATATTTCTTTGTGCTGTGAGTGAAGGTAAAGCTTACTCAGGAAGTGTCCTAGTTTCCAGTTCCTAATTCCAGCAGAAAAACTTTAGAAAACAGAAGTTTGACAGCTTCTGGCATTGATATATATTAAATCATGTATATTGTAGTGTGCAAAAGCTTTGTGCAATATGGAGCAGATGAAATGCAAAAGTATGACAGTTTATGATCCACTTGTAAAATATTTTATGGCAGCTTTTGAAAGAGTTTCAAACCTTTAGAATTGTTTAACTGAGATGCAACTGTCTGGTACACGAGGACTTCTTAATGGCTCTCTAGCACCAGAAAGACATTTTCACACTGGAGTTAATTAAGCAAGAGACCACTAAGATAACCAGGGGATTGAAGTACATGGTACACAAGGAGAGGCTGAGAAAATTTGGTTATTTGAGCCTGGAGGAGAGAGAGTGAAGGGGAAACCTTACTGCTCTCTTCATCTGTTTAACAGGAAAAGTGCAGAGGGTGACTCTCCCCGGGCTATAGGATGAGAGACAAAGCATATAAAGTGTATCACAGCAAACTTCAGTTACAAAGGAAATGTTTTCATTGTGAGGGTGCTCAAACACTGGAAAAGATGACCAGAGAAGTCATGGGATCTTTGTCCTTGGAGAACTGGACAGGATAAAGCCCAGTTCCACCAGATCTAATTGCACCTGCTTTGAAAAGGGGGTTGGACCCAAGTTGTTTTCTTTCTATGACTGAGCAGAGCATTTGGTGCTGGTTTTGTCACAAGAATAAGGCAGCATGTCTTTCATGTAAAAGCCTAAATATGTTTAGAGTTGCTGTGAAAATGGGGAGCTCCAGATGCACACTCTGGTCACACTTTCTTGTCCTCTCCCTTCTCTGTACTCATGCAGCATTAACAGAAATTGGACAAATAATAGAGGAACAATTGACAGGCTAATACCATAATGCCTTTGCAAAGGGTTTGACCTGGCCAGCAGAGCGTGTTAAAACCCTATTTGTATGTGACTTTTGGTCCATGGTGAGGAATAGTGGGGTCATGAGTGACAGTGTTTTGAATTCAGCAGAGGAAAGCTCCAATGAGACTTTTAACCACCAATGATAGGAATGTGAGCCTCACACACAAATTCCTACTTTCAGCTGTTTTATATTACCCCATAAAAATAGCTCAGAAATATAAATATGCACATACACATTTCTTTTGCTAAATTTAATCTCAACAATATTTTAAACTGTTGCTGAAGCAGAGACTTAATTCAAAAAATGAAAGTGAATACAAAGGAAATGAAATTCTACATTCTGATCCCTGTGCTCCTAGTTTTATCCACTCACCAGTCAAAATCAGTTATTTCCTCTACTGCTGCGAGAAGCAAAGCTGGGATACTGGTAGTCCTTCCCCACTGACTGCATTATGTTTTCAACTCATGCTAGAGGAGAAAAAAATTTTGCAAGAGTCTATATATACCATTATAGCTTTTGCTTTCTGAAATGAAAGATTAATGGCTCCTACTTCCTTGCTATAAAGCATTCCTTTTAATTCTTCTCTGGAATAAGAATTAAAGAATTTTCTTCACCTTTTCTCCCACTTGGCAGTAGGCAAAGTTTTTACAGTATCTGTAAGACTTCTGGAGAATCAGCAAATCCTGCTGAAGTTTATCTGAAGAAAACTGAGTGGCTCTCGTAAGAATGATTGATTATGCACAGTGGGGACATTTCTGCTATGGGACAAATACTGTTTTCCTATGTGCTCACTGACCTTGGTGGGACTGCCATTGTGCTGCCGAGGCCCTCAGGAGAAGATTTGACTGAATATTGATGTTATCCGTAAGTGTAACACCCGTACTGTGATTATACTCTGTCCTTATCTACGTAACTTAGGAAGTCAGTATGGGGTAGAAACGGGAGGTGGAAAGGGCCATCATTTCCAAGTAAAGCAGACATTTAGAAGATGGCAGTGGTATTAAAAATGAGAGTACAAGAAACATATCCCTTTGAAGGGGTAGCACCTACATGGTATGCTGTGTGGTTTTGGTTTCAAAGCTAACATCTCTCAGAGTACTGGCAGCGGGGAAAAAGACAGAGAACTAATCAGGCCGTCTTGGGGGGGGGGTTGTCTTTCTTCAGCACAATTTCAAAATAGAGACGAACACATCACTGAGTTCCATAAACCAAATGCCCCTCTATGCAATCCCAGTAAATCAGCAGAATTGCATCATGATCTAGTTACCTCTGCAATTTGGACTACGTGACACTGAGTTCAAGGTGCTCGTATATCAGGGGAATAGATATGTCACCCTTGGAAGATACTGGCATGTCAACCAGATTGCTTCAGGGTCACAAGTTGACGTGGAACACTGTGTGGAAGGCCTTCCTTTGGGAAACTCCCTCCTGAGTATGGGAGTTCAAAAGGAAATTTTAATAAATGCGTACGCTAGAGAGGGGAGGACGTAGTCTGCAGTTCTGCAAAATGAGAAATAAACATATTTCTCAGCTCCTGAGAAAGAGTATGTTGGGAGGAAACCTAATGTTATGTGCCATTTATTAGGCATCACATAAAAACCCCTTCTTTGAAGCAAACTTGTACTGATATTCCCTGGAACAAATGCTAAGGGGAAGGAATGTGGCTGAAATAAACAGTTTTAAAGTTCTGAAGGTAAAATGCACAGAGTAGGATCTACTCAGAGAGGATGGCAAGTGGGATGGACAGAGCTTTTGCTGTGACTTGGGGCAGTTTAGCTTAAAACAGGATGAAGCTTGGGGGTGTGGCCACATTGACACACAAGTGATCCAAATGGCCAGGTTCTCTCTGTTCCTACACTACGTTGCTCTTGAGAGCAAAGTGGAGGAAGAAAGCAGGTGTGGTTCCACCATCTTTTAACCAGTCCATTCCTTAGGGTCAGCCAAACCAATGGGAGGGACTTCTGCTGTGTGCGACCTTTCCCTGATCCATAAACTGGAATTGCAACTTCCTGTGCAAACTTCCCTCGCTGTGCACCTGCGCAACATTTCTGTCCGTGTCAGTGGGCTTTGACCCACCCATACTCTGCATACTGACCTTTTGCACAAGCTGAGTATAAAGAAATTAAAGTAGGCTGTGTATTCAGCTTTTCTGGCCCCTGGCACGGGTCAAGATCAGTTTAATGGCAGCAGCATGCTAAGCTCAGGTTCTCTGAGCCAGCCGAGGAGGAATGGTGGGAAACATAACTCAGCAATTGAAGCACAGTTGGCATATATATTTCAAGAGAAATTAAAGGTGCTCTGGCAACATCTGGAAGTCCTAAAATCTCTGAAAAATACATCTAAGTAAACTCTAGGCTTTAAGCTTCCTCTGCAGTAGCCTGTAGAAGTACAGTGTGTTAAAGATAGCAAGCATTCTCATCATTCTCAATTTTATCCTGTGTGTATCACGTTATACAGCTGTCTGCAGTTGGTGATATGAGCAGAGTATATTGAATACATTTATTTATGAAGCATTTTATGTTAACGTGTTCGATCTCATCACTAACTTTTAGCTTATATTGTCTTCACACTTGCCAGAAAGCACTTAATATGCAGATTGACAAATATTGCTCTTCTTAAATCCTGATTCACAATACAGTATCACTATTGATGGTGTAATAATCTAGATTAGGACCTGATACTTACTCTGCTTCTCTTCACAGTTAAATCAGTCTGAAGAGATCCTGCTCTCTTTCACCTGCTGCTCAAATTGTCAGCTTTCTCACCACTGTCCAGTTTCTAGCAAAAGTGGTGAGGGTAGGATGTTTTCTTATTGTATTTGTGACAGTAAGTGATCAGATGGCACAAGTGCTTAAATTCTAATACAGTCTGGAGGCTGGACTTGATTGGTTTCACTGCACACAGAGTGCATGTTTGCTGGTAATCACATTTTCTTGGCATCCCACTGAAACACCCAATCTTAGTTGTATTAGTGTAGAAGTATAGCTAACATAACTTGCAAAATACTATATGGTGTAACAGCTCAGCCTCTCTTTCTTAATGGACCTAGCCTTGCCAGGGCTAAATCTTCACTAATGATGTAATCTTTGCTCATGAGGCTACAAAAATACCTCGCCCAATAGTGCAAGATGTTACATAAATAATAGTGAATAATCTGAGGTAGCTAGCAGTTCATTATAGTGTGGCAGGAGCTTGATGGAGTGCTGACAAATGGGTTGCAAAAATGACAGACAATGTTTCCAGAAAATGTGAAGTGGTGACATTGTTTTCCATTGTGGATTTGACTCAGAAGATTGGAACTTGACTTCTGGCCCTCATATCCAACACTTGTTGGCAGCATATCACTGTGTAAATAAACCCGTTAAGTTCTTTTATTATGGTTAGTTTCCCAGATCACGTCAAAGTACATGAAATACACTTTAAAATTAAATTACCTTTATCTTGAACATTGTTATTGTTATTATTTCGATATTCTTCAGTCTGACATGTAAAATGTAGAAGTATGCTTTTGATATTGTTATATTTGGGTTAAAGAAGCCCTTGTACTTTCTGTGGGAAACAATGGGAAAGGTTATCTGTATCCTAACACAGCTGAATATTTCTGCTTTGTACGATGCTGTGAGATTAGGTGTTCCTGCCCGGCAGACTTGAATCTATCCTGGCTTACTGTTTGAACCCTTGACACCCCCTGCCCCATTAGAAAAAAAATGCTGGAAAAATACAGGAGATGTACAAGTTGTATTTCTGTATAAAATCAGAACTATGAGAAGTGATTCAGAGATTTTGATGAGAGATGGGCAGAGCAAGTTCACTTGTAGGCATTTTTTGTACTCTGGATTGTCATACAAACATTGGCAACCTTATAAATTTCTACTATAGAGCGATATATTAATTACAGGCTATGAGATGTTCACATATCACTCGACTTCTGAGAGAGAGAGAAGGATGTTGATTACAACAAATCAATACAGACAGTAAATAAAGAGGATAGCCAGGAATGAAACCCTCACAAAGTTCTTTGTCAGGATAGATGTTGTCCCCACGCTCCCCTGAAGGCTTTAAGAGAGGATGCCTTTTGTTCTGTACGGGAAAACTGACTTATATTTAAAGATTTATGTTATGGTCATCGTGTGTGGCATGAATTTGTTGGTATGACAGATCTGTTCTTTGAAACATCACTGAACTGTTACTCAAGAAGTTACTAATTTGTAATGTGAGCTGTTCCATTGTTCCACAATGGAATCAGAAAGCTCTGGATCTGTTAAAATGGAGAATCTATTCACCAGAGTGGGAAGTTATTACATTTACCATAATCTCATCTTCCTGTGTGAGCTATATAAAAACATTCCCTCCATCCCCCGTGATTAATCTGCAGATGTGCAGTATATTTTATGTCTCCAATAATGAAATTATTTCAGAACGTCCTGTGGATGAAATTAGATTGTGGTCACTAGAAAGGAGACCACATTCAGGTTATATGAAGTCCAAAACCTTATTCTTTAATCACTTGTAAGTTTTTCAGTTGTGTTTTTAAGGGTATTACTTTCCTGTTTAAGTTATGCTCTAGGCAAGAGGTGCAGATGCTTTCACTGCTCTCTGGTCCTCAAGAGATGAACCTAATGCAGATTTGCATCACCTTGAACAGAGGTCTTCGACCAGGCACTCTTTCTATTCTGTCCTGTACCAGGTCTTGCTTGACTTTAGAAAGTCCCTCCTGACTGCGTAGATTCTCATACACAATTCTCCAAACTGGAACTTGCCATATTAAGGTTAGTCAGGTAAACTGAGTGCCTGGATGTTGATGTTGAATTCCAATTTCTGCTGTTATATTCAGATTTATGTGTTAATGGTCCTTGCTATTTCTTCACAATTTCTCTTTGTTTCCCTTTTATTTAGTCAGGCTCTTCAGTAAAAGGCTGAGGAAAAGAAAAGAAAAAGATGATGGATTATGCAGTAACTGAACAAGTTAATTCATAGCCACTTAAATGCATAGCTTTAAATTATATTATTCCCTTTCTTATTCTTTACTTCATTCCTAGAGAATTAAGGGTATGTGCACAGTTAATCAATTAAATTACAGGTAGCAATCTTTTTCCAGCTGAGAAATTCGAAAGCTTGAGCAATTAGTCTGCCTGTTAGGCTCAAATCACTAAACCTATGGAGACACTAACACAGGCTTTGTTAGAAATTCTCCTGAAAATGGAAAAGGTTTGAAGCAGTCGCCTTGCCCACGTTTCTGAAGGAATACAGTACAATTCAATTTTTCCTGAGGACAGTCAACAAGCACCAGGGGAGCTCCTCGAAGCAAATTTCACCGTGTTGATGGAGGACAAACCAGGTCAGTGCCCAAAACTGCTGAGGAAAACTGTCAAATAGCTTAACACTTTCAGCCCTCCTCTATCAACTACTGAAACCTATGGGAGATTTTTCATGAATTGTAGCTCAGAATGCTGGCAGATATGCACAAAAGAATTATGGCAGCAGTTTGCACTCCCTGTTATAAGTTTCATAAGCTTTTTATAAGTTACAGATATTCTTCGTGTATGTAACTCTGTTTATACAGAATCATGAGGCATATGAAGGTCTGCTTCTTTGGAAGATGAAACTTGGGCTAAGGCTTTTAGGAAATGGGCAAAGCCTCACAGTTTCTTCACGGGGCCAGAGATATACCAGAAGAAATATCCTAAGGAAGGTCTTTCATACACCAAGCATGAAAATTACTCCTTCCAGCCAGCAGAGGAATACAGTGAAGGCAGCAGATACTCTTCTGTGCCTCTGGATAGAAAGTAACAAAGAGGAAATGGTAGAACCCAGTGGAAACAGAAGCCTTATCTTAGTAAAAAGCAGTGAAGAAGATTCAGTAAGGTTTCCCTGTAAGAGATGTTATATGGCTGACGTGGGCACCTCATGAAAATAGAGAGTGTGTAAGTGAATCTCTGTGTAAGCCAGTGGTGATGCCAGGGGGTTCTTCTGTTTGAACTTGTAGCTGTCAAATGTGAAACGTTTTCCAAAACCACACTGAGGATTGATTCTTAGTACTTCTCAACAAATACAGTAGGTCAGGAAGAAGAAGAAGAAGAAGAAAAACTGTATTTCTAAGGTTCTATGTCTGTGTTTCATAATAAATGAACATGTATGAACATAGCAAATGTTCCTATATATGAACATTCTGACACTTCCCTCTGCTGATGCCTGTCTTGCTGAAATTGGGATTTTCTTCCTAGACAGTGACTTGGAGAACGCAATCCCTTTCTGAGGTCATCTGCTTCTGTTCTGCGTATTGCACCAGGCGAACAAACCGTGCTCCTTCTCAGGTCCATTCACAGCCTCTCTGTTAATGCCTGTCAACTCTCAATGGTCCTGAATGGTTAAATCATTTTTCCAATAACCTCAACACAGTAGGATCGATGCCTTTTTAGTTATTTACTTTAAATGTTCATGTTTTTCTTATGCCTCTCCTCATGTCTTGAATGAGAGTTTTTGCAAACCTGCAAGTCTGTTGTTTTCATTCAAATACCAGCAAATATATTTTGTCCCTCTTATTTTTTTTGTCATACCTACGAAACAAAAGATAAATATCAGGATGTCACGTACTATGCTACTTCCTATATTGCTTCTTTTGTGGTCCTGCCACTTTCCTTTGTCTGTATTCTCTTTTCACTCTCCCATCTTACACAAAAGTATGTATGGGACAGGAGTGTCCTCCTGACTTTATATTCATTGAACAACTGGCACAACTGAAGCCCTGGCTTGTGATTAGGATTCATAGGCATGGTGTATTTGAAAAACAAAGTAAAAAAAATTAACAAAATAAATAAACAAATTAAAAAACTTATGTAATTTAGGCTGGTGCAAAACTGGAATTGATACTGTAAAGAGATCTATGATTGAAGACATCCGAAAATCCGATTACATATTTTTACCTAATACCTTTTCGTGTCTTCTAATATGAAGAAGTGTCCAGTTGCAGTCTGTTTAGTAGAAAGAATTAAATTCAATTTTTCATCACAAAAACTAAGGGCTGTGTGGGCTTAGCATGTACATCTTACTCAGGGAGTTTGTTTGTTTGTAACTTCTGTGACATCAGAAGGGTAAGTGTCCATCAGCATTCTGATGTCCTGGTTGTTCAAAAGGGTTACTCCATGAATTATGGTCATGAGGAGCTGGATTTTTCCTAGTCCTTCTGTAGGTACTGCAAGGAGTGCAAATCAAACACATCAGCCTTTTTTTTTTAATGCACACATGAAGACAAAAATTGTAATTGAGAAGTGCAGTGGCTATTCCAACTTCCCCCAGGCCAACACAGAATCTGCTGATGAAAACAGAAGCATAAAATTTCATGTCCTATTTTGCTTTTCTTGCTAATTGTCTGAATTTGGGGTATCCTAGAATACGGAAGATTGGTAATATTTTATTAAATATGTGCGAAAGGAGACATATCAGAGCATTCCCAGGTTATGCTTGTCTAGATGAAACTTGTTTTTTAGACTGCTAAAATAGTGTAATGCATACATTACTCATAGTTTATGCTGTAGATAACATAATCCTTTTGATGTAGGAAATAACATCTGTCAGATCTCCAAAACAGAAAATGATATCTCTTTCTTTTAGATTAGCCTTGTAACTTGTCTGTATGAGTAATAATGTGTATTACAGCACTTGGTCTAAGCTAGTATTGGCTGGTGAACCAAAAAGAACCCATCATAAAGGAACTCATTTAAAAGACGGAGAAACCAGCATTTCTTTGCCTACTGGCCGAAATTAGTTGTTTAGTGTTTTAACTGTGTTAAATCAGATCACATTTTACACAATGTCACTGCAACGGCTGTTCAAAACTCAAGGTAAAATCATGAAAAACTGGGAATGGCTTAGAAAAGGGTCTCGGACCAAGAACTGGTTGCTTTTTCCTCCACCGGCACAAGAGATGCAATTGATAACCTCCGTGCCTAATTTGTATTGATGATGTGCAGAGATTTGTCTCCTTCCTAGGATACAGTCCTGCCACCATCCTCTTTGAGATAAGTGGATTTTGGGGACAGTAAATATGGTTATGGGCTTGACACACACAAGCTGAGCCTGCTGGGACCATGTATTTAGTGGTACTGACATAAACAGGTACCTCCCCATCACCCTATTTTTCCTGTTTGTGTTGGTTTTAGTTTATACTGTATGAAATCATGTTGGAAAAGGTTTTGCACAGTGAGAAGGGTTTTGTTATGGTTTCATGAAGCGCCATGTTGTAGCAAAGTTACAGAACTAGAAAGCTACAAAGATAAATGAAATTTAAAATAGTTTGTGAGGATTTATGATAAGCATGTACACAGTTCAGAAGGCCTCTGGCACTAATAAGCCCCAGTGTCTATCCTCTAACTAGATTAAATTCATTTCCATTAGAATTCAGCAGATGAAGCAGCCAGGGGTTGTTTTTCATTCCCAGGGGGTACCTTCTCCTTGATGGAAACTCCAGATACCCTTTTGCTTTTCAGTGTCTAATTGGTAGACAGCAATCAGGAAGGTGACAGCAAAACTGAGAGCTTATGGATAACACCAGTTAAAAAAGGAGGAAGAAGGGTAAGTGGACATGGCTTAAAGCAGTTTCTTAATGGACTTCACAACTAAAAAGAAAAAGGAAGAATGGGAAAAAAGGAAGAAAAACACAATGCCCAATTCAAAAATTTGAATAAAACAATTGCAGGGAGAGCAGCCATTGTAAGAGGACACTAAATTGTCAAAATGAATTCAGAAAGGAGGAGAGGTGGCAGATTTAGGAGTTGAAGTCGAGAAGTTCATTCCTGTTTTCCAGGAATACGCTGAAATTTCTTTCTGCCTCAAAAAAACCTCCACAACAAAACCCCAAAACTTTGGATGCAGCCCTGTAGGAACTCTATAGTCAACAATGATGAGAAATTTGATAGGGAAAAATAGCTGGATTTTCTGAATGAACTCGAGTTCCTTGCTAAAAGCAGTTTTACAGCAGCTTTGATGTGCAGCTGGAGAAGATTCTGCTGTGGTTAGTTACCAGGATAGGTCACATTCCAGACCTTCCCATTGTAATACTTTTCTAAGGACCATTTATTGGAAGCTCATGGATGAAATTTATTGATTGCGAAAATGATTGTCTGTAATGCGATGACTGAAGGGACATGTTTGTTGAAACTATTGGAGGCACTTTGAGATTTCTCCCTGAACAGTGTAGTTTAGAACACATACAGAGAGAATTGATTTTATTGCCATTTATTTTTTGGCAGTAGCTTTCCCTACCACCCATCCAAGCTTTCTGAACGTGTAGGATGGCCAACAGCAAGAATAGCTCTGCAGCAAGAAATTCCCACGTCCTGGAGCTTAAGCTCTTCTAAACAAACCAGGGATTTTTGCATTAGCACTCTTTTCAGAATTTTTAAGGAAGCACATGTGACAATAATAAATTAAGAAATAGGAAGATTGAGACTGTGCAGATCTCTGCTTGATATGACACAGCTTCAGTGGCATATTATTCAAAATAAGAAGATGGTGTTATTGCAGGTTTCCCTGGTACTGTATGTAAGGCTAAGCAGGCAGACAGGACTGTAGTATTTTATCATGTCTTCAAGTGCCTCCCTGGGGTGTGCCTGCTGGAATCCAATCCTGTCTGCAGGATCCCTGTGGTAACAAATGCACTGTGCAGTGCTTCTCCTTATCCCCGCTGGGCCAGCCAGGACAGAATTTACTCCATAATTATGAAAAAGGATGTGTGTTTCACTGTGCAGATGTTCAAATGATGTACTTGCTTTCTTCCATTTAGAGAGAAATAAACTTTTTAGCAGTATCACAGTGAACACAGGCGCAGCTTGCAGAGGATTTCTGTTTAATATCTTATTGAATGTTGTTACCATGTCACCCAAAAATACTTTGGAAGATGATATCTTTATGCAGCTGACAAGCTATAAATTTTCTCTCAGGCAGCTCTGCAAATGTGTGATCTTCCCAAGAGCTTTTCATTTTAAGCAAATCTGCAAAATAATCAAAAGAAGTATGGATTTATTTATAACAACCTAAGAGACTTTACATTCAGTTTTGGGCTTACTTTGGTGCAAATGCCTAATCTTTAATGAATCAAATCTAATAATTTTACAAAAGCCTTTCACTTTAGCCAGGGAGCTGTCCTCTCCATACAACTGAGAGAAAAAACCCCATCCCCAAAACCCAAAGCAACAAGCATTAACAGGAACTAAAGACCCAGCATTTTCAGTAGGGAAGACTATGGTGACATTACTGATGGTTAGTGTCACCACTCTAATTGCGATGATGAACCTTTTCTTGTCATATGACATTTTTTTTTTAATCGTGCTGTTGCAAACCAGACTGTTTTAATTATTTTTTCCCTTTTTCTTCCAACACTGTTAAAACAGCCTTGTTGAATAAAAAGAAGCCCGTGCCTCAAAATCTTTCATGTGCAGCACCAGCAATCTATGGGGAGGCCTGGAAACAGAGGTGCCACAATGGTAAATGATATGACAGTAGGAAGGAAAAAAGATGTGTGCAATTTGAATTAGGCATTTATATCAAAGGACATTATAATGCCTCGAGCTTTCTCTGTACTCAGGTGTGAAAAACAGAATGTTATCTCTTGTAATTTTCCCCTTTCTCTGGTAAATCAAAAGTGTCAGGGATAATGCATGTAATCAGATTTCTTTGAGGCCGACAGCTTCTTCCCACTCTGATTTTATAATCCTCATTACACTCGGTGGTGTCTGCTTGGACTATCTCCCAGTAAAATTAACAGGAATATTGAATGACAAAGGATACCTGACAATAAATATCCTTACTTTGCACTGCTCCCAAAACACCTAGTGTAAGATGTTATACAATGCATGATTTGCTGATGTATTTCTGGTGATAAGTCTTCATTGACATTGATAATGTTTTGAAACCTATTTTAAACAGAAATAGGAATGGGAATAAAGTTGACCCTTACTGCACTGTATGATCTTGCTGCATATGTACCTTGGTGACCATGAGAACTCTGCTGAAAAATTACTAACAACAGGAAAATTCAAAACTCTTCAGACACCCATCAATGAAAGCTGAATGCAAACCTTTCTTCTTTGTCCAGGCTTCCCCATGGTGGTGCTCCCATTCTTACTGATTCATGCAGAAAATGAAAACCAGGAGACTTTTTGTCCCTGTTTGTATGGATAGAGGAAGAAAAGAGGAAAAAAAGAGTGGAAGCATGACCATTTTCTTTGGAGGTGCTCTCAAAATGCTCCTTTTCTGGCAAATGTTTATGCCTGTGCTCAGTCACGGGCCTGAGTACAGTCAATAAGTAAAGGCTGAGGAGGAGAACAATGAAACATTTATGTGCACTGAGAGAGCTGGAACCAGTAGGAGCTGGTAGACGGGCAGGATCTGAGCAAGGTGTTAATCATGTGCCTTGGGAGACTGGTTGCAAGTACAGAAATGGGGATTAGTGCGTGTTTTCTCATCGGAAAACTTGAAGAGAAGCCATTGGCCTCTGTCAGAGGTATTTCACAAAAGCAAAAATGGGATTTGTAAGCAAGGAAAGTGATGCTACTTTATTTTTCTCTCTAATATGTTCACGGCATATTCATAAATAGGCTTATGACAAAGACATACCTAAATCCTATACAGGTCTCTCATTTTAGGAAGGCTCAAAATGTTGGCTCTTTGCCTGAACAATGAGCAGCAGTATAATGAAACAACCTTTAAGAATTTAGAGAAAAACTACCTTTAATGTGCTTGGTATGGGACAATACCTCAGCAAATTAACTTATTTGTGCCAGCTACAGGTGTTCCCATACACTGTTTGCTGTTTGTTTCTGGATTAAACTAAAGATATGTTGAGGCTGGTAAAGGACTTTCTATATAATGTTTAGGCTTTAGCTGGCACCTTATTATTTGCATATAGAGATCATCTGTCAAAGTAATTCACATCTGGTAATAGTCCCAGATTTAAAACAAAACAACAACAAAAAAATCCACCAAAAAACCAACCTTTTTAATGGATGACTTACTACTTTCTATTGTTTCTAATTACATATGACTGGCCAGTATTGTTGTTCTTCGTGGCATGGTGCAAGACTAATTTCTTCCATCCAGCCATAACCTCCTAAGAAGTTTACCAAAAGAAAATCCTCAAAAAACCCTTGTTCAGTCTTACAGACATGGAAATTTCAAAAGTGGAAAAGTGATTATATATGTTTCCCACTATTTTAAAATCAGGTTTTTTATCCTGCAGTTGGCTTAATGAATTGACATGTAGTTATGAACCGATTTCAACATAGTATCACATGACCACGGAATTTCTCCAATGCTATTTAGTGCTTTATAATTACACATCTCACTTTTCACTCAGAAGAATTTAAATCAAGACTGCATATTTACGTAGTAAGACCTGGACGATTCAGGAGATTTTAATTGGTTTTAAAGGCTTTTAAATTTAGTTATCTGGAATCTAAAACAGGTCAGGGCTGATTGGAATTTTATTTTGTCTAATGACTAGTTATAGACAAAATATCTTCATGGTCCTCCCCCTTTACTTGTATTCATACTGACCCCTCAGGAGGGCTGGCTCTTTCTATGGCTGAGAGTGTACTCCTGCTGCCTTGAAAATCAGAGCTTGTTTTAAAACATTATTTAGATTAATTATGTCACCCATACTGGCACACAGTCACTTGCTTCCCTCCTAAAACTGGAAAGTAATAATTGCCTAGAAATAAGCTGACCACAAATATTTCTGTGGAGCTCAATGACCTCAGCTGGTACATCAGGACCATCAAATCCAACAAGTCTTTCATAACATGAGCTTCCAAATGAAACATTTATTATTTAAAATACTAAGACCGGGATTCTATTTGCCTAATGAAACTTTAGGTCTTACAAGAAAAGTTTTGTTTGTTCCCTTATTTTAGGGGAAACCAAATTTGAGTGAATTACCTGAATGCTGCAGATGTTAGAGGCAGCCTTGCAAGAAACAATCCCCAAGACTTTTGTCACGTGAAGTATTTATCAATAAAATGAATGGCGACAACAACCCTGTGCATGCCCAAGGCTGTGCAGGTCAAGAGTGGGATATCACACATATTTCAGAGATGTTCATTACCTTCTTACAAACTAGGTTTTGCTCAACAGTTCATGCCAGATGGTATTCAGTGTATCCAAAATGACTTTTTTGTGGAGTTCTTGTTAGCTCAGAATTTTATTACTATATAAAATATGCAGCTAAAACACACACATGAAACAGCTACTGATGTTTCTCTGTAAAAGTAAGTTTCTTTTTAAATTAACTGCTTTAAGTAGCCATGCTATTCTCTTACTCAGCATTTAGAAGGGCTACAGACGGAGTGCTGTGCCCAGTTGCCAGAACCATGGTCAAAAGTAATGAAAGAAGCAGTTACAGAGTATGCAGAGAGCAAAACCAAGAATGATCAGAGGCCTTGCAGTGGTGATCTATAGACAGAAAGGAATTGATGTAATATACTGAAGAGGAAAGTATTGAAAAACAGGAAAATGAAAAAAAAAAAAGTTTCAGTGTTCACAGAAGTGTTTCAGGAATGAGCTGAAATTATAATGGGAGATTTAGATTATATATCACAGGGAGAGCTAATGTAATGGTAAGGACAGGCAAACATCGGAAGAGGTTTAAACATTTCTGCTGCGGGAGGACTTTCATGAGCTGTTTAAGCAAACACCTGGAAGGAACAACAAAGGCATACAGGGCTGATCCCACCTTGCAGCAGGAGCAGGGAGTAGATGATGCATCTTCGAGCCCTTTTGGCCCTCGTTTCCTACAGTGATGGAGCCTGTGCCCCCTTGCCATGGGGTCTGTTCCAGCCATCCCTAACTCGTGGATTTGTGGGTCAATGACACCACGGTTTGAGGGAGGAATGAGTCTCAAAGACTCTGAAGTTCCTGTAACTTCCTTGCAAAACGTAATGATGAATGGTGGAGGAAAACTGAGCTAAGTGGTGGTGCTGATGATGACTCTGGCGTGCTGGAAGAGCTGGAAGCTGTGAGCTGGGTGAGGGAGCAGTGGTATAAGTGCAGCAGCTGCGTTGGGTGTTCCCTCTGGAGCACCTGCAGTCACAGGCACAGTGAGTGGTTAAAGTAGTGGGCAAGCTGGAGGCATTGCAGGGGGGAGCAGGAACATGGGAAGGAATTGGGAGGTTCCTGTGGCAAGGTCAGAGAAGAAAATCCCATTAGAAATGGGGTGGGATTACTTTCACTGCTCAAGAAAGTAGTTTCACTCAGGGAAAAGCAAGTGTTTGTTTGTATGCTGTTGTTTAGTAGTGACCAGCCAGCAAAGCATTAATTTGATGCCGGACTGAGAGACTGCCAACTTGTCTTTTCTCAGCAAAAGTGTGTGTTTCCAGGATCAAAGTGTTAACCACAGAGATACTTAGTACAAAACCACACAGATTACCGGAACTGATAAGCATCGTGGTTCTCATCTCTAAAAATACGAACTGCTACTATTATAGCTGCTTTTTCCCTTGTTCTCCATAGGATGGTACCTATTTTTGAAGCTTCCACTGGTGAATAGACCTCCATAGGTTTAAAAATACATCAAATGATTAGCCCTATTCTGTACTAAAATTGAAGGTGGGGAAAAAACTTTAATATTGAAAATACGTTGCTTCAGGATTGTGTCTTTTCTATCCAGGACAAAAATAATATTTTACTTAATGATATCTCTTTAAGTATTCAATAAGTCAGCCCAAATATGAGTTGGCAGTCACTGCCATGTGTATCAAACCTCATGAATACTTAAAACAAAAGGCTTAATAACTACTGCATAGCTACAAGGTGTGCAGGGAGAAATTATGTGCAAAGAAGTTAAACTCTTGTAGTTGGCCATCCTTTGACAATAAATAATTGATGTTATCTATGCTTGGGAGGATTCTTAAAGAGTGCATTTGGTTCGTATTGCACTGCATCACTACACTGATGTATTTCTGAGAATCTGCCTTAAAATTAATCACAAAATTCTCTGAATAGGAGCAGACTTGGCAGATTCAACATAGGAATGTTAGACAAAAAGAACTTTTTTTTTTTTACTGGTCATCAAAAGGAACGAGGAGGATATTGAGAACCATCTGGATAATCAATTAAACTGGCCAAGAGAATGCTTCAGTCATTCAAAAAAATGGAAATAAGATAGCAAATACATATTTTTATATGTTTTACTGAAAATAAACAGTGCCTTTTGTGGGAATACAGCCGAGCTGGGAGCACTGCACAGTTCATGGCAGGAATGGATATGTTCGCAATAGTAGGCCACGAGCCTTGGCAAATGAAAGCAGGAGTCTGAGAAAGGAATGCAAGAGACAGTGATGTGCTTGGTACGATACGTGCTCAGCAAGAGGAACTTAGATAAGACAGCACATACCTGTGTAAGTTAGTGCGAGGCATGACTTAAGCAATGTACCTGGCAATGTTAGTTGTTATATAATGAAAAGGTATATAAACTCAGCTAGGTGTACAATAAACGGCTTCATGTGCGCAACCCATGGAGTCCATGTCTGTCAACCATCGGCTTTCCTCTGGCAAACCTCTGAATAGCCTCAGTAGATGAGCGTGGTCCCGACCCAACAAAGCGTATGTAAGCACGATGGTAATCACATCTATTTCATCCAGTTTACGTGTTGAAACTTAGATTTGTATTTAGGGCATTGCTGGATGGCGACCTAACCTGAATTATGCAAAGCCTTTCAACAGAAAAGCGGAGGAGGGGTTTGTTTTCAGCAGCCCATTAAAACCACCAGAATGCCCTCGTGCCGGACGTTCCGGGCCTCTCTACGAGAGGCCACTTTGCGGGCTCTTTCATTTTTCAAAGCACAATCCCGAGCCCTTGTGACAGTCCCCGCGTGGCGCGGAGCCTGCGGCTGCCGCGGAGCCCGAGCCCCGCTGCCGGCGCAGGGGCGCTCCGGGCCCGGGCACGGCGGGGCCGGCAGGAGCGCGGGGCCGGCGGGCTCCGGGGGGCCGGTGCGGGCCTGCGGCGGCGCAGGTGAGAGGCGCCGGGGCGCTGCGCTGCGGTGAGGGCTGGACCGGGCCGGGCCGGGCCGGGCCGGGCCGGGCCGGGGCGGTCAGCGCTGCGGGGCGGCGCGGACGGGCAGCGCGGCCTTTGTTCCCGGCCGGCGCGGGGCAGAGCGCGGCCGCGGCTGCGCGTGCGCGGGAGAGGTGTGGGGGGGCGCCGGCGGGAGCGCGCCCGTGGAGCGCGCGCACGCGGAGGCGGCAGGATCGCTCGGGCGCAGCCGGCGCGTGCCCGCGGCGCACGGAGCGAGCGAGGGAGCGAGGCGGGGAGCGCGCGGTGGGCTCGGGCCGCGCACGGAGCGTCTCGGCCGGAGCGGCGCAGCGCAGCGCAGTCGGCTCGCACGGAGCCGCCATCGGGGGAGCCAAGGCCGCCTCAGCGGGTCCCGCCCTGCCCGGCGCCCACAGGTGAGCGCCGTGGGGGAGCGCGAGGGGCGGCGGGAGCGGCCGGCCCGCCGCGGCCCTCAGCCCCCGCCCGGGCCCCGCCGCCGCCCGCGGGAGGCCCCGGCGCGGCCGCGGGGCGGCCTCGGGACAAGGCCCCGGCGCGGCCTAAGCGCGGCCCGGGCGGGCGGCGTCGTGTGGCGGCCGCGGCTCGGGGGAGCGGCGCGGCGGGGCCTGCGGGGAGCGGCGGCCCCGAGCCCTTCCGCCGGGCCATTGTGTGCGGGCGCAGGCGGCGGCACGGCCCGGCCCGGGGCTGCCCCTTTGTGGGCTCGGCCTCGGCCCCGCCGCGCTTTGTGCTCGGGGAGCGCCGCGGGCCCGGGGAGGCGGCCTGGCCCCGGCCAGCTCCCGGCGGGCCCGGCCGCCCAGGAACGGGTGCCGGCGTACGTGGGCCGCCGGGTCCCCTCGCTGACATTACCGGGAGGGCTTCTGGCTCTTACCTAATCCCCCGAGAGCAAAGAGGGCGGGAGGGTTTTACCCATCCTGCGGCTTCCCCTTAAAGCCTAAAAGGCTGGGGACCTTCGTGCTTTCCCCTTCTCCACGGTTTTAAAAGGACGGGAGACAACAGCGTTTGTAGCGAAAGGCAAGGCATCTTAAGTATTTCTTCAGGAGAAGAACCAAGTTTCTTTTTCGGAGGTGAGCTGGTGGCACTTTCATTTTATGCTTCTATTGATAAAATATTTCTCCGGTGTTCTCCGTGCACCCTCCTTTTCAGCCAGTCTGGGTGAATATTGTCTCCGTAATGAGCAGTCTCAATCAATAGATAAAGTGGTTTGATTTGTTTAACGTGGCACACGAGTGTGTGTTAGGAAGCTCACGGCTAATTGGACTAGGTCACGAAGGACATGGGATATTCCACGCTCGGGACATAGTTTCAGTTGTCTGTTTATCTCCCTTCTAAACTGAGACTAGCACCGTGCATTCCAGAGGGGGAGGGAAAATGGAAGGGACTGTTCTCAACCCTGATTTAATCAAGCTGGTCTGCAAGAAGATTGGAGTTACTGGAGTACAGGTACACTAATACGGTGCTTTTTAGGGTAAAGCTTGGCTCTCTGGACTGTTCATTCGTTGCAGAAAATAACTTTGAGGAGGATACCTAAAGTAAAAGTGTAATGCTAGAAATTATGTTCATTTCAATGGAAAGTAATTTTCTTAAATAGCTTTGGCCCTTTTCACAGCAGTGGAAAATCATAGAGGAGAGCAGAAGAATAAGACCTATCCTTCAGTGATACAATTTTAGAAATCTGTTGTGACTCAAGAATTCTGAACCTGATGACATGATGGGCATTTTTGACCTGAAAGTACATGAACAGATGAAGTAGCTTAACTGTTAATGTGCCATTTCTGTTGATAAGGTTTGAATGCCGTAGTCCAGTTGGACTGTAGTAAAGGAGTTAGCTCAGAAATTCAGTCCTCCAGCTGAGTCGGTGAGAATTAAGGGAAGTAACTGCTTTAAATAACATGAGTACTTTTCGTAGTTAGGTTTGAGTAGTGTTGCTGCTCTTGGCTTAGTGTGAATTGAGAAAGAAATCGTGCTCAAATGTCAGACACCTGCCTCTAATTTAGAAAGGGGAGCATGGGCATGTTCATGTGAGAAGCAACTCTGAAAATTCAAAGTCAAGTAGGACAGTTTTATGAATTATGGTCTTCAGATAAAACATTCTGGAAGATTATTCATGCAACTGCTCTTGGAGATATGATGTTCTTAATTTTAAGTTAGAATCACTTTGCTTTATTTTTCTTCTGTAGTAGTGCTTTTAGTCTTGTAACTGTCAGCTTTAAAAGCTGGAGTGAGTTTTGCCAAATGGATTATTAGGATCTTTTTTGCTTTAACGATTGTCTGATGTTCAGGGGCTAAACTGATGCAGAATAGTCAAGGTAAATGAATGAAATTTGAAATTCTCGACACATACAAAGACCTCAGTTCTGCAGTTGTAGTGCATGCGGGCAGAGCGTGCCCTGTGTTTGCAGCTGCTGCCTGTGGTTACCTGAGTTCCTGCTCCGTGCTCCTGGTGCTACCTGCTGCACACAGCAGCACTGAGTGAGGATGCAGGCAGGCTCTGCTTCATCTCAGCCATCACGTGGTGCCTGAGGCTCAGGATCTCAGCTCCCAAGTTTACACTCTTAAATGTCATGAACATTGTAGATGCAGATTTTTTTTTTTTAACTCGGTTTTTTGCCTTTCTGTTGCTTTAGTTTATGAAGGGAAATTAGCACTGAAGAAAAGGGGAAAACTAGTTGTAATTAAAAAAATAGTAAGGGGTTTTTGTGGGGTTTTTTTTTTTTACTTTGACAAAATACACAACAGAGACATAGTGTTACCTTAATAAAATGTTTTCATTAATAAGAATGTTTCATTAGTAAGAAAAATTTGTTGTAAGCGGGTTGCTCTTCAAAGCGTACATGCTGTTCCTGTCCTAAATGTTCAATGTCATGATAAAAATGTGATTTTGATGTGTGTTTTCTCTGTACAGTATCACCCTGTGGGCTAGAAATTGGAAGATATGCATAAATACTGTGTTGTTACCATGAGTTCTTACTTCAGGTTTACCTGAGATTTTGCTGTTAGCACTTAATTACATATAAGCAAAAACCTTCCTAAGCCAGTGACCTGGGGTTGTTTGACATGCCAGGGTATGTCCAGCTGTTAGCTTTCCAGTGGAGTAAAGGAAGACAAAAACCAGCGTTTATGCCACATTAATTAGTCTTTAAGTTTTGTGCCACTAGAGCGAGATTCTAATTCTGATCCAAACTGCATACCATGCTCCTGTAATGGCCAGGACAGCTATTATAAATATGTGCCTGTTTGAGTGACTGTATAAAATGGTGATTCTTTGTGTTATCATAGGAATAATGAGAGATTTGGTTATTAATTCCACAGTACTTTAATCAGATAAAGTGCTAGATAATTACAGCTAACCAAATGGTCCACTTCTGATTTCAACTTGATTTTCTTTATACAAGCTGAATATGAAAAGTGAGGTTGGCTGTGTTTTCAGGGAGGAAGTAAAATGTTATTTAAATGATAAAATCTGTATTTGTCCTCTTGCATCTGGAAAAACTAATATAAAATTATAAAATACCATGGATATATTCCAGGGCAATTGATACAAGAAGTGCAGTAAGTTGCTCTGTAGACAGTTGCTGGCATTTTCCTTTTTGGTCTGCCTTACCCAGAAAGACATTTTTATCTCTTCATGTAGCAATTGATGACTTTGCTGGACATGAAGAAAAACAAGGAGAGTGTAATGATAACTTTGGCTGCTTAAAAAATTACTCATCCACTCCTTAAAAGTGAAAGAGAAGTTCTTTCAAGTGTGGTTTGTGTGGCCGGGGTGGTTTAACCCCAGCCGGCAGCTCAGTACCACACAGCCTCTCTCTCTTGCTTCCCCGTCTATGGGATCAGGGAGAGAATTGCCAGAGTGAAAGCAAAAAAAAAACAACCCTCTTGGATTGAGATAAAGATGGTGTAATAGGTGGAGGAAGAGCTGCACGCACAAGCAAAGCAAGCCAAGGAGTCCTTTCACCACGTCCTGTGAGCAAGGCGGGTGTCCAGCCATGCCCAGCAAAGCAGGGCTCCATCGTGCCTGGAGGTTACCTGGGGAGACAAAATCATCACCCCAAACATCCCCCTGCCTCTTCTTGCTCACAGCTTTACCTGCTGAGCACCATGCCAGATGGTCTGGGCTGCCTCTCTGCTCAGCTGGGGTCACCTGTCCTGCTGTGTCCCCTCCCAGGGTGTTCACCCCCAGCCTCCCACTGCTGGGCTGCCGAGAGAGGCAGGAAAGGCCTTGGCCATTGCAGCCTCTGCTCAGCAACAGCAAAACCATCTGTTTTTATCAGCACTGCTTCCAGCACAAACCCAAACACAGCCTTGTCCCAGCCGCTGCAAAGATAATGAACTCTACTACCCAAAGCAAAATCAGCACGATGGCGTGGAGTGGTTAAATATTTTAAGGTTCTTTTCTTGAATTCTTACACATAGTACTGAACAGAGCAAAAAGTAATTCAGTCTCTGAAGAAAGACAACAGTCACTTTTCCAGGTGTGGGTTTTTTTTTTTATGCTGTCAAGGAGGAACATTTAAAATGCCACACTTTCAAGAGTTACTTTCAAATACGTGTTCAGATGAAGTATGTGGAAGGAAAATTGTTCTTTAAATTTTGCTAATGTATGGATTGTGCAAAGGTTTTAACTGGAGTGGGAGTATTTTAAAGTAATTTGGTGTTAAACTGCAGGAAGGAAAGAGCTTTAAAATAAATCGCATAAAAATTTCTAGAGTTGGTGTCTAGCTTAGAAATGTACATGTGTTAGAAGGCTTATCTTTGTTGTTTCTGTTTGCTCCGTGTTACAGATCTTTCATGAGGGAAAGTTATATGTCTTATATATTTTACAAGGGGATGACAACTGCAATATAAGGTTTCTGTTTTGTAAACCTTGGTACAAGTTGCTTCATGCTCAAGTGAGATGTAGGTGTTAGTTTGAAGTCGGGTTTAAAAGGTTTTTTTCCCCCCTGTGATTTTTTTCAAAAGTCTGCGTTATTCCTGAAATACGTGGTTAGTTGTTGTTAACACATCGGTGCTAGGGAAGGAGAAATAAATACCAGAGGATGTAGCACTGCTCAAGCTGTGGCACATCCAAGGTACAGTCGCTGCTGGGCTGCCGGCGTTCATTTGCAGTGCTGGTGCCTCCCATGGGAATGTGGAACGGGGCAGTTTCAGCCCCAGGTTCTGTTGCAGACTCCCCAGGTGTGAGGAGAGGGTTCCTGTTCCCTGGAGCCCTTCCCGGGGCGGCCACCCGCGGAGCCTGGGCTCAGCCCTGCTGCAGAGGTGTCACCCTCCTCGGGTCCCTGTCAGGGCAGCCTTACAGCTGGGCCCTCCACTGCCGCCGGGGTTTGGGGCTCCCTGGGCTACCGGGAAGTGCTCAGTGCCTGTGCAGGACTGTTCTTGCTGGATACATTAGCTTGGAGAGAAAGAAAACCAGTGGGGAAGGAGCAGGCAGCACAACACTCAGTTTGGTGGCGGCCTGCTTTGGTTTGTTGTGGAAACAGTGGAATTGCACTGCAGCATCCTCTGTGTGTGAACCTGGTGTATGGAGCCTGTGTCTGCTGGGTCATTCTTCCTGCTGTAGATAAACCATTTTCTTGTAGTGCTGTGTGAAAGCTCTTAAGAAACATTGTAACTGGGCAGCTTTCTTAAAAGTGCTATTAAAATATTGAAGAATCTTTAAAACATGGCATGTTGCTACTTTGAAAGGTAGTGACTAACTCCTTTCTGTAAAAATGGAGTCTTGATTTTTTAAATTAACCTCATTACCTTCTGTCTTTTTTTTTTTTTAAATCAATATGTGTCTGCTACAGTTCTATATTTTAATCTTCTTAAATTACCCAATGTTGTCTTGGAAATCACGTGTTAAACATGCTTTGATATACATTTTTGTGTTGACACCTGTATGACCCCTCTTTAAGGTGTAAAAGAGAAACTTCTCGTGTTTAAAGCTGGTCACTTTGCATTAAGTCTTGCTCCCTTCTGTCTCACAAAGTGCATGTACAATTGTCTTCTTGGAAAAGTTGTGAAAACGCTCTGCTCAACTAATACTTTGGTTTCTGAATTACTTTAATTTGAAGTATATATGCACATATATATATATAAAAGTCTTTAGAGTCACAAAACTACTTTCACTCACAGGAGTTTCCCCCTTTTTGTGCATGTAGGCATCAGCACAGTTGGGAGTGAATTTGTGTAGGGTTCATCTCTCCGTGGCCGATATCTGTGTGATTGCACAAGTGCACTAAGGATGTCATTTGGGGACTGGTTGCGCTGGTGTGACTGGGAAATCATTTGGCTGGCAGATGTTGACGGTGTACCATGAAACTTTAGTGTGGCTTTGTGCTGGGTCAAGTCTAATCATTAGAAAGGAAATTTTACAGATTAAAAAATATGCATTCTGAAATAGAAGCTGAGGTGGACATTGTTCCAAAACAGCACCTGTAAAGCAGTTATTTTAAGAGCACTTTTGTGCATATTAAAACCAGCTGCTGACCTGAAAAGTTTTGTTTTGGAGTCAGGTGTTCTGTTTAAGCAAAAGTTGTCGTTCCTTGCACAGTCATAATTTATCCATGGATATACAGGTGCTCATCTACTAGTGGAGTTGAGTGTAGGGAAAAAGAGAATTTCATTGGAAGCTTTTCTTCAATGTGCATATGAGGAAGTAGACTTAAGGTTACCTATGAAACTTTAAATTTTTTATTTCCCTTTCTTTTGAATGCTTGATCCTCCAACCTATTCTAGTTTTGTCATACTCGTGTAAAAGAAAAAGGCTAAAAAGTACTGAATTTTACAGCCGTGCTTTAGACAGTGATTCACAGCTAAAAATTGATGTTTGAGATTCAGCACTGCAACAGACTCAAGTTTTGATTTTGAATACCTAACCGAAGAGAGGACGGTATTTTGCAGAGAAAGACAGTGATAGGTCTTGAATTTAGAAAGTGCAGATAAAGAGGACATGAAGTAGCAGAAAAATATGCCTGCTCCTGTTATTTCCAAACCATTTATAGTATCTTGTTTTTAATTTCTGATGCAGACTCAGGCCTGACTTCAGAGTGATTATGACAGAATTTTAATTTTGTATGCCATGAAGCAATTCCCAAGCAATACAAATAAGTGAAATGGTGTGTACATTTTACTTGGCATTTGAGATGTACCTGGTCAGAATTTAATAGCAATAAAAGAACATGTAATTCTCTTGCCCAAGAGCTTTTTTTTTTTTTTTCTGCTGAATTTAAATAACCTGCTTGAAAATCTGGGTACTTGAAGCTTCAGAGAAAAGGATGAGGGATTTTTTTTTTTTTTTTTTTTTTTTTTTTTATAATTCAAGGATCCCTCTAAAGAAAGGTTACTTTACTTTTCATAAAATCAGGAGGGCCTTCAGATTAGATCCAATAGAAGCAGTGAGAAGGGTGTTGCCAGTGTCTCCATAATTTGTCTCTTTGATGTACAAAACACTGGAATGAGTCGAGGGCAGTTATCCATATGTGAGCAGGAGTTGGAAAGTAAACAGTGATTGAAGTCTGGTGATTGCGGACTGTAAAAACTGAGATGTTAAATAATTTAACAGTGTCTTTTAGTGTGAAATGACATTCAGTTGTTACTAACCCGAAGTAAATTTGAATAGGGTCTAACAGGGTTAACTTGGTATCCTTATCAAGTAATTTCATTCCTTTTTTGCATTAATGGGCGAGACTCACAGCTCCTTGTGGTTGTTTCAGAGCTGTGAAAGGCAGGGGAGTCCTTGGCTGTGGTGACTCAGAAACTCGTGACAAAACAGGAACTAACCCCGGGTCTGCCCTGCCGCAGACTTGGGCTCTGCACCACTAACCTGGGTTTGGTTGGCTTTTTAAAAAGGTTTCAGGGAGTGCTCAGTCTCTTCATGTAACACGGTGGGCTGTGACATTAGCAGCTCCACCCATCTCTGCTCTGTGCTCAGGTTGGAAACTTCCTGCGAGACTGCTCTTATTTGTGAGTTAAAGCTACATTTTAAACCTGAGGGTTTGATGAGAAGCTGTGGGACTGTTGCTCTCTGCAGCAGTAATCAGCCTTGGCTGCAGAGTTGCCAGTAGCCGAATTTGAGAAGTTGATTAACATTTTAATAAGTATTTAAAAATATTAATTGTTGTGGCAATTGAATTTTCATGCGACAATATTACAAGAAACAGTTGATTCAGAATTGATGAGTGGGGAAAAGCTAAATCACTGAAATAAAATAGAGTTGGTTCTAATGGAGGCACATGGGCTTCAAAGAATAGGTTCCAGAAACACAAAGCATGCAGAAATTGGGAGTTTAAAGAAATGAAGTACTGAAAAGTGTGGAACTATCAGAAATGTAAAAATCCCACTGTAATTTTGGACTTCTTTTATTAAGGTCTTACATTGCTTAGAGTCTAAGTTGAGTGCTTTCTGTTTTCTGTCAACAAAATACAAAGACCTGTGGCCTACGTTAGATTCCCACCGCTTTCCTTTTGAATTAGTATGCATAGTAGGCAAATTTTAGTTCCAAAATTCAGAAACGTCCATTTTAAAAATGCAGACTCAATCCTTAACTTTTGAATGCTGTGTGTTTTATTCTCCTTGTGGTTTGTGTCTGTGATAAAATAAATACACTATCAGATTCTTCTAAAAGTTCTTGCTTTTGAAGATTAAATTAATTTTTAAAACCCAGATTTGTAAAATCTCTTAGATTGACTAGAGATTCTCTTAGATTGACTAGAGATTCTGTGTAGTCTCATACTAGAGGCTCTGAAAAATTAATAATTTCTGAGGTGTTAAAAGTTAAAGTTCCAGTGCCACTAGAGTGTGTTCTGTGATGCTGGATGTGTTTGTGTAGGATCCATACCTGACATACCTTGTGGCACCAAGGTCTGGACTCTGGAAGAAGTATCTTGGTTCTCCAAGCCCTCCCATACACGCTTGCCCTACTGAGTTTAGATTGCATAATTTACAGAGGTTCCACTGTCATCAGGACTGCATACAGGAGTACAGAACAAGGGAAGGACCCCAAGGAGAAATGGTTATTTAAAATGGAAGTGTGTACAAACCTAAGCAACGAGCCAGATGAAGACCTCTTTATAAAAGCAGTCAGTGTATGTCATCCTGTCCTGACTTCCTGCAGAGGGGCTTTCTGTGTCACAAGTCAGTCTCCTATAGGGCAGTCTGTGTTTGCAGGTCTCCTTGGTTAGCTCTGGTTATTCTGATGGTCTCCTCCCTACTACTGTCAAGTTATGCAGGAAAAATATTGAACATAAAATAAGTCTTGGATTTGAATTGGAATAGTTATCACAGAAAGACTTGGTGAGTGAAGACACATCAAAGTACAGGTACTCCTTTCAGCTGAGCCTTAGTGAATTAAGGTGGGTGCTTCCATGCCACACCCTCCTGCCAGTGTCAGCCACAGACACAGGAGTGGTGATGCAACATTGCGTGGCAATTACAGCATGCACTGAAGAGTATGGAGTTTGCAAAATCAGACTGAGGAGAGAAACACAGCCCCCAAATTGTCACACGTGGTAGGATTCGCTGTTAATGTTTACAGAGGGGGCTGGTTATTTTTTTTCTTTTTTCCTTTTTTTTTTTTTTCCTTTTTTTTTTTTTTTTTTTAGGAATACTATTAGTGGAATTGTATACAGAGCCCATCTATGATGCCGTGTAGAACAATTGAGTGCTTCCTGTTTGGACACCTCTGAATGGCAGTATGTGTTAGAGCATGAAAAATACCTTGCTTTTCTCTTTGCTGCTGCTCTTACTAGTTCACTCTGTAGTGATCCTTCTGTATGCCTGCCTTACTTTTTATTGTAGCATTGTATGTCCAGAACTTTTTAAAAGGTACCTGTCTCCCTGTGTTTATAGATATTACTGGGCTGAATTGTTGAAGGATGGTTCTGACACAGCTCAATTCAGTGTTCTCTGTGCACAGTGAACAGAAACTAGACACTACTAAAATTAAAAATATTTTCCCTTTTACTTAGTTTGCATAGAGTTACCTGTATTTTCATATGAAGTTTTCTTTATTTTCTTAGATTCTATGATTTCTACCATCTTAATTTTGAGTGCAGAGCGCAGCAGGCTGCAGACAGCTCTGTGGGTGTCTCCAGGCTCCTGGGGCACAGATTGGGTCCACGCCATGGTTTGTGGTGCTCTGGGGTCCGTGTGGGGGCAGCTCTGGGTGTCCTGGGCAAGGAGGGCTCTGGCCATGGGCTGCCTGCTGATCCTGGCACTGGGGATAGAGTTGGGGAAAGAGGGAAGAGAAGGCTCCTGTCAGACAGCACCACCAGGTGCGGTGCAGGACTGTGCAGGACACAGCCTGGAGCAGTGTTTATCACCATCTTCACACCTCTGCTGGGTGGGATTTGGCAGTGTCACAGCAATACAAGTTACTCACTTGCTTTAAAAAGAAAAAATATGGTCAGGTCCAATGTGGAGGCAGTCCATGATCTTTTTTAATGCAAGTATTTGGTTTTGATTTCTGTTTAAAGAGTAGGTTTTCCCTGTGTTTTTGTTCAGCTGTCTATAATTTCACTAGCTAGTTTGTGGCTTAACTCCCTTTTATTATATTAGAATACCAGATATCAGTAATTTTTTATTTTGCTGCTTATACCAATTTATTTAATGTGTTACTGCATTTTCTTTTTTCACAGTGGCATTTGATCAGTTGGTTTTAATATAGTTTAAATTCTCAGGAATTTCTTTGGTAGTTCCTGTAGCTTTTGCTTTCTGTCCTCCTTCCTTTCCTTCCAAGCTCAAAAATCCTGTTTTGCTTTATGATTTGTAGGGAGTCTGAATTTACAAGGAAACCTGTTTTTTTTAAATTTAATTCTACATATAAGGTGTAAAAGCTGGCATGTTCTCCACCTATAGAGTACAGAGCGAGTGTTCCAAACTCGGGTTTTGGCTATTGATCAGACATTTTTAGTTCTCCTTGGAATGAAATTTGGGAGAGGTTTCTTTGCGGAGCTTTGTTCCTCAGCTTGTCTTCCTTCACAAGGTTGGAGAACTATAGCAGCATAGGCTCCAAAATTCTGTGCAGAGGTGGGTATTGAAGCTCTGTTTGACTGGAGAACAGGTTTTTCACTTGTTGGAATTGATTAAGTTCTTTGTTGCATTTAAAATTGAACACTTCAGTCATAGTAGTTGGTTACTAATGTGATTTTGATGTGATCATTGTATGTCTTCTACAGGATACTGTTCCTTTCTAATCTTATCTTACAAAGTTGTTGGAAAGAAAAGTCTGTAACAGTTAGGGAAAAACTTCTCCTGGGCTGATGTTGGATATTCCAGCACATCTCCACTGGAGAAATTGTGAGTGACAGTGGTGGGGCAGAAGTCAAACAGCACTGATCAAAGTCAAGTTCTTGTGTTGAGTTAGAAATAGGTCACTGTAATTTGGTGGTGTAACAATGCTGTTGCCAGTGTTTCCATGGCTGTGTTTGTGTCTCCATCTGCCACACGGGGTGTGCTGAGCTTGGGTGGGCACTGCCATGGCTCCACTGGGGATCCTGTGGGGTACGAGGGACACGTGTGGGACACATCAGAAACGTGGGGGATCAGGGGCTGGGAGCTCACTGCAGTGGTGGCCATAAAGACAGTTCCATGGTTATATCAATCTGTTGGGATTTCCCTTCCTGGTGGTTGGGAAATGGGGTTGGTAGGGAATGTCTCAAGGTGCAAGAAAAAACTGCCAGCAGTTTCAGGCAGACTGGGTCACTGCAAGGTAGTGGGAAATGCTCTAATCGTGTATGAAAAAGAGATGAACTGTACACATGACATTTTGGCAAAGGAAATCATCAAGAGTCTTGACTCAATTTTGTATATTTATTTTGGTCTCATTTTATAATATTCTGTTTCATTGGATTGATCTAGCTTTTGCTTGTTATGCAGGAAAAGAGAAGCCCTGAGGTGTCTGAAGTAACAAATAGCATAGTTAAGGGCACCAAAGAAAACAGTGTCTGGAAGGGTTGGAAAAAACCCTAATTCATTAGTCAAAACCAGAGTGTATAGAGACTAAATTGTATTAAATAGTTGATTAATAATTTATGTCGTGAAGTGTATTGTAAAAACTCCGGAGCAGGCCAGCAGGTCCAGAGGCTGTGTCTGGGCAGGGGGGCACAGTCTGTCTGTCCAGGCCTGCATTTGATCCTAACCATGCCAGGCCCTTGGGATCCAACATCTCCCGAGAGCTGGGAAAGAGAAAATGATAGGCTGCAAAAGGCAAAAACCTTGGGCCCTAAAATGTCTTTTAAATTAAATTAAAGTACTAGTTTCTTAAAAAATATTAGCAAGCTTTTCTCTGATAATTTTTATGTTTGAGTATTTTCAACCTTTCATTTAGCTTTTGGGTTTTGACGTGCTTTGGCTTGTGTCACATCTTGAAAAAAGTACCTTGTCAGTGTTTTTCACAGCTTCATCTTCTCATTTCCAGTGCTCTCTAACAGTACTGTGTGTAAAAAAGTCTTATTCTCAAATATGCTTGTAACAGTTGAAAAAGTTGAAAGATTTTCTATTACTTTGTTGATGGCTGTAATACATTAGGACTGCATTTTGAACAGAAGTCCCTGAACTCAGTTTTGAAATGTTACAGAAAAAATATTGTATTGCATTACATACAGACAGTTTTGATAATTTTTTGTGTCATTTTATCACTCTTCTATGAGACTTTTCCCCTTTCAACCATTAAGATGACTATACAGAGCTTTTGTTGGGTTTTTTTTTCCCCCCAAAACTAATATTGTTACCCTTATAAAGGCAAACTAGAATGCTAAACTCAAGTCTAATCTATTTGATATGGGCGAGGATATGAGAGAAGCAGATGATGCTAAGTTGAATTTGTCAAAGGTGCGCTGTATTCCAGTGGAGCACAAACGTGATTTGTACAATGTGTCTGGAGCTGACACCTTGGTAAGGTGAGAAGCTAGAAGTCGAGGAGTATCAGTCTAGTCCTGTTTACCGTTGTTAATTCCCTGGCGCATGAGGCACGCCAGCTTTTTCAGCTTCTTTAAACTTCTTTAAACTGCTTTCCATGTGTCTGTGCCTCAGCAGAGCTTTTTAAGCCGTGCGTTGGTTGTGTGTTCCCGTTCCCGCAGTATTCGTGTTCTGTCCCCGGGCACTGCGCAGCCTCCCGAGCGCGGCAAAGCCCAGGGGCGGCAGCAGCAGCTCTGACCTGTCCAGGGCCGTGGGTGTGCTCTGGGGACACTGCCACACGAGGGGCAGCCTAGGGCGTGTTTCACGCACCTCACAACATGCTCCTGGGTTCTCAGAAGCTGGTTCTGTGCAGCTTTTCTTCAGCCTTTCTGTTGTGCTTGCAGACTTTCTTGACTCTTACCTGGTGGGATGCTGTATATTGCGTGTCTGCGGGTGAGACTGAGGAAAGCCTTGGATCGAGTGGGCAGCGTTTTTAATAGCAATTGGGCATGATTTGCAGCTGTTACAGTGCTGATGCAAGTCTGCTTGAAAAGGACGTGGATTTCAAGTAGTAGGAAAGCATTTAAAAGATCATTCTCCTTACTGAGATATTGTAGCCTTACTTTTTATGTGACCACGAGAGTTTATCTCGGTGTGTTCTGTGGCCTCCAGTGAAACTTGGACTGCCATGATCTTACCGTCATTACATCAGCATTCCATAATGTCTAAGCTTTTCTGAGCGAGATGTGTGCATCGTGCAAGCCTGTTGACTTGGTTTCCAACTGCTTTATCCTTTTAACTGTTCTCATTTTTTTTAATAGTCCAAGTAGATAATCAAATGCGCCACACTCTTCTAGCTCTGTTAGTAATTTCTTTATCTTGAGATGATGTTTTTGCTTAATTGAATAATATTTATACAAATGGAGAAAATTCCCGTTGAATAGGATTTTACAGATGCAGTGAAAAATGCTCATCTGGAGAATATCCTTGAAATAGGAGGAAGTGATTTTCATGTCTTACAAGAGTTGTGAATGGAGGCTATAGCTTTTTCAAAGCAGTTCGGGGGAAGCAGAGACCTTTCTCGGTGCGCACGTGTGAGGCGCGGCCGGCTGCTCGTCGCTGCGTGTGCGGGGCGGGCGGGGCCGGATCCCGGTCCCGTGGTGGGGCGGGGCCGGATCCCGGTTCCTTTGGGGCGGGGCCGGATCCCGGTTCCTTTGGGGCGGGGCCGGATCCCGGTCCCGCGGTGGGGCGGGGCCGGATCCCGGTCCCGCGGTGGGGCGGGGCCGGATCCCGGTCCCGCGGTGGGGCGGGGCCGGATCCCGGTCCCGCGGTGGGGCGGGGCCGGTTCCCGGTTTCTTTGGGGCGAGGCCGGATCCCTGTTCCTTTGGGGCGGGGCCGGATCCCGGTCCCGTGGTGGGGCGGGGCCGGTTCCCGGTTCCTGTGGGGCGGGGCCGGTTCCCGGTTCCTTTGGGGCGGGGCCGGTTCCCGGTCCCGTGGTGGGGCGGGGCCGGTTCCCGGTCCCGTGGTGGGGCGGGGCCGGATCCCGGTCCCGTGGTGGGGCGGGGCCGGTTCCCGGTCCCGTGGTGGGGCGGGGCCGGATTCCGGTTCCTTTGGGGCGGGGCCGGTTCCCGGTCCCGTGGTGGGGCGGGGCCGGTTCCCGGTCCCGTGGTGGGGCGGGGCCGGATTCCGGTTCCTTTGGGGCGGGGCCGGTTCCCGGTCCCGTGGTGGGGCGGGGCCGGTTCCCGGTTCCTTTGGGGCGGGGCCGGTTCCCGGTCCCGCGGTGGGGCGGGGCCCAGGCGGGTCCTCCCCCGGAGGCAGCGGCGGGCGGGGCGGGGCCGTCCCGGGGCGGCAGTGGCGGGGGCAGCTCGGGGAACCATTTTGGGGCGCGGGGCCGGAGCGCGGCCGCGCATGGGGGCGCGGGGCCCGCCCGGGGCGGTGACATCCGGGCGCGGCGCGGGGCCCGCGGGGGCTGTGGCGGCGGTCGCTGCCCGGCCCGCGCCCCCAGCCCGGCTGTGCTGCGCGGACGCGCCATGAGCTCCTCCGCGCCCCATGACGGGCAGATCCGCCTCCGGCGGGCCGTACTCCTGGAAGGGCGTCTGGTCTGCGTGCTTGCCGGGGAGTAAAACCTGCAAGGGGAAAGGTAGCGCCGTTTGAATTGCCTTATGCGCGGTGTTTAAAGCTGGGCTTGTAGGAGCTGTTAAGTTGTGTCCCGCGGGAGGTCTCGGTAGCCTGTGCATGTCACCTTTCCCAGATCGGTGTCGAGAATGCTTTTAGCCTTTATAGCAACAGGTCGGTGCGTTCTGATGTTACCAAGAACAGCTTTTCTTGATTTAGAGCTAGGAAATCTTAAGATGCATTTTCCCCTTTTCACTCTTACTGTCGGGTAAATTTTTTCGAATATGTACAGTCTTTTTGATAATTGGAGTTAAAGGACCTAATACTCTTGAAAATGACACCTTAGTGTTCCTTAGTTTGTTGCTGTTGCTTAGAAACTTGTTCCTAGTGTGTGCAAATAAAGATAATGAAATAGCAAATATTGCATACAGGTGTTTTCACCTGTAGTAAGGGGTTTGTAACTAAAAATGTGTTTAAACTTTATCTCCACTTTTGTAGTTGTTTTTCCTTCGTTTGTAAATTCCACTGTTAAAACTTCTACTTGTGATTGACTTGTAACTTTTGAGATGGCCATAAAAGATGTATTATTCATCTTTGTGTTAACAGGAGTGATGAAAATGTAGGCTTTGGGCAGGTTTAGGCTTGGTAAATTACAGTCTATAGCCTTATCCAGTGTCTTTCCTGCATGCTAATCTCAGTGGTGTGGTTCAGAGATTGCTGCTGGTTTCCATTCCCTGCCCCTGTGAGTGTTGTGGAAGGTGTGTGAGGGCTGCTCACACAGGAGCCCCGCTAACACTGAGCTGTTCTCCAGTGCCTCCGTACCTTAGAGAGCTCTGCTGGGAAGTGCGTCTGTGCATGAGGTCTTTCACAGAGTTTGTAGGTTGCTTCATTAACTGTTGCATGGGCTCAGCGAGGTGTAATTAAAGAGAGCAGAGCTCACCCAGCCCGTCAGGCTGCCCGGGGAACTGGTCTGACACAGTGGTTTTCACCAGCCTTATCTGCAGGGTACGGGGATCCCTGGATCAGGACATACAGGGTCAGGCAAGAGGAAGCACACACAGACTTTTCTGAAATGTGTGTGCTTGTAATACTTGAAGGGAAAAACACTTCCAGAATTTTACACATGAATATGCTTGTTACTTCCAAGCTCTTCCTGAGCAAACAGTGTGCTCGGCATTGGTTCTCCTGCATGCAGTGGTTTGCTGTGGGGCACAGAGCTGCAGGGTGAGCCCACCTGTAGCTGCTGGGGACACAGAGCAGGGCAGCTGGCAGGGGCCTTGCTGCTCCAGTCCCCTTGCTTGATTTGTCACAGACATCCTAAACTTCTCATCTAAGCTGGAATGCCTCACAGTGGGAAGACAGAGCCAAAAGACACAAACATTCTTGTCATAGCTCTACAATATCAGTTATGGATCAGCACTGAAAACTGCTGCATGGCTGTTTTTCCCATGTTGGGAGTTGGGTATTTCTAGACCACCAAGCCTGAAGTGGAGGAAGAGAGTTTGGTGGGTTGAGATGCTGTCAGTGGGCTTGAGACTCATAAAATCAGTGGCTGAGTATCGACTCTTAGGCACTCGTACTTTCCTAGCTCTGGGGAGAGGTACTTCTGTAGAGGAACTTGGACTTGCCTGTCTCTCATTACTTTTTGAATGTCAAGGACTAAGTCCTTTTGCAGGTTGGAATCTCTTGGTTCCTCTGCTTTGTGCCCTGAACAGTGCATGTCTTGCAAAAGCACGCACAGTATGCTGCTCTGAGCTGTCTGGTCCAAGTATGAGTAAGTTTGTGGGTGAAATGATGCTAAATATGGGAAGCTTGCCTATTGCCTAATATTCCCATGTCAAATAGCGAGGAGATTAAAGATGAGGTTTATTTTGAGAGCTTTACACGTACGTGACAGACCCAGAGCTGGTTGTACTCGCAGAGAGGCACTTAGGGTGGCTGAGAATTGTACTGTGCAACAGAAGCCGATTTTGGATAGCGTTTAATTTAACGGCCCTTTACCTACAAAGGTATGGTTTGATTTTTGAAAACTGTGTTTATTTTTTCAGATAGTGCTAGTATTTCCTTTTCCACAAGGAGGAGGAGAGTTAGGAGTGCAGGAAAACATAACATGTTAAGAAATACGGTTGGTGCTTGTTCCACATCTGTGGAATGCCTCGAGCAAGCTGTTTGGTCAGGCAGCTGTCACCTTTGTCTGGGGACATTGGAAGGGACAGAACTTCAGCGGGAGCTCCACTGAACGTAGAACTTCATTGAGAGGGCCTTTCCGAGGGACTGCAAATATCTGAGTGTTTATGTAGTAGAATGAATTCTCAAATTTAACAAGTGATGTTTGAATTTTTAGTCTTATTCGGGAAATTAAATAAAGTAGTTGCTTTGGGGTTTTTTTTTTGTGGTATCTTCAAAAATGGTTTAGTTAAGGGAGCTGAAGCAGTGGCTGTGCTCTACAAGCTGTAGGCCTCATAGCAGAGTAATGAAGAGTCACTGTCCTATCCTGGGAAAAAAAGCAGGCTAGTAATTGTCTGAGCTGTGTTTTTCAGCTTTTATGGTAAAGATTACACTGTAAACATGATTACTGAGAGGGTTACATCCAGAAGATAGGTTTTTTTCATCAAAAATGCCTTATTTCTCATACACAGCAGCTTAGAATTGTTCCATACACAGAGTTGATGCGCACAAGTGATCTGGGTGAAGCATTTCATAAATGCAATATTAAAAAAACAAACCAGCAATAACAAACTTCTCATTCTTAGCGTGTTTTTACTCCTCTCCCTTGCAGCTTCTGGTAGGTAAATGCCACTTTAGAACAACGAGAGGAACTTCTTTACTTGTCCAGTTTCCGCGTCGTGGAGGTGTCTGCACGTTACGTGTATGACTGATCTGCACGTGCCATACTTGTAGCTGGTATTACACGGGGGGTTTTTGCTTTCGTTTGTGTCTTACTGTCAGGAAATGCAGTGTGCAGAGGCAGTGGAGCGTGGTTAGATCTGAAGTGTGTGTTGTGTGTTCTGTTGCAGAAATGAGCCGTCAGACCGCCACAGCCCTCCCCACAGGTACCTCCAAGTGCACGCCATCGCAGAGGGTGCCCGCGCTGACGGGCACCACCGCCTCCAACAATGACTTGGCCAGTCTCTTTGAGTGTCCCGTGTGCTTTGACTATGTGCTGCCACCCATCCTGCAGTGTCAGAGCGGCCATCTGGTCTGTAGCAACTGTCGGCCCAAACTCACGTGCTGCCCCACTTGCCGCGGCCCGCTGGGCTCCATCCGGAACCTGGCCATGGAGAAAGTGGCCAACTCCGTACTCTTCCCGTGTAAATACGCCTCTTCCGGCTGCGAGATAACTCTGCCGCACACAGAGAAAGCAGACCACGAGGAGCTCTGTGAGTTCAGGCCTTACTCCTGCCCCTGTCCCGGTGCTTCGTGTAAATGGCAAGGCTCTCTGGATGCTGTCATGCCGCACCTGATGCATCAGCACAAGTCAATTACGACGCTGCAGGGAGAAGATATAGTGTTCCTGGCCACGGACATTAATCTTCCTGGTGCTGTTGACTGGGTTATGATGCAGTCTTGTTTTGGCTTTCATTTCATGCTAGTGTTGGAGAAACAGGAAAAATACGATGGTCACCAGCAGTTCTTTGCAATTGTACAGCTGATAGGAACACGCAAGCAGGCAGAAAACTTTGCTTATCGACTCGAGCTAAACGGGCATAGGCGGCGATTGACTTGGGAAGCAACTCCTCGATCCATTCATGAGGGAATTGCAACAGCCATTATGAATAGTGACTGTCTAGTCTTTGACACCAGCATTGCACAGCTCTTTGCAGAAAATGGCAATTTAGGCATCAACGTAACTATATCCATGTGTTGAAATGGCAATCAAACCTCTTCAGGCCAGTGTTTCAAACCGTTGCATTTAATTTAGCAGAAATAGGGTAACCATCTTTGACTGTCAGACAAATTATTTGGTAGATGGAGGGTAGACATAAATGAAGGTAAATAAAAGGAAAGGCTGTTAAATTACAGGAAGCAGTTGCATGTAGTAACTAATATATTTAAAATAAGTCAACAGTAAACCACTGAAAATATATATACACCCAAAATGGGCATCTTTTGTATTAAGAATTGATTCTACAGGAAATGTTGTAAAATAATTCTAAAAACTTGTTTGTAGATTGATTGTACTGTTGAAAAGGATACTGTTCCGTGTTTTTGTTTGTGTTTTTTTCCTCCCCCTTTGACTGACAAGCCATGTTGAGCGGTCTGGTCTCCAGCCACTGCTTCCCCTCCTCCTCCCCACCCCCCCTTTGTAAGTCACTACATAGTATTGCTGCTGTTTGTGTATATTTTTTGTGTATTTGCTAATTTTTATTAACTTCTAGTTTTTCATTAAATAAATATGACTTTCTTTTCTGTAATTCAGGTTTTTCTCTTTTTTGTATCTTTTTAAAATTAATTACAGGTGTCATCTTTTGATATGCATAATTGCTATGGTAAAACTTATATTTCTGTATGTTTGGTAAATTTTGTCTCTTTCCAGTAGTCGGTTCATTGGTGATACTGTTCTTAATTGAGCTATTTGTGAATGTACTGAACTCGAAAGGAGTGCTTATGTTCAAAGATGTGTCAGGAAAGACAGCTCCTTTAAAAACAGGTCTTAGATGTTGTTGTACTTTGAGTTATCTTCTAACAAAAATGAACAATTATTAAGAGCTTTCCAAATTTAAAAAAAAAATAGTAATTCACATTTCAAATTTAGAGATGCTTAGAAAATTGATTGCATCCTTGTATTTGTTGGTTTGCAGTTCAGAGAAAGTATTGTATTACACAATATTTGTATTATAAAAGCAGACCATTTGTCTGAAAAAAAAAGGCAGTCAGAGTGAGATGTTTTCAGTCTTTTTATATTTGTCATTAAAGGATTACCTGGCAAATGAAAAAAACACAGCCAACTTCTGCTTTTTGCTTTAGCTCAAAGTTTGACACGTTGATGCTCTCGCTCAGTTTCTTGTCTTCATGTCTTTTGGTTGTTACTAAAGCAACTGTCTGGAAGTGACTTTCGTATCTCATTTTGGTGACATGATCCACATGACAATGCAGATAAATCTCTTCCAGGTGTGACTGGCCAGCCCCAAAGGCTTTGGAAGGATACTGGGCTTTATGCAGACTGCCTGTATGTGCAGACCTGAACCACGAATGTAAACGGGATTTGTGTTACAAAACAGACACAGACAAGAGCAGGGGAAAAGCTCTTCCACCTGGAGCAGGAAGGAAATGAAATCTCTGTCAAACCAAGTGCTAGCGGACGTGTCGGGGAGCTGGTCTGGCTATTGACTACTTTTGTAACACATTAAAATACAGTTTATTTACTGTGCACTGTCTTAACTTTCTTATCAGAAGTTGATCTGTTAAGACAACTCTTGTTCTTATTATTTTTGATGCATGATGAGGTAAGTAGTTCTACAGGTAAGGAACATAAAAACCCATTGGGTTGGGTTAATAAAATACTACAGAAATAGTTGGCTTCACGTAGTAGAAGTTTCACTCTGAAAATTTGATACTTAGACTGTTTGAACTGTGCACAGATGTAATTTAAAAGATGTACTGCTACCTTGTGACAGTAGATAAATGCTTCCAAAACTCCTGCAATCTAGCATTTTTTTCCTTTTGAATATACAGCCAACTGTTTGCAGTTGTCCAAATTCAGTAATTGTTCTCACCTAGTTAAGCTTGTCTACATTAACCTCCGGTTTGTCTTTACCAGAAAGTTTGCTAAACGCTCTTTTTGGAGGAGCCCACATCCGCCTTGCTCCCCGGTGCCTGCCTGGCTCTGGTGGTGCTGAGGGAACGTGCTGGAGCAGCTGTTGTGGCCCCTGTGAGCGAGGCCAGGGCTGGTCACTGCTGCTGCTGGGGAGGGGTCAGTGGGGCTGCGTCCCCAGGAGCCCTGCCAGCCCTGAACCCTCGTGCTGAGGCGCAGGGAGTGCACTGGGGCACCGTGGGCTGAAGGTCAGGGCTGCGCTCTGCCAGGGCCCTTCAGGAGCGGCCTCTGCGGTGAGCTGGAGGAGCTGCCTGCCGTGCTCAGACAGGTTGGTTCATGTTTCACACAGGACACGAGCTATGGCAGAACTGCTGTGTGCTGACGTACTGTAATGTAAATTAGCGTTGCTCCATTTGGTGTTGAATAATTGTATAAAACCTTTAATATCCGTCATCAGATGGAATTACGGAATTACCCTTAGGCCCAGATCCTCAGAAGTATTAGGAGCCTAAAGAGTGCGAGGATCTGGTAAGTCAGCTACACTGTTATATATGAAAAAAGAAACCATCCAGAAATATGTACGGTTTACTACCTTATCTGAAATAAATGGTGTATTAAAGCCTGGCATTGTCTTAACATTAGCTGTTTATTTTAGAAAGTGCTGTTTTACTTGGCTCTGTTGGGGAGGAGTATTCAAATTCGTCTCTAAAAGATGAAACACAGTAGATCTTGCATTTGTCTGCTAGCACTACCTCCGTGGTTTTTCATTGCCCTTTAAAAAAAAAAAGCCTTAAAATATTTGACAAATGTGGATGTAAATATTTTGATTGTTGTGACAGTTCCTGCTAGTTCTTGTTTGCAGTAGTGCTTTAAAATTAAAGCAGGTGAATGATTTTGTAATCCTGCCTGTCCTGTTGTTTTATCCAGAATCTTTTCCAAGCTGCTGTGATTAAAGCAGTTGTTCCAGTGAGAAAGTTACTATCTGCAGCAGTTTTTAGTGTGGATACAGGAAAGGAGCTACCACTGCCTTTACTTTTGATAAACTTCAGCTATTTTGGGGTATTTTTCTGAGGGACACAAGTTTAATCTGTGGTCCATCTAACTGTTCCTGAGCAGATGCTCCCCAGGGTATTGACATCCCTTCAGAAGTTCTGCCCTGCTCTGGCTCACTGCCGCACAGGATTATTGTGCTCGGGGAAGGAAAACAAAAGGCGCTGAAGTGCGGCTGTAGTGTCTGCTATAATGGGTGATGCTTATGTTTGTTTAAAAAAATCTCAACACAGCAACAGAACCTCCTCCAGCTCTGGCAGCAGGGACAGGAAAAGCTGGCAGTAAATGCCTGGCATTATCTTCAGCGTGGCGTTAAACTCCACCTTCGTGTGGAGTCCGTGGGGACAAGACTTAGGAATTGGAGTGGTGTGTCAGACAGAAAGTCATCCTTTAACTTTTCTGGGGAGCAGCTCCCTGTTTTGCCCTGCTGCAAACCTTTTTTAGCAGTCCTTATTCTCCTTTAAAAAAAAAGCCGATTTGTTTTGTCCATGTGTAAACAGACTCTGCTGGAATTCCGAGCATGTCGGTGCTCTGATAGAGCAGAGCAGTGCAGGATTGTTTCTCCATCTGTTTGGTAAAGGATTTTTCCCTCCTGCTTTGATCAGAAGCAAAGCAGCAGCGCAGAGTTACCAGGCTGGGGGTTTACTCGGGGGGAAGTTTCTCTGCACTTCTTCCCTGCGTGTTTCTCATGAGGCAGAACGTGTTCAGAGACTGGAGCCGTTGTCCCTAGTCTCGGCACTTGGCATGTGAGCGACTAAGAGTAGAGCTCTTAAAATACTGACACAGAAGCAAGTTTTATTTTTATCACTTTATTAGATTAAGTCTTTTGTCGAAGCTGTAAAATCCTCTGTAAAATAGGTGTTGAAATTTCACTGAATCGATTACAATCAGCGCTGTTACGTTCCAGGTAAATCACCTTTGTTATCTAGGAAAATGAAAGCAAAGCAAACTCTAATTTTTAGGCAGCTTCTAGAACAGGCTGTTGTCACTGGTACAGTTTGTGTTTCATAAGCACTTTAGGGTTTGTTTCAGAACCAGCGAACAAGAGAAGGGTGTAACAACATCCAGCACTGGTGTGTGGGGCTGACCCTGGAATAAACAATGCCAAGGGCCCGGATCAGACACTGAAGTGCAGTTCTCACTGAGGTTCAAGGGGGGATAAGAGACAAAGCTATCAAAGGACAGGGAGGCTGCCAGACTTCTTGAACCTTGCATTATTCACAGTGAATAATGATTCAGAATCTTCTTGGCATTGCTCAAATAGATTTCATTTTCACAGGTGAACCTCCAAGCTCTGGCATCCCAGAACCAAGTGGGTTTGTAGTGGGTAGGAATGAAGGACAAGCGCTCTGTCCCTCCAAAACATTACTGGGTTTTTTCATTAAGGCCTCAGGCACACTCCAGCCCCCTGCTGCTGCAGGGACAGCTGTGCAGATGGGAACTGATGTGTTCTGTCCTTTCCTACACAACACTTCCCACATTTCAGTTCTGGCATTGCTTCCTGCGTTTGCCGATGGGTGTCTGCAGTGGCCTTGCTACAAACTAGAACCAAGTGCTGAAAGAACTTCCTAACTTCATTTATTAGGCCATAGTGCTTCTCTTCAGATGCCTTAAGCGTATTTTTTACATTTCAAAACCTTTATTTTCCCCCAACACCACGGCTCCTTAGCACATTATTACTCATTATTCAATTATTACAGATATTTTGTAAATAAGTAAACTTACACTAAATCAGTTTGCTTTTTGAAACAACCCCACCTATGAGCCTCTCTCCTGTTGCACATTATTCCCTCTCTAAGGATGTGACCAGCTGCTGCCGTGTACATACACAGGTCCCTGACAGGCTAAGGAATTTTCTCATCCATCAGGAAACGAGATTTAGGATTCTTTGCTGATAAAAAGCAGCAAACGCCCACGAAGTGCAGTTCCGGGCTGGTAACTGCAGCAGCAGCAGCAGCACCCGCCTTTGGACAGCACTGACACCCCCGTTTAACAATCCCCTTTGGCTCACAGCTGTACCTGACACCGAAATGCGGCTGAAAGAGATCAAGGACTATGGAAGTGGAGAGAGAAGAACGCTCAGCCCGTGCCTAGAGTTTGCTGTTGAAGTGCTCCAGGCTGGCCTTGACCGCGAAGCCGCCGTCGAAGGCGGCGTTGAGCACCTCGTCCAGGCACGTGGCCAGCACGAAGGTCAGCTCCTGCCGCACGGGCGCCGCAATCTCCTCCAGATCCTTCTCGTTTCTCTGGGGAATGATAATTCTCTTCAGCCCAGCTCGGTGTGCTGCCAGCACTTTGTCTTTAATTCCCCCAACCTAAGGAGGAGAAGAAATACATGCATAAAAACAATTAACTAATCTAATAATTATGGTAACGTCACATCGGGAGTTAAATTTTGGACGGAAGGTTCTGCCTCCCTCAGTCATTTAGGAAAGCAATTAAAAATGCAGGGTCGTAGCTCATCACGTGCTTAATGAGGGAAATACGTTAATATGCTACAGAAAGAATGCCGTAACAGCTAATAACGAGAAAAAAAGATTTAGGGGTGCAGGTACAAGAGAATCAGTAGTGGAAAAGTCGTTGCTTTTCAGGAATTTCTTTAACAAGAGTGGCCTTCGCTTCATCTTTTTTATATCATGTGCTGAAATCCTGGACCTGCATTGGAACAGAAGAGTTTTCAGATAAAGGCGGTGTTAGATTTAGGGGGAAAAGAGTCTTAAAGAAGCAATGTTGTGAAAAATAACTTGAGCTGTACAACAAAATACACACTGCAAAGCAAACCTGTGGAGCGGAGAGGCACTGCTCCACTCAGCCTCTGGGTCGAATTGCTAATGAGATGTAAACAGGGGGGTTAAATTAGTTTTTCTTAGAGCTGTAGCTTCTTCCTCCAAACTCCTTTCTATTCCTAAAGACCATCTGAGAGCAGAAACTTGTAATTTTACAATGCTTCAGAGGAGAGGAAGGGCCTGTACAGTGCAAAGGGCAAACCCTGGGCTGCTGTGACCCAGGGCAGGGGTGAGCCACGGCTCTGGGCAGCGCTGCACACTGAGCAGGGGCAGCCCCTGGGACTGCAGTCACTGAGAGCAGCAGGATTGCAGACTAGCTGGGGAAGGAGCACGGTGTGGTGTCACATTCACAGGCAGCTCACCTCTGCACAGCTTCAGCAGCAGGCACACAGTGGGCACTGCCTGGGGCAGTCAGGACAGGCTGGCTGCAGGGCTAAGCTGGCTCCCAGCAGAGTCTCTGCCCCCAGAGCCTCCCCAGGTGCCTACCAGGGCACCTCTAGTTCAGTCTCCTCTGCAGCAAACAAAATCCTGTCCCTGAACTCCAGCTTCATCCTCCTCCTGGCCATCATTTGGTGTGAGATGACAACTCCCACATCTGCTTCAGCACCCGTGCCAGGCTCCACTGACACTTTTAACTAAACTCTGTTTAACACCTGCTTTCCTTTCCTGCTTTGACAAAGCTTTATGGAAACCCCGCTTGGCTGAGCTACATCCAAGGACCAACATTTGAGAGAAACCCAGAAGCAGATCCCTGGATTTGGGAGTAACCTGTGTGCAGTTACTGTGAGAGCTTTAAAACAACTTTTCAAAGACACCAGAGGTAGTTCTATTCCAACAGTCTGAGGAAGCACGTTTAGAAACTGCAGTGCAGACTTTGGAGCCATCTTTGCAGTTTAAGACTTTGAGGTTTCCTTCCCAAGTAGACACTTTAAGGTATTTTCCCAAAAAGCCACATCAAGGCTGGCTTGAGCTCGAAAGACAAAGCAGAGGAGTGGGGCAGTCCTGCAGCAGCCTGGCCTCTTCCAACTGCAGAGACTGCAGTGGTGCCAAGGAATGATCCTGCTGGGCTCTGGATCCACTCTCTTCTAAGTGGCTATAAACAGATTTTATATCCGAAACAGGGACAATTAATACAACTTAGCTCTTTTCTCCAATGATGCTTACTGGAAGAACAAGGCCTCTCAGTGTAATTTCTCCAGTCATGGCTACATCTGAGCACACCAGCCGCCCACTGAAGAGTGAAGCAAGGCAGGTTACTATGGTAACACCAGCAGATGGTCCATCTTTTGTGACAGCTCCAGCTGGGAAGTGCAGATGGATGTCAGTGTTGTCAAGGAGATCAAAACTTCCAGAAGCTTAAGGAAAAAAAAAGAACAGTTTCAATGTTAGAAATCTAAACCCATTTTGTTCCCGGTCTTTAGTCTAAAAGCCCACCAAGAACTAAAAGCCCTGGCGCTATTTATTAACAGTGGGCTGAGAAAACACAATATTGCAGCAGCCCTGAAAGAGAAATCCCAGTGAGCTTTCCTACACCCAGATTCCTAGAAAAACCTGTAACATGATAACCCATTAGCCTGGCTTTTGCGTGCATTGGGAAATCGAGAGTAGGGATTAATGTGGAAACCAAGGGATTTCTACACAGAAGTTCTATGTCCCAAACAATCAGTGTCAATGTTTGGAGAACACGCCACAGAAACTCACAATTTTAATAAAGTGAAACTCTTACTTATGGCCTTCCACCTGTAATGGAGTACGTGGAGCGTGAACCAGAGATAAACATGCACACAGGTAATGCCTGCAGCACACATTCATTCCGTTTTGCTTTTTAACCTATCTAAACTTCCAGAAATACTGGAAGATATGTGACAGGTACTGGTCAATTATTTGCCTGATCAGCAGATGATCAATCTAGAAAGCACAATGCCACAAGTCCTGGGAGGTTCAGACAAAAAACAGGTAAAATGTTCTTGCCCAGAGCCTTATCGCAGTGCAGTTCCACGGCTGCCATACAAACCTAACATTCCCAAGATACTGAAACTTAAAGACTACGAAAACCTTTTAACAGAACCTGTCGGAGAAAAACTACAATCTTCCAAATCTGTGTCCATCATGAAAATACCGCCGGAAAGCTTGAGCGTAAAAATGAGTCAGAGGCAGCGTCTGCCACAACCAAGGAGAAGCACCTTGGCACTGAGGCTGCCCACAACCTTCCAGGCTCGGGCAGGGAGACACAGCCCGTGTCCCGCCAGGCCACAAGCGCCTGGGCTTGGCAGCACCCGGGAGCGAGCTCCCCCAAGGCAGCGCGGAGCTGACCTCATCTTCAGGGCAGCACCGAGGGTGCCGCGCGGCCCCGCAGGGACCGGCAGCGTTCCTCAGCAGCTGCAGGGAGCGGTGCCCACCGTTGGTGAGCTGGAATCTCTTGGCGTTGCTGCGCAGCCAGCTGATGGCCAGGTGTGCCGACTCCTTCATGACGTCGCCCAGCTGCCCGGTGAGCGTCAGCTGCCCCTCGCCGTCCATGCGGCTGGCCTCCACAAACATGATCTCGCCGCCCAGCGGCGTCCACGCCAGCCCGATGGCCACCCCCGGCTGGTTGAGCCGCTCCGACACCTGAACACAGGGAAACAGCCGTAATAAACCACTGCAGGAACAGTTCCACAGGGCGCTTTGACACAACTGCACCCATCAAAACACTGCGGTCAAGCCAAGCGTCCGATCTCTTGTATTTTATTTTATTATTTAATGCAGCAGTAGTTGTGGATACGTGTAAACACTAACTACGCAACAGGAGCTGTATGTGGCAGCTTAGCTTAGGGCCACGGCAGACATCTGGGCGTGTCATCCTTGAAACATTCCCCGCCCCCCAAACACCCTAAGAATCCTTCTCCTCAAAGGACTTCCAGTATTGGGTCAATCCTGACTGGACGTTTACGTGACTTAACCCATCCGCCGGGTGCGTCTGCCCTGTTACTCCTGTGACAAAGCCACTTTTGCTCCCCAGTGCTCCCCAAGAGCCTTTTAAAGGTGGTGGCACTGCCTGAGCTGTGGCCGGCCAAGCCCCCGATGTCGTTCCCTGCAGACATTTACAAACGCTTTGGAACAGCAGGAAGGTGAACGCGTTCCTAGGCCAGGCAGAGGGGACACCCGACAGAGTCCCCTTAGGAATTACAAGCAGCCAAAGCCAAGGAAGCCACACAGCCCCTTCTGCTTCTCCTGGGGCTCTCCCGTACCTGTGCACAGGCATCAACATCCTGCCTTTTGCTCTCACTAGCACGATTCAGCTAAGAATCAATCTTCCTTTTTCTAGCATTGAAGAAAATTGTACAGAACTGTGTGTTTCACTTTTATGGTATCAAAAAACCTCAGCAAGCATTTTCATTTTTGCTAACATCCGTTTCTATATCCAGTCCCTGTGTGTTATTAGTTACAGTGATTTACTCTGATTATTTTAGAAACTACTTGGTAACTCAGGTTAACAGAGTCAGTTCATCCTGGTCACAGGAAGTCCAGCAGCGCTGGAACATTCCCCTTGGGGCTGGACACAATGCTATCTTGGCAAACCATCACGGTTTCAAACATTACAGGTGCAATGAACAAAATTAACCGTCCACACCCTCTTGAAGCCAAAGCAGCCAGCAACAGGGTTTGTGGATTTGGGGGTTTTGTTTCAGGTTTTTTAGCCTGGATCAACTGAAAACGGTTTAGAGACGGTTTGAGAGCTCAGGGTCAGAACACAGCAAATGAGACGAGGAATCAAACCCCAAACAGTTCTAAGGACTCAGCACTTAGCACAGCTTCCTCTGTCCTTTGACTAGGCAGGTACCTCCTCCTGCTTTCACGAGTCAGTTGAGATCTGACGAGAGAAACTGGCTGTGTAGTGGGTGTCGATCACCTTTGGACCACTGTTTGTGACCTGGTGCCTCCGAAGCCAAGCAACCTCTCCTGCTGTCCTGGGGAGAGACTGGAGCACCCCTGCCGTAACCTCCCCAGCTGAGCCCGGCAAATGCCAGGGCAGCTTTCGGATCTGGCTGCAGAAAAGCCCCACGGAAATCCCGAAACGCAGCCAGAGCCACAGAACGCCCAACACTCAGGGGAAAGCACACTGGACCACGTGAGACACCCACAAAGTGTCCAGGGAGCCACACAAGACTGAATCGCTCCTGGCAACTCTGAAGAATTTCTTCTCACCAAAAGTCAGACGAATTTAAATTGGAATAAATCCTTTCTTACACTTCCTAAACAACTTCAATTAAAAATGACCACTCGAATCAGCTGATGGCTGGTGCTGCCTGTCAGATGATGAAGATGTCACTGGCCTACACGGAATCCTGGGCTTTGAGAATTTTTGTAGATGAGAGCAAACCAGCTGTGATTTAGCTGTACCCGGAGTACCTGGACATATGGACGTGACATAATAAAACGCATGTTATGCATTTTAGCTGCCAGGACACTGCAAAAATTAAAGTCTTAACATTTAGCACAGTCATTTACAAATTTTAGAGTATTTCGGTACATCTGCAGTTTTGGAGCTACGCCAGGTCAGTGCAATGGACAAGAAGCTGCTAAGTCCCTGATTCACAGTGGGAAGATGAGAACCAGTTCATCGCTTGCTGGCCTTTAGCATGTTTGTTTCCCTTCCACAGGTTCTCCCAGCCTGACTGTACCTTTTTTCTACTCCTCTGATTCATTCCCTGGCAAATCACTGCTGGCAAAGCACGTTAGCAGTGGCTTCCCTCTGAGGGAGGAGGATTTCCCAGAAATATCACCACAAGACTTGATAGATCGGCATTTTTATCTAAGAACTAAACCTGTGCTTTGGCCAGGTTTTGCTTGTGAAAGACACTCTTAATTTTTTCCCTAATTAGAACTGTGCATGTCCCATGAAACAGAGCCATTCTTCTATGGCATCTGCACTTTCATTTCCTAGAACAGGCCATTCTCCTGACCTGCAGCTTCTGTCCCTTCAGCTTCACTCAAGTTCTGAGGCTACAAACCAATCCTGAGAGACCTGCCTGTGGTGCCAATATTTTGTTACTCAAGCAGAATTAAGGGTTGAAAGGAAAAAAAAAAAAAGCTAAAAAATCCCCCAAAACACAAAGTAAAATCCAAGCCAAAAATACAAATAGTTTGTTATAAACCCACTGGATATGTTAGAAACCCTTTCCCCCACACGTGCGCTGTGCTGAAATATTTCATTCAATCTTCTGCACTTGAAACTGTCAAGATTATTCTTTCAAAGCCTCACTGTGTGATTCAATCCAACAACTGCTCTGTAGAGAGACACCTAAGATTGTTTGTTTGTGATCAATTAATTAATCCAGCAAGTAGGAGCTGAATATTCTGTCACGCCTTCCTGCTGGGAGAGCTGTGCAGACAATAGCCAAGCGATGCCCTGGAAAGGTGAAAGATGAATCCCTGTGTCGGGAATTCCCTGAAGAACAAGAGCTCAATGAAGTCGTGTCATGTTTTCAGTTCCATGAGCTCAGCCCTCGCAGGCACTGACACTGTGGCTGCCTCCACGGTGTCTTTGTTTCAGCGGCTGATGAACGGCCGCACGCAGGCCCAGGGCGCAGATCTGAGGTCCCAGAGAGCGGACCCAGCCTGTGCGCACAGAGCAGAACCCCCGGCAGCCAGGCTCAGACACCTGCCAGAGCAGCAGCTCTGCTCCTTCAAAGAACCGGGGGGGGCTTGAGAAAATTCTAAGGACTAACACAGTAGCTGGGAAAAGTCCTGAAAATAGGAGTTACGTTGTTATCTGAGCAATTTACATGGAAAAAAACAAAGCGTGTACTGGAAAACAGTCACTCAATAAATACAGCAAATAGTACATGAAAACAAATCCTGGGCTGCTTGGGGAATTGATCTGTGTGGATTCAACTCTACTTCTCTCTATGCACTAAATTCACCTTCTAAATACAGAAATGTTAACAAAACCTTTTGATACAGAAGTCACAAGCTTCAGTCAGTCTTATTTCAGTTTACACAGGCTAGCAGATCCATGAAATGCTGATCTGCAAATTTATGGCACCTATTGTGGACCCCACAACAAATAAACAAAAAAACCCTCACAAAATAAAACCCCCACCTAGCACTCCTGTGTTTGTACACTTGAAATTAAGAACCACACTTTAAAAATTTTTCTTGCATTACTTAAAGGTACAGAAAAAAGACAAAGTAGCAGAAATTATATTCCAACACAGGCACACTACCAAATTTAAATGAATAACCAACTCCAGAAACAAAACTGACACCAGGCAGAACACCTAAGGGAAGTCCCATATTAAGCACTGAATTTTTCCATTTGTGTGCTTTTCCTGTGGGGTACAGAGGCTTCTGAGAGTTGGAAAGAACAAAGGTAAGTTGCTGACAACTCAATCATTTGCCTAAAGAGCAAATTCCTCTAATTCCTGAAAGTAAAAACTCAATCATCAAAGAAGCCACGTGAATGCACTGAGCCCAGAGTCCCCAGGCACTGCGCGGTTCTCTTCTGCCTCCCATTCCCCCACTGCTACTGTCTCCGTCACCATCCTCTGTCACAATCAATGGCACTGTCTCCTTTCAGCCTCTTTCCCCACTTCTGTCTCTTCATTAAGAATCCTTCCATGATAAAATCTTCACATCCAAAAGCCTCAGTTCAGGTCCAAAACCTGATTATTTCCTTCACAATCGTTCACTTTCTCCTGCTGTCACAATCACCTTGTCCCCTTCTGGCTCTTCAAATCCCACTGGAAGTCTGGTCCTCTGATTTAGGAGAAAAGAATTTCAAGAGGAAAGTTCTCAGGAACAGAGAACAACTGCACTGTGACCGGTGGAATGAGAATCCCAAACTAACACACTACTTTAACTGATGGCATTTCCACAGAATGGAGCAAAAACACAGATGGGGGAAAGCAAAACATCTGAACTATGCCTACTGAGGAGCAGAGCTGGAGGTGCCTGACTGATCATAAAACATTTTAATAGCTAAGAGTCATTTTAACCTAAAGAATGTCTGAGAACTTCTGGTGCAAACTGAAGTGGTTTTAATACCCCAAACTGCTGCCTGGCTTTAAGGAGGTATGAGGGACAGTCCTTAGCACAGCTGCTGCAGAGACAGGATTCCTGGGTTCGACTTTTGGCTTCTTTCCCAAGACCACCAAACATCCCCCAAACAAAAGCAAAATTGTTTCAAACTGAAAGAAACACCACCACATTCTTCAGCACTGCTGCAGGGACCTTTGCTAACAGAAAAGTCAGGCCATTATGTTATTGACATACCCTGAATAAAAAAAAAAACCAAAACTCCTTTAGGTGAAAACACACTCTGTGGAACATAAAGAAACACGGTGCTGTTATTCACATATTTTGAAGTTGTTAACATTGTATAGACTCAGTCAATAGCAATAATCATGTATCAGTCAGAAACAGCATCAAACAAACAAATGAGGACGTTACCTCCATGTCATACATGGGGGGCCCCAGGATATCTTTCAGAGCATGGAAATCAATTAAAATTGGCATCTCAGGTGGCAGAGACAGGTCAGCTGTGTCACTGAAGGAGTCTGGTTTGGCATCTTCTGTGATGTGTTCTTTGCAGTCTAAGGGAAGAAAATCTAATTTAGGATTTGTAATGGTCTTTCCTAGACAGAGAAGTTTTTTTAAGGTCGTGACAGAGAAAAATGAAATATGCAACAAAATGCTCAGTAAGTTCAGGAAAAAGTGCTCAAACCATCTCTCACAAAAATCTTGTCAAATTAAAGATAATATGGCATGAAATTTAATTATTAAGCCTAAATATGTTCTAACTGTTCATCAATGAAAAAAATTAAATCTAGAGCACTGACAGAGATGCAACTCATCAGCTTAAGTGCATTTTAAACTAATTCAAAGAGCAAAACACATTAGGCTCATTTAAGACTTTGCACTTTTCACCAGATTCGTGCAGAAAACCAGTATTTCCCAGAATCAGAACGGTTTGGGCTGTAAAGGGATGCCTTCCACTATCCCAGGCTGCTCCAGGCCCTGTCCAGCCTGGCCTTTCAAGGGATGGGGCAGCCACAGCTTCTGTGGGAACCTGTGTCAGGGCCTCCCCACCCTGGCAGGGAAGGGTTTACTCCTGCAGGAGGAATCATGTGCAGTGTGGTGTAAGAGAGAATGTGCAGCTGAACGGGGCAGTTCTGACAGTGCTCCTGTTGTGAACAGGAACTCCTGTGCTTTTTGTGTGTTTACAACTGCGCCCCAGCACAGAGCGCCTCCAGCAGAGCCCTCGCACACACACTCTGATGTGACACTTTTCACGTTGGTTTTTGTCTCCTATGACTGCTAAAAAAATTCCTCCACGGCCCAATTTCCAGACATTTCCCAAAACACCTACAGGCATGATACACTCTTCAGGAAGGGCTATAAACCCCCAGCAGCCTGACACTTCTGAATGCAACATACTCAAGTGCCACCGAGGAGGGACCACACAATTAAAGCAACAGCTATGGGTTCAGAAGGGGGCTCTTCCTTCCTTCACTCACAGCATGAGTGGATTTCTCAGCTGTACAATGGCTTCCTTAGCAGAACTGCCTTCAAGTTTCTGTTTTCTCTTTCTGTACAAAAATGAGCTGCAATGGGAACCATGACAATGTCAAGGTCTCACACCCAGCCTGCAGAGGAGCTGTTTGCATGACTGAGCTGAAGAACTTGCAGTCCCTGGCAGGGACTGGGAGCAGAGGGCCAAGGCAAGCAGGGAATCATTTCCCCACAGAATCTGATCCAGGCGCAAGAGGCTTCTCAGCATTTCTCAAGAGCCCTAAGCAGTGCTTTGGTGAAGCATCTATCAGGGAAAAGAAGAACGCTTGGACAATGCAGCTGCTGTAAGGCTCTGGGGCACTCTCAGGGCAGTGCCTCCCTGCCCGGGGAACTTTCCTTCCCACCCCAAACTCCAGCCTCACACACACCTGAAGTCTGCATTACACAGCAACGCACACTGAGCTTCAAGACTCCTGCACCGGATTTTGGCCCCAAATACGGGTTTTTTACTTTCTTTGAATTCTTTCTAATTTTACTTTGAAAAGGAGCTTTCTGGTTCTTCCACTGCACATCAATGCATGCAACTGAAGATCCAAGAGTTCCAACAAGTACAGAAAAACATAAATTACTAATCTAATCTACTACTGTAACGTGAAGAGGTGCTCAGTGGGGCAAAAACAATTCTCAGAATGGATGAATGAGGCGGTCTCCTTTCGCAAGATACAAACTATGCTGTTATTAACCCTGACACATAAAGGCCTTTTTTCCTGCTAATTTTGTGGCAGTGCATTCTCACTAATGCCCCAACAGAGTATCAAGGAAAACATTCTACATCACTATTAACACGACAGCAGCACCTCAGCCTTCATTCAGGACTCCAATCTAACCATTCTTATCCAACAGCCACGGATCTTCCCGTTGTACAACTCGCTGCTCCGTGGCGAAATCCCATTCCTTCACTGCAAAAAACACTGCTTAGTCAGATGCCTCCTCTTGTTCCAGCATGTCTCTCTGCTTTTGTTAAACTACTATTTTTGTACAGAATAAATTCGAAGACATAAATACCGGCAAGTCCAGGAAATTTGACCCTGCATACTATTCTTGCAATTCGGACTGCAATTTCAACACTATTTGATAATCTGAGATGCAATTCATATTTCAAAACAAAATCGAGTTTAAAACCAGCTGGTTTTGTTCTATACCAAGATTTTACTGCCTAGCTAACACAAATGTATTTATTTCACCTAGCTGTGTATACAGCTGAGGAGACAAACTCCTCATAAACAAATCAGGGAATTTGAGGCCACCTGTCCCATTAAAAGAATCCGAAACTCTTGGGTTTATTGGATATAATGAGTAGATCCTGTTTTATAATCTGTAACAATAACTAACTCCACACTTTTTTCTAAAAATGTTAACCTAAATTCTGCCATTATCTAATTTTCTATAAAAGCACACAGTGATGTCCCAAAATGTAATTACAAACTCTAACTTTTTCTTTGAAGGAAAGTGATCTTTACACAAGTGCTGACCATGATGAATCTGTAAAGACACAAGTGATTAAGATTTCCACTAACAATGCCAAATGCACGTTCCCTACCTACCCCAGGCTAACAGCCATAAAGCACAGTACAAGCTAAATGACATATTTATCTAAAACAAGACACCTGAATTCAAGTCTCCAGAATCAGATCTTCTCATTAGGACAGCAGCTTAATCATCTTACAGCTTGAGATAAGTTGGCAAAATAAACTAAAAGGCCAAAAAGTGCCCTTAGCAGAGCTCTGAACTGCACTAGAGGAACCACCTGCTGCTCTGCTGTTACATGTCTGCTTACACAAAAGCAGCATGGTATTGAGTTGTTTTAACATTTAAAAATTGTGATACTAAAAATAAACAACAACACATAGCCCTCCCCCAGTGACCAAAAATAAGTTCAAAAAACCACCAACCAAAAAAAAAGATTATGTTTGTAGAATTTTCCAAGCAGAATCTGCAGCTACTCAAAGATCACAATGTTCTTCAGGAATCTGTCTTCGCAAGTTCCCAAAATAAAACCAAGTCTCACACGTAAATAACGGATTCGTAAGAAAATGGACTCCTTAGAAAACATACTGACAATGAACTATTAAATATAATTAAAGATTTAATCTTAATAGACATTTCGTGGCACAAAAATTTTAAAAAGTAAGACCGCTACCTTCTACAGATGTAATGAAAATGAGAGAATACGAGTCTAAGACTTCCTCAACATGCAGCAATTTCTCATCTCCTCATAAAACAGATTTAAATTAAGAACTAGCAACACAAGTCTTAAAGCCACGGATTTCTAGCCATACTTACTGACCAAGATAGAAAGATAGAAGCCTAACATTTTTAAGCAGTTTTGCACATGACACATTCTGATTTGCTGAATTGCTACGCAGAGATATCAAAAAGGAGCATCAGCATGACAGAAAAGGTTTTAAGTTTGTGGGCAATTAAAGGGGAAATAACATTCTTTCTTTCCCATCTGACTTAGCAGCAGATGCTTCAGCACACAACAGACTCAGAACTCTTCTAGCCCGTCCAAACTAAAAAAAAAACCAAAACCCTAAAACTGCATTTAGGTAGAAAAGGATGGGATTGCTTTTGCTGACAACAGTTCACATTCAAAGCCAGCCATAACATGAAACTGCATCCTAAAAGCAATATTCCACTGTCAAACTGAAATCTTATGCATCAAACTTCTAGGAAGTGTTTCTTTAGGAAGGGAATAATTTCCTGGGACCCTGATTCTGTTTATATTTATTTATATGCTTAAATTTAATGCTCTGTGCTTTTCTTCCCACAGCATCAGAAAAGTTCTCTTTCCACAAAATAATTACATTCCATCGTTTGTGACCTACAATAACAATGTGCATTTGAAACACTTGAATGTGAGGTGTTCACAAAGGAATATTTACATAAATTAACACGGGGGGAAAAAAACAACACTTTAAAAATTAATCTGTATTCAAGCCAAACCTCTGTGAACATTTCTGCCTTTTTGACCTCTTACAGAGAAGTCATTCCAAGCAATTTCCAGGAGTTTCAGGAAAAGGGCCACACTGCAGCCCGCAGAGCTGGGAATCTCTCTAAGGTCAGCAGAGCTGAGCTCAGACCTGAGCACCTGCAGTCACAGCACCCTGGGGCTGAGGCTCAGCAGACTTCATGTGTCAGTTGCCATTGACCACTTTGGTCAAACTTGCATTTAACTTAGAACCAAGCGTTTCACCCACAAAGAGCAGAACTGTTCTGTATTGCTGGGTTATGGAAATATTTAAGTATGTTCAAAGCCTTGGCTTCAACACAAATACAATCCTCATTTCATCACTTTTAGTTATGAAATATTACCTGTCCTAAATCTCCCTTCGGGTCTGAATTAGACAAATTGTTTTTCACTCTGGATATGATGATATCTATCATGATATGATGCCTTAGTGCACAGTTGCTGCATTGTATTCCCAAGGCAGTTGCACTAGAATAGGAAGGAGAGTTTCACGTATTTTTGTGACTCCTAGAATTTCTTGTAGCGTCAAAGGACTGGAGGAGTGTCTCATAAATCTTAGATAGTGTTTCAGTGAAAGATCAGCTAGCATTGCTGTACACAGGGGCAACTTCCCAGAGAGCTCTGAAAAACGCTGAACTTCCTGTGCAAACTCAACTACTGACACAAACCAACACTCCTGCACTCACCAACTTCTCCCAAAAGCTCAGCAGTCAGAGGAGCAAGGAAGGCACTAAAAGCTGCCCATGCATTTCTGGGAAGTGCTGAACCCAGCCTGAGTGAGTCTGCAGCTCTGCTGGGGCAGCACCCTCCCCTCCCAGAGCCCCCTGCCAAGCAGTGCCAAAAGGCCTCATCTCTACAAAGCCTTGAAAACAGGTGCTCTCCCTGGAGTTGATAATCTGATTAAACCACTGTAACGGTGCAAAGTCTGTGATTCTACCACCTAGTGTCCTGAACTCTTACTACAACCCACCAGGCAGAGGCGCTCAGCTGAATAAACACAACAGGCACCACGGCTGGCTTTGGCCACGCTCTGGATCAGGTATAAATTATGTTTTTAGTAAGCAAGGCAAGCCTGCAGTCTGCCCTCTCCTAAGTCACAACTCAAGGCACACCAATGCACTAACTGCACAGTCTCAGTCTCACATCAGCAACACGCAAATGCAGGAAGCAAAAATGACTTCTAGGGATTTTTACAGACATAAAGAAAAAAAATTCAGTAAATAACTCTAAATGAAACTATTAAGGGATGACAACTTGATTAACTAATCTTCCACAGTCGTTCATTATATGAAATTAAAATTCATCATCATGATGCACAACTGCACAAATGTCCACTAATCAACAGGAGAAATCAATTTAGGAAACAAATCCCATTATTTGCATCAACTTGCAAGTACTTGGAGATATTTACAAGCTTTGTTCTCAACACTTAGCTGTTTCCAACAGACAGAACGAAAATAAAAATACGTTTTAAAAGGCTTCTACTCTCATACACTCCCAGCAAATGACACACTGTAAAAATACACCAGGGTGTAAGCACAGTATTAGTACAAAATAAAACCCACCTGGGGGACTGCACCATTCTGCACAAGTCTTTATAACAGCAAAGTTTCACTGTAGAGACACCTGCCCCTCAAACTCCCTTTTATTAATACAGCTTTTTCTTATGGACAGTTTTCACATCTGAAGTACGAAGGCAACTCTTCACAGCTCATTTCTTTTTTAACTCCAAACTGGGTCAACCAAAGATGCCAGCATTTTGCCCTCTTTTGAAGCTATTTTCACTTAGCTTTGGTAAGTTGCAAGTCCAGAACTAATTTTAACAGTGTATAATTTTAACAGTGTAAATACCTCAGTTGCAAGGACAGTGCTAATTTTAACAGGGTAAACAAGTCTCTCACTGGATTGAGATGTCTAACACAGGTCCATTTTGTTACTTGCCTTAATAATAAAGTGTTTCTTCTTACAGTACCATGGGTTGTGCTCTGAACCTACCTCTCGTCCATTTTACCTGAATGTTTGAAGAGCAGAACAACATCTCTTTTTTTATTCAGCAGTTGCATTGGACCTCTGAAACACATTTCAGATGCAGCTACCTACTTTGAAAATACGTCTTGTTGAAATTACCATCCAAAAGGTGCAGTAGCCAGGTACTGATACTGCCTGGCGCTGGTGAGCTGGGCCAGCAGAGCCCAAAGGCTCAGCAGAGAGCACGAAGCATTAACAAGTCAGTGTTTGACTTCACAAAGTCCATCAGAGCACGGGGGGCAGAGAACAGGCACATAATATAAAAGGTAAATCTGTCTTAAACCTCTGCCTTTCAATGTAGATGGGATGATTTAAATTGCAGGATCGTTCACAGATTCAGTCACCACTACTGTGAGAGCTCACTGCCTTAAAGCCAAACGTTCAGAGGAAACCAGGCTGAACCTGCTCAAGCAAACATTGCCAAATTCAACCTTCCAACAGTACAGTTTTCACAGACATTACAGTGATCTTAAAAAACTCAACAAGAAAAAGAAGATTTAATTTTCAGAAGGGAAATACCAAGCTGGGGAGAAAAAGCAAGGCAAAGCTGAAAGACCGTCAAGAAACAGATTCTCAGAGACAAATTATGTAAGTTTTTACTGTGGGTAAAACTCTTCTTCAAACACCCTTCTAATTATGACCACTGCTTGTAAAAATATCCCTTATATTTCCTCCCCTGGGATTTACTCTCTGAAAGGGGCGGGCACTGTTGAGACTTGTTTGTTGCCTGGTTTTAAAGGAACAGATAATGAGTCTCCCCATTTGTCCTCCTCCAACCCAGACCAGACCTATTCCCGCTGTACACGTTAGAACCCAAAGGTTTTTTCCACTTCAACAACATAGTGGAATATTTCAGAACATCAAACCAACAGGGCCCTGTTTGGTATTTTAAGTCTTTGAGTATCCTGGAGCAAAAGCAAGGGTATTTTTTTGCTGTTTGAGAGTTTTGTGTTTAGCTTTCTTTCAGTCTGTTTGATGACTGCGAATGATAAAACATTGTCTGTACACATGGGAAACAAGGCCAGATTAACTGAGGCTGAGAAGTTACCAAAGCTCCAAGAGACTTTGAATAAGCATGGTCTTAAAAGGCACATAAAAACAATTCTAATTTCAGAGCCCTTCAAGCAGACAGTATTTTTAGTGTACAACAAAAAAACCAGATTGAGTTCTGAGCTAGTATCAACTACAGCCACGTTTAACCTTTTATTAGAGAGAAGTGAAAGATTTGCATTAAAAAACCTCGTAAGACATACACAAATCACAACTGCATCCCTGAGACAGATGCACTGAACTTCTCAATTACCAACTCAGCAGGCTGAAACTATTCAATTTATGTCCCAAGTCATAATTCAGCACTAAAACTGTACATAATGACAAGGTCACGCTATCTGCCATGCTTTTGAAAAAAGAGTCCTTAAGCGTAAAGTAGGAGAAAAAGTTGCCGAATTAGCTTCCTAGTGGCTACATTATTTTAACAAAACGTGCCAAAGATACACACCTTCTCCTTCCGCCGCCTCAGCACGATCTGGCTTTGCTTCTTTGTGCTGCCCTTCTGCCACTTTGACGGCCACTGCCCTGCAAATGGCTCCCAGCTTCCGATCCAGGGCCCGCACCCCGGCCTCCCTGGTGTACCTGCGGGAGACAACGGCAGGGATGGGCTGGGCTGGGCAGAGTTCTCCTCACTGGAAACACTCTCCTTACTAAACACACAGTCACAGAAAATGGGATGGGAAAGGCACCAAAACCTTGGGCTACTCTAAAAATAATTTGTTTTTATCAAAATAATTGTGGTTGCTGATAAAGTTGTAGATAAATTACTGAGTGGGAAGACATGACTAACAGCTGGTACCAAACCTTCATGAAATGCTAAGCAACGTTCAATAGCATCGAGCTCTTCTGAGATGCATAAAAACTAAAAGGAAGAACTATTTTAAAATTTAAAATATATAGCTCACTACAAGTTGAGGAACTGGCTGTAAAAGGATATTTTGTTTTAGCCTATGAACTAAAAAGAAGCAGCAGGCAGTAACACTACACAAAACAGCCAAAACACTGGTCACAAAATACTTCACTGAATCCCAACAGACCTTTTCCACTGGAAATGAGCTAGTTTCAAGTCCAAAAGATGTTCTGATCAATACATTTGCTGTCATGTCTAACAAAAACCCCAGTTCTAATGAATAGAAGCTATTTTTAAAAAAAGCATTTTATTTTTTAAAACCGAATTCCAAATCTAGATATAAGCAAACATCAAGTTACAAGGAAAAAAAAGAAGGGTAATTTCCATTTTTTTTGTATGAAAACGATAGAGGTATAACTTGGTTCTTTAAGCTTCATGTTGCCTGCTGTCAAGGCTATGGCTTCACACACTGCAGCCACAACAGCCTCAGGTGTTCCTGTTTATTCACAGGGCCTTGGCAACTGTGTCAGCACAACTGATTGTGAGCCACACCTGGAGAGCAAGAGCAAGGAACTCTCTACAGAAAGGATGCTCTCCAGAGAAGAGCTAAGGAAAGAGCAATTTCATAAACTACCAACTGTTGACCTGCTGAAGCTATTAAGGACAATGTATATTTGTATTACCACTTGAAATACTGATTTATAAAAGAAGGTACTTACACTGACAGCAACGAACAGATTTACCTGGTAATTATGCCCAAAGTGGTTACTTGGGGAATCTGTATTTGCTGTGGAGTCAGACCATGTAGTTCAAGCTGTTTAGGAATCAAGTGTCTATGTGCAATTTCAATTTTTTCTTCTTGTGTGTATCCTTAAAAAAAAAACACCATGTATTTATTAATCATGTTTTTGCTTAGTCACTATCTTTTACAATGCCACCTGACTGAATTTAACCAAAAACCTCCCTCATCTATAACTTATAAGGCTGTTGGTATGATCCTTTGTGGCAAATGATAACTTCATTTGCCAACAAAACCAGAATTTTAGTGTTTCAAAGACCCCTTTCTCCACCGGAATCTTGAAAAGATGCATCAGCCAACAGACCATCAGAATAAAAACAAATCAGCGAAGGCAAATATTATTACAGAATGTACCCATGTATTACCCCAGACCTGGAACTGAATTTTCCTGAGTGGAATGCTAAATACTCTTGTTGTGACAGAGGCCGCAGCAGAGGCATCCTGCCTTGTCTCTTTAAATGACTGCAGCCGTGCAGTCCTGATTCCTGGCAGGCTTTCCTTAATGAGCTGCTTTTCACTTCAGCAGAACCACCCCAAACTTGTTTAAGGACTTGCACCAGGCATGTGATGAAGGCAGTGCAGTGTTACCTGGCACCTGGATAACCTCCATCCTGTCCAGCAGGGCGGGTGGGATTGTAGCTGTCGTGTTGGCTGTAGCAATGAAAAGCACTTGGGACAGGTCGAAGGCTACGTTTAGGTAGTGATCGGTGAAACTGTGATTTTGTTCTGGATCCAGGACCTGAACAAGAGTGAACACAGAAGTGATGCAACTGTGCAATCAGAAGTAAATAAAATATGTGCATTTTTATTATATTCCATTTGGATCTGTCAAATCTGACTTTACAGTAACAAAATACATTATCGATATCACTAAATCCTGGCCTTGCCTGGGTTACTCTGTGACTACATGTCACATGGACAGTTCAAAAAGTCACTTCCCCGTGAGTTATTCCTGCCCTTTTCTAGAGGTGCTGCAGCATTTCTCCAGCCATCAAGCACCTCCATGACCTTTCACACATGGGAGAGTGGCCCTCCAAGGACTTACAGCAAGCTTGGAAAAGCAGCCCACGTGGTCCCATGGAAGAAGGAGAATTCTCCCAAGTAATCCCTGACTCCAATCCTCACCTGCTGCTGACAGCTCTTTGTGCCCTAACCTTACTTCCTCCTCTCACACCAGCCCATGAGATCTGCCATGTGAGACCAAGGGGAAGAACACAATCCCAGCCTCATCTGCTGTCACTAAATCACCTGCTCCACTCATTCTGCTTTCTCCAGCCTTTACTACAAAAGGAGCAAGGAACTTTATTACGAAAGGAGGAGTACAAGTTCTTATTGTCCATGACGTCCCAAGCAAGCTCTGACCCTTGGTGAGCCCTGGCACCCTAAACACAATCATGTTTTTTCTTTTTGTCCCAAAACAAAGGAGACAAAATTGAACAAGCATACACAGTCTGAGCAACCTGAAAAATGTTCTGAACAAGTAGAACTAGGGCTTCAGTAACTGTGTTGTCTTCCTACCACTTTTAGTACTTCTTACGTGTGCTAATGCAACACTTGCCTAGATTTAAGATTAGGTGATAAATATTCAATACATATGTGGAACACAAAGGTACTGAGATGCTGTCTTGTAGATTTGTTAACAGTGCCACAAATGGGAAGTTCATTGTACACAGCAGTGTATTCCTGGCTTCTCTATCACCTGTGAACCACCTTTACTTCACATCCCCCCGAGGTACAGCCACGCTCTTCCTTCCCAAATGATCAATGATCAATGCTACACCAACAAGAATAATCCTCATGTCCCAAATAATGGGACCCATGCATCTCCTGAGAAACAGCACACCACTGTCAAAATAATTTATCTGCCTACACCCAAATGAATGCACACAAGCTGAATCACAGTCAAGAGCAGTGCTGATAACTAAAAAACAACTCAACTGGAGGACTTCTTTGATAGCTATAAAAAAAAAAATTCTGAATTTTTACTACTCTTAAATTCTCCTCAGGCTTTGAAAAGTGAAAAAAATATTTTGAAAAAAAATTATGATCAGAACAAACTAAAAAAAAAATCCTTCTATTACAGAATGCCAGAAATACAGCTGACTTTCCTAAAAAACAGAATAAAGTCAGATTTTATTTTGAAGTGCTGCACAGATTTAAGAGCAGTTACACATAAGAGTGGAATCTTAAAGCATACTGAAGCGCATGTTTCAATTCTGAACCTAGGGCTGGAACTCAGTGAATGCCATTGTGCACTGGCTCTAAGCTATTCAAAAGCTTGTCTTACCCTCTTCAGCAAGCAGCTGCTGTCACTTACTCCCTTCTTTACCAACAAATGCAAAGGCCTTGAAGTATCCTGATAAGCCAAGTCCACTGATGCATAACTCAGAGATGTGCCTTACCTCGGCGAGTCCCCCAGGCCGGCCCCGGGAGACACAGCAGCAGGCAGGGAATGCAAGCACAGCAGCTACAAACTGTCTTCCAAACAAGCAGGTCTATACCAAGTATCAGCCTCCCACCCAAAGTCTACTCTTGCAAATTTTTCTGAACTGTTTTAGACAGCTAATCCTAATTCAGCTTACCCCTTTTTTATACTGATAACAGTATTCCCACAGAATTCCATTCTATCAGCTGAAGTGTCTGCAAGTAATTCCAAAGCTGCTGAAAAACAACGTATTCTGACAGACCAAACTGGCACTTTGACACATTTATTTACATGCAAGTTTCTTTCTCCTTCTAGTCTGGAACCAGAAATCCTTATGAACCCTGCAAAGTGCCAAGCCGGTGATTAGAATGTTATTCACAAAGATACACAAAATATTGATGCTGTATTCACATGCAAAAAATACTATCCAATAAAGACAAAGGAAGCTGTAATCCAAACCAACTCAAATTATATCGAAAAATGTGAATTATCTGAGATTTTTTACAAGGGCTGGAGATCCTCCAGACTCATAATTCTTTGTCATGGTAACTGTTTTTTAGAATAAGATACAAATCAATGCCCTGCCTATGCACTTCAAACAGATTTTCCAAAGCAAATAGAACCGTTCTTCAGTTAGGTATCTGTGCTGAAGCTCAAGTCCAAAACTTTTCCAAGATATTAAATTAATACAGAAATATGAAGTACAAAAAGAACATTCAGTGCACAAAATATCTTGGCTAATTTATGACAGATAGCTCACATGCATACAAAGGCTTCTCTGTAACAGCTTTTTATTACCACAAAATCCCGAATAAATTCCATGAACATTTAATTGCCTGGCTATGCTCCTGGTCTAATTTCCCTGCATACAAATAGTCACTATCAGGCACTTGGATCCAGTTCTGTTTTCTTCTGTTTTTAACAGAGGTCATCTAAATTTAGACTAAAATATTCCTTTGTTAATGAACAGTAACTGGAAATAGGAAGACATTCTGCCTTGCTGAAGCAACAGCACTGCAGAAGAACTAAAGATTAGAACTAACCACATATCTGGCAATTAAAAAGCACCAAGCTTTGCTCCCAAACTCACGGGGATGTTATTTTCTTTCCTGAACACGCCCTGTTGTGGACAGCAAGAACTGAACACATCCACACATTAAGGAATAAAGGATGTGCCTTCCATAGTTAATGAAGGCACCTAGCAGACAAGCAGCAGGGAGAACAGCAAATGCAGCAGTTAGGTGACCACTGACTGTTGTCTGCTCTCCAGCCACCTCTGCCCACTCCAGAGGGACTTTCCAACAAGGTAAACCAGGAGAAGCGGATAAAAACGAAGCTATTATGTCCAGCCATGAGCTGTCCATTAGAAGAGGTAAAGCACCTGCTCCAGGATGTTTAGCCAGCAGTAGAGGGATATAGAGGGGAGCAGCAGCCACGGTTAATAGAGCAATTACTTCTCCAGATGCAACTAATGGGCAATTAGCAGGGCTTACATAAACCCTGCAGCCCAGGCAGGCAGGGGGAAGTGAAACTTATGAGCCTCAGCCGGAAAAATTCATGGCAGGAGCAGAGCTGAGTATCACTGAGAACGTGCCTTTAAAAGATGGAAAACAGAAACATCTCAAAGCAGCAATGAAGTACCCAGAATTCAAACACAACTAATTAAGCAAGTATTAATTAAATTCGTTTGCCTTCACAAACGACACAATAGAAAAATACAATTGTTCCCTACTGCAGGACAGGGAATAATAATTAAAAAAAAAAAAACCCCAACAAAGGTTGCATAAAATTACCAGTATTAATACACAGATCTAGATTCATGATTGGAACACTCTTTCCAAGAAATCCCAAATCATTGTGTCTGCATATCAAACAACAGCCAGCTAAACAGGAAAGTTTGATTTTCAGGTATTTTTATCCATGCATTGACTAGAAGTAGGACAGCTTAGTTCAAGTATCTAAAAGACAAACGACAGGATAGGTATCAGCAAACTCAGGAACAGAGATCATTACATTTTCAGCAAAGTATAAATAAAATCCCCCAGAGGAACAGTACAAGGAATAATGTATTTATTACACTCCCCTGCTTGGTTTCTTTGCACTTTGAAGCCCTTCATCACCCTAGAAAAGTGTACTACACACTTGAGAAATGCACAGGTAAGGGACCATTAACTGTCATTTTTAAAAGCTAAAGAAGTGAAGCCATGCTATTTTCTAGCACATTTAAATTACTACTAGTTCATGTTAACATGCAAAGATCAAAACAGAGCTCTCAAACCACAGCCTGTTCATACACTGATTTTCAAAGAACTCGCTGGCCTTGTCAAAACAGCAATTTTCCACTATCTAGCAGGAAGAAAATAATGACGTTTGTAGAAAGTCAATTGACACTTCATTTGCAGAATGTCATACAGCATCCAGATGAGCTCATGACACCTTAATTTAAGTAGCATTTTTCATATTTAAATCACTGCATTAAGCACTGTCAGTCAAGAGAGTCATTAGAACGACTCTGTAGGCAAATACTATCAGAAACACTTTCACCCCCACTCACCAAAGCTACCATACCTCAGGTCTGACAACTGAGATGCTTCAGGATTATGCCCTAAGTCACTTCTGTGAAAGTGAACCAGGCTAGCTCAAAAACTGGGGGTATTTTTTACTAATGCCTCTCCTTTTGACTGAAACAGGTATAGAACCGTGCCAGAAGCAGTGCAGCTGACACAGTGGGAGCACGGCAGTCCCTAGGGCCAGAGAGAACACAGAAGAGAAGGCAGAGCATAAAACTACAGCAGTACAAGGAATCTCTGAGCATGCACAATACAAAAACCATCATGTGCATTAGTGCTGCATCTGCCCTGGCAGCCTCAACACTTCAGCCTGGCCCAGCCCTGCTGTGACAGCACCCCTCCTTCTCTCCTTTGCCATCCCCTCCCTCATTCTCCCCTTGGCCATTCCTGGCACGGGAAGATGGACACAGCCTTCTGCCCAGGGAAGGACAATGCTTTGTCTCTTCCCCACACCTGAGGACGTGCTCCTTCCTCTCTCCAGCAAACCGTTAAAATAAAAGCACTGAACATGCACAAATCAGTGGAAGAAGGAATTGAACTGGGATATCATGTCACACTCCAGAAAATGGAAATTGGGGAGAAGGTTCTGACAGCTCCTTCCTGCTGTCTGTTCCATGATACATTAAGCTTGCAAGGTGCAGGTCTCCATTAATTTTCTTCATGATCACTCCAGTTTTGGCCTCCAAAAGCCCAACTAACCTAATTAATGACATCTCAACACTTGATGGGATTTACAGAATATTCCAACAGTATCTTGTTCATCACAGTCCTCAACTGTATCTCCTGAATGTTATTTGTGTCCTTAAGCAAATCAGCTTTGACAACTCTAAAACCTTTGTGATAAAATAACTGTAATATGTGCTTCAAAACTAGATTCATTCACATCTTAGTCTGAGTGGCAGAAGTTCAGCAAAAATGCGCCCATGGAAAACCTGACTCCCATGGAAAGCTAACACTCATCACACTATGATCAGCCAAACACTCATCACACCATAATCAGTCAAGGAGTGGGAATCTGTGACTAACATAAAAATTCCAACTTCAGAAAGTTAATTACAACACTAATTAAAGAATGCTCCTAAAAGAACATGCAGCTAGGCCATATTATGCAGTGGGTAAACTGCTTAATTCCAATATAAGCTGGTACCATCAAGAGCTTCAAAAACATATTAAAATTGTTCCAAGTAAGAAAGGGAAAACTTGAAGAAGTCTAGTTACTGTCTAGATCCTCTACAGCTCTTTCTTAGCTAACAACATTTGTTCATTAAAAATCAATGTCTTCAAGTCCCCCAAATAAATGATGCTTAGGGCTTGAACACTATTCAAATACAGAAAACACTCCAATATCTATCACTGTGTTCAAGTACGACTCACTGGTATTCATGTCACTTAGCCACCATGTAACAGCATCTGCATTGTGCCCAAGGCATAGAGAGAAACCCACCCAAGTCAGAACTCAGCGGCTGATATATGAAAAACAGAGACACTGTCAGGCCTTCTCTTGTCCAGTGAATCTGAGTCCAGTGCAATTCTTTTAAAACCCAAAGGAAACAATGCTTGCAGTTTAACACCTCTTACCTCAAGCAAGGCTGCTGCAGGATCCCCCTGCAAGCTCTTTGCCAGTTTATCCACCTCATCCAAGAGGAAAACAGGATTGTTCACCCCGACAGTCTTCAGGCCATTGATGATCCTGCCAGGCATGCTGCCCACGTAGGTGCGCCTGCAAAGGGATGGGGATGGGGAGAGAGGGTGGTGACACGGGCAACAGGAGCAGCAACATCAAAAATATTACAAGTAAAACTCCAGGCAAAATAGAAGGAACAAGGAGCACTGCAACAAATCTTGGGTCTTTTTGCAAAAATTTGTGGAATACTTGATAAAAATATGGAATATACAACTGAGTTAATACAAGCAATTATAGCAGCGGATGAAAATGTGAGTTCCATGGTGAACCAGTTCATCTGCAAAGATAATAATTTGCATTAAAGTGTATCCAAACTTTACAGCTTGTGGACATTTTAACATGTTGCAGTACCAGCATCCTTGTATTGTAAGAACAAGCAAAAGCAGATTTGGGAACCTCATTAATAAAAACATCTTCATAATTATAATGCTGGGATTGTGTCATCACAACAGAGTTCCTGCAGCATGTTACAAAAGAGAGCAAAATTCCAGTTATGCTGAACTGTCAATGTCCCCATGACAGCATGCTTTAATAAACACCCACCAAAAGTAACTGCAATTACTGTCATTTCAATATAAAATGAAAAGCTGAACGCTGCAATGAAACAAAAAATGACGAGCTTGAATTCATTCAGCAAATCAGTAAATTCGTTTTTTCCGAAACACACACACAGCAGAGCTACATTTTACAGATGTATATAACCCTTGTTTGCTGCACTTGCCATACTCGTTTCTGCTTGTGCCATAACTACTCAAAATACTGTAATTAAGAGCATGAAATTCTAAGAAGAAAGAGATACACGAAGTGCCGGATTACAGTATCTAGCTCATGACCCTCACAAAGCACACAAGCAGAAGAGGCCTGCTTTGCCACATGATCCGGTTTACTACCGTCCAAAATAAACAGGACGACATTTACAAAGATGAAACCAAAAATACCATGGGACTAATTTCAAAAAATACTTTAAAAAAGACTATAAATATATTAAAAAAAAACCCCAAAAAACAACAAAAGCGGAACCCAAACCACTCAGCAATAGTGTCAGTTCCATGTAACATCTAACCACCGAGGGAACAAATTGCAGTAAATGTGTTTAATTCTAGATCTGAGAAAAAATAAAAGGTTTTAAGATCTTCTAAACAGCCAGCAATGCAAGAGTAATTCAGTTTGCCTGTTACCACCTTCCTGAGGCAGCTGCTAAAGACTGAAGCAGCCAGCAGGCAACAGTTCCTCACTTGAGTGCTTTTGTGTAGTCTTAATCTGCAGCAAGGGAGCGGATTGCTCTCACGGAGGGCTGGCTGCGGAACATTCACTACAGATCAGACTCTGCACGGGGAGCTGTTACACAGCCAGCCTGCCTCCTCCTCCTCCATCTGCACACCCACAGCCCTGCCAAGACAGGGAAAGCATTCTAGAAAATGCAGCCAGAAAATGAGGAGGCTGAATCAGAGCTGGAGTTCACACAACTGAATCACTTACCAGTGTAAACAAATTTATCAGTGTAGCAATTCGAGCATTTCTTTGTTTTTTGGGGGATCTGGGCTTTTTTCAGTTATGGGTTTGGGTATTTTTTTTATTTTTTTGTGGTTTTGGGTTTTGTTTGGTGGTGGTTGTTTTATTCCTCTCTGGATTGTTTTCACCACAAGGTGCTCACTGCACTAGAGAATAATTTTATATGCTTCAGAGACAATGCAGCCCAACTATTTCGGTATTTTGTTTATGCTAGTAATAGTTATCTAAACCAAAACATAGGGTAGCACAATTAGGTAAACATCAAGCACTCTTCGTTCTTTCTTGCTGCATTATTCTCTAGTGCATGCTTAAAAACATTACGCTTTTTAAATGCATGTTTGTGTTTCTAGATACACAAAGTTTTACTTGGATTTTTTGAATCCTTTAGAGATTTGAGGTATCCATATTCCATTGAGCTTTAAGAAAGAAGCTGGCTTACAAACTAAATGAAGGCAAACAGATGCAACAGTCTAAATCTGGAGTACCTCTACATTTGAGATGGACCGATATCTATTTTATTATATTAATCAGCAAATCCTAAAGATCTCCAAAGTTATTAGGGAACACATTTCAACAAAAGAATCCCTTGTAAATCAGGCCCTGCAGGTATTTACATATAAAACCAGCCAGAATATATTAAAATTACAAGCAGATATAGCCATTTATCTGTCTGGCTGTTAACCTTTGCCTTGTAAGATGTGAAACTAAATGTTACTGTTTAGGAACACTATCACTGAATGTGATGTTGATTCCATTATTTTTGCTAGGGTTGAAAGGAGGTAAAACAATATCCTCCATTTCTGCTCTTTTTGATGCAGTTTCTTTCCCTGCACTAAACCCAGAGGACAGTCAGCTTTCCCCACTCAAAACAGGATGCACAGAGCAAGTTTCCTACTTATCTCACTTGTGTGTAGCAGCACTTAAAAAACCCAACCCCTTGAGAGCTCCAGGCAGATGAGATCTGCAATTGAGTAATATTTTCTGTAGTTTTAGATCAGTGAAAAAGTACCTTTAAACAAAACACTGGATTGATACAGTATGTCATCAGGCACCACGTACCCTAGAAAATGCAACAAAAACAGTTGGGAAATCCAACCTTCTTGGTTCTCCCAAAGTAAACTGGGAAAGCCTTGGAAATAGAGCCCTTAAAGCAGTGGTAGTATTATTGAAAGAAAGCAACAGGATTCGCTTTCTTCACAGTGATCTCAAGACAAATAGTTTTAATCATTTTTAACTTCAGGGGCAGAAAAGGATAACAAAGTTAACACCACTGTTTCCGAACATCCTTGCACAAGGTCACAGCCTTTTTTTTTTTTTTGGCAAGGCCAGAGGCTGCATCCACTCAGGGGCTTTACAAATCTATCTCTGCTTTGTACTTGTCCAACAAAGCTCATTCCTCTCATGGGTGATGCTGTCTGCAGGTTTTTTTCTGGTGCAACAAGGCCTGCGTAGGGAAGTTCTGCTGGCACAGCTGTCCTGGGGAGGAATCCCACCTCTCCTCCAACAAGTGCACCTAAACAAGTCTTCAGCAAAGGCCTAAGCCAGAAGTGAACTGTCCAAGCTTTGGAAACTGCAAAGCACTGGGAATACATGAAGGAGTGCTCCACATGATGGTGAGAAAGAAGAGCTTCACATTTACCTCGGCAGCACCACTATAAATAACTGGCACAATTACATCTTTCCTTTTCAGAAACAGAAAAACACACAACAGGGAAGATCATACATTTCCTGTATGATACAAAATATCAATACTGAGGAGATTTTTAAAGCAATGAGCTTCTTGGAAAAAAGTTCTAACTCATCCTTCAGATTGGTTTGTAGGTTTTTTCTTTTTTCCTTTTTTTTTTTAATACAAGCAAACAACAAATGTAAACCAGCATATTTTAACATATGGTTTAGATGAGTGGTAAATGCAGACGACAGCTGAAGGATGACTGATGAAGGAGCTCTGGTTTTGTACCAAGAGGATGATTTCGTTTTGGGAATGCAGAACACTTGCTACTCTTCACTCAGTCAGTGCAGGATTCCCAAGCTCCAGGATGCCCAGTGAAATGGCCAAACCTGGGCAGCTCCAATTGCCACATCTGCACATCAGGTGGGACAGCACAGTCACTGAAACACCACTCCCCACCCTGCTGCTCTCCAAGAGCTTTGTCTGCGGAGTCTCTCAGTCTGCACCTTTCACAGAAGTGGCCCAAGTGAATGCTATTTCAGGCACTGTTTGCTTGCAAGTCAAGCTGAAGCAGTTCCTTTTAAATGTTCTAGTACATTTGGTACATTTTTGTACATGTTCAGTACATCAGCAGGCACATAAAGTACTGCTCTCCTGCAATGTTAGTGGAATCCTCAACTTAAGCCCCAAAGCCTAATAAGGAACTTTTAGGAGGAAAACAATGTCTTCTTAAGGTATAATATTAGAAAATCAGCCTGCTCAACAGTGAAACTCAGGAAACAACAGCCTGTGTCTCCTCCAGTTCTGGACCACCTCTCTCTGAGGGCCACCACATGCACAACGTGGATTCACCTGACTGGGAATGACTTAAAGGATTTATTCACATAAAAAGACATTACAGAGCTCTACAGACAAGCTGTAGTTCTAATCTGATTAAATTTTATTCTGAGAAGGAGGAAAACAAACCAAAGCAGAATTTAAAATCCAGTATGCAACAGGTGGGTTTGATTTTAACTACAAAAAACTGGGAAAAGCAGTTGGCTCAAAGGACTCCTGGTACCAACTGCTCTAAGTTCATTTTTAAACTATACACTTGCTTGTTGAACAGTAACCACACAATATTCTTGCTAATTCTATATTACATTTTCCTTTGCTGGTGAAAAATAAATTCTCTTAGCAAATATTTACCATTGGCTAATTTCATACACTTTTTAACATGAAATTTGTAATGGTCAGCCTCTAACACGAATTAAGAGCTTAATAATGTCTTCAAAAATGCACGACAGCCACAAACACCTGAACTAAACCGCTTTTTAGAGGCTCTGTCGTATGACTCTCCCTGTCTTTACTTTTTATGAGGTCCAGCACAAGATTGGAAGTTTGACTTTTGTTTATAATGTCAAGCTCAAGACGTGGTTTCCCTGTTACAAAGGACCGAGTCCTGCTCTGCTCCGGAGAAGTTCCTTTCCATAAATGCTGAGTATTCCACAGCCTCTAGTGGCTTCACTTCGAATAGCACATGTTGAGCCACATTTTCGGTTGTTTTTAGGACATTCTATCTTAGGTGTATTCTACTGAGAGCAGCTGCATAGCCACTGGGCAAAACTAACTGCCAGGTGGCATAAAAAATGTAACTGATAGCTTTAACTCCCAGTATCCACCTACTGTTGTAAGGAGAAATTTTATCCAAAAACATGACTTAAGAGAAAACCTGACTAAAATTCATTATTCCAGGTTTCCTACACTGCATGCAAGAAGCATAAAATATGTGTAATAGAAACAAAAATGCTGCACTGATGCTTTATCTCTATTGCCCATTCATTATGCTTCCAGTTGCAAAGACTGAGGAATGGACTAAGACAAATTTAAAAGACTAAGTAGTAGATACAAAAAGAGCCCGACACCGAAAACGGTCCTAAGGAACGTCATCCAAAAAATGTCCTTTGAAACATGCCAGCTTAGGCATAAATCTCCTTTTGAAATAGGAAAACAGTGAACAAACAAGCCCATTGCTATCCTCTAGCAATTTTCATGTTTCACTCCAAGTTTCTCCTTGTCTTTCAGCAGCAAACATGGTTATGAAGGAATGTACTGCTACTATAGGTTACACTGGATAATGAAATCTTTACATCCCTCTTAAAAGCACAAAAAATGAAGAATTTGCACTAAACTTTCTACAGAATTTTACTTCAAAGTGCTAAAATAACTGAAGATTAAATCCATTCCCTATGACAATAAAGGGCAGCAGCAGAATGAAAGGACAAAGTCTGTACCACAACACCAAACATCCAGTCCATCAAAATTCTCCACCAGGTAACACCACTGAATACCAAGGAAAATCAATAAATACCTACCACTGTTTCACAGAAGCAAAATTTCTCTGTATTGGCTGAACAGTGAAAAGAATCAGTACATTCTGCAGAGAAAAAACTGCAGTTAGGAAAAGAAGTAGTAATTACCTGTGGCCTCGAATATCAGACTGATCACAGACTCCTCCTAAAGCAATCCTGTGGAATTCTCGACCCAAAGTCTTTGCAATTGACCTTCCAACACTGGTTTTACCAACTCCTGGGGGCCCCACAAAACAAAGAATGGGTCCCTTGAGGTTGTTCTTAAGCTGTCGTACAGCCAAGTACTCCAACACTCTCTTCTTCAACTTCTCCATGGCATAATGGTCATTATCCAACACAATCCTGGCTGCGCGGATCTCCAGGCGATCTGCACCGACAGCAGCACAGAGATCAGCACTCTGACCTTCAAAATGGCAACAGTTCATCCCACAGCACAGATACCTTCATCAGGGCAATCCCCCAACACACACACGTAATTCAGACAAAGCTTCCATGAAACAAAGGTATTAAAGCTCTTCTTTAACCTCCTTCTTTAAAAAGGAAATTAGACCCAAACTAGACAGATTACAGTACTGAAAATGACACAGCACTGATAATGACAACCAAAGCTAAAAAAATTATCATGATCTTCTACTTCTATATTCATGTGTGTTTTTATTCACTGTAGCTACAGAGTTCAAAAGAGCAATCACATGGGTCACACTCACAAACTTTGCTTGAAGTGAAAACATCAAACTTCACATGACATGGCATAATTTTAAAAGATCAAAGAGCAACTTCCACCAAAAAAACAGTTTGCTAGGACTGTCAACAAACATTTCACTCATTTGGGGATTCTTTGAATAATACTGCAAAGTACGTCTAGGCAGATCTTTTTACAACTTAATGATTAAAGAAAATATTTACAAGATTGTTAGTAAACAGCCAGGGCTCTATTTCAAACCAGCAACAATTTATCACTATAAATACCAGCAATTAATTACAATTGTGCCTTTTTTATCCTTCTGTTTCTTACCAAACTTGCTTAAGATAAACCAGAATCTTCTTCAGAAAGACCAGTGTTACAGAAATCTCCCAAAGGGTTTTTTGTCTGACATATAAAAAAATAATTAGATGCTCATTTCTTTATTATTTTTGATACATACTGGTACAAATTGTAATTAGAAACACCTTCATTTTTAATGAAACTATTCTTAATAGTTTTAAAACTTTTTAAATCCACATTCTTAAGACACACAACTGAGCTACACAGGTTATTCAGTGTACAGCTCTCACTGAAGTCTAACGGTTTACCTGGCTTACAGTAACTTATCAACAATGTTTTTACAAGACAGAACTAAATCACAGTGTTTATATGACAGTTACTTGTCCTAAAATGTTTGTGCAAGAGAATCACCACTAAGGGAAGGGTTTACCTTTTGTACTCTTGTTCCAAGGCAATTCTACCATCAGTTCCAAGTAATTTCTTGTCAAAGCATATTCTGGCATTGACTGAGGCATCTTCTTTAATCTGGAAACAGAAGGACAGAATTCAAAAGGCCAACCAGAAATTAAATCCAAGGGAAGCCCCTACTGCACCTCAAAGGCATCAATGCTGCCTGAGCTTTTAAATCATTAGAGAAACACAACCAACACAAACATATATCAAACAGGAAAAGATTTGTTTTAAATTTTAAAAGAAATCGCCATTCAAAAGCCTCCTACCTTTTTATCTCTTTAAGACAAACTTTAAGAGCTTGTTCTGACATACTGGATGTTCTAATCTTTTTTTCTAGCATGACAACATCATCATGATCTTCTTCTTCCTCCTCATCTTCTGTAATACTCCCATGAGTGATTCTTCTATTAGGACGAATAGCTACAACCTGTGCAATGGAAACAGCCACAGAATTGTACCAGGTCTTAGGTTTTAAATAAGCTGTGCACTTTGGCTTTGAATAAAAATCAGGGCAAAAACAGGTAAGGTGCATGGAAAAATTCAGAACTCCACAAAGTTTCACCTTCATCCAAAAATTAAGTTCAAAAAGTATTACTGCTGCTAGTTTAAAAAGTTACAGTTCTTTATGTATTTCCTAAGTGATTTTATCACATATCCTAAACTAGTAAACAACACAAAACAAGAACAAAACTGAAAGCAACTATTTGTGATATTTCAAGCACTGTAGCCCAGCATATTAAGCAGCATAAACTCAATCTTTACAAAATGGGTAAATCTCTCTTATCCTTTTTCATTTCTCAATGACTTCCCAGTTACTAAACTATATATAAGTGCAGTTAAGATGCAGCAAAAGTGAGCAAGCTCCATTTTACAACACCCATGCTTTATCTGTAGTTCAAAAGCTGCCACTCATCTGCAATGCCATCAGTAAAAGATACACCTTTCACTGCACAGGCCAGAACTCACTTTGTGCATACCAGGCACATGAATTGACTCTTCAGAGCAATCTGAGCATTCATTTCATGTCCCAAAGTGCTCAGATTGAAATAAAAATTAAATTTAAAAAAAAAATTAAAATAAAGCCTAGGCAGTTTTAAACAAATATTTTGTCTTTTGTGTGTCTACACAGCCAAAGTTGCCAGGTGGGTGTTCTCTGCAGCTCCAGACTATGATCACACACTATGGTCATACATTAAAAATGCCCAGATTAAAATCATGCATTCATCAGCCTGTTAAAAGAGTGCATCTTAGCACTTATTTAGAATGTTTAAGTATTCCAGATTTAAAGCTCCATACCCTTTTATCATCATCCTGTTTGGACTTTCTTGTTTTCTGGAGCAACTTCAGGCCTTCAATCTGTCTAACAAGCAATGGTATGGTCATCTTGAACCGTTCTTCCAGCCTAACAGCATCTAAAATCTAAGAGCAAAGAGTTGTAAGCAGCCAACAAGTTCACACAGCTGAATCCTCGCCCTGGGGGAAGGGAACATCCAGGCACTGCTACTGTCTTTTGACCAGAGGTATAGAACAGATGGATTTAGGAAAACAGGCAGCAAGAAAAGCAAGGAGAATACAGTACACAAAATCTAGCCTCAAGGGTCTGGATGCCTGAGCTACAAAGCACTTCAGACTAGAGAAAATTCTCTTATCCTGTTTTGAAACATCTTAATATTTCAGTTGCATTTCCAGTGGCAAACATCTATCAATATCCTATTTTGCAATTACTGGGCCTCAGGAAAGAGAAGGCCTTGTTAAGTTACAGCATCGTCTCCTTGGGGAACCAAGGGGAAAAAAAATCACCTTGTGCCACTAAGGTTTCTGTTCAGGGATTTTTTTGTTTATTTTGTCTTTTTAATATTTTGCACACAATTCCATTTTCACATTAAATAAAGTTAACATGTGGAAATGGGTAGAATTCTGCTCCTTTGTATTTCCATAGCTTCCACCATCTGCCCTTTTCCTTCAAACTTCTAATTAAAAAAAAGTGATGGACTAATAACTAATGCACCTTCCTCCAGCATGATATCCAACTATGGCACACACCTGCCCTTCAAATTACTGCATTAATTTCTACTTTTGGTGCTTCGAAAGACCCTAACACACTTTGAGCTCCAGGTGCAGCATAAGCAGTTAGAGAAGAAAAGGAACAACTTGCACAACACAACAGCAAGTACAGAAATCAGATGGATAAGCACCAACCCATAAAGATCATTTTTGCACAGATTTACTTTGACATATGACAGAAATTTTAACCACTGTCTCAGTGTTTAAAGAAACCCAGGCTTCAAGATAATTTAAAAAATATTTAATTCTAATATTAAAAACATTTTAATTCTGAAGTTATTAGTATTAACATATGTATCATGATCAGTCAGCTGGGATAAGTAAGTAAATTTCAACACAATCTGAAGAAAGATTTATCATATTTACTATGGGAAGTCCATGCACTACTTACTGTTTAATAAAATGAGCCATTTCCAAGATTTCCCAACCAGATCTATTTACCTCAGGTGAGCTCTGCCATGTGCATATACAAACACTTTAAACAACATCGACAAAGCATTTTGCAAGCATTCATGCTCAGATGCAACACAAACCCCTGCTGGCACAATGTTATCACTGTACAGTCACAAGTGTGATCAAATCCAAAATGACCTAAAAGTGAGTGACTTTAAAAAGATAGCAACAACTAACTCTTGTTTTGATTTTTCAGCCTTCTGATAGTCTACGTTTTTTACTAGAGCTTTTTCACGCTTGTAACAAAAACAAAGACTGATGTTTGGTAAATAATACATTCTCTTTAGGAAGAAAGACAAATTGATAAACTTCTAAGTTAACCACTGGGGTCAGAGAAGTGTCACTCTCCAAATTCCAAACCCTATTTAAATCCCAAACCAAAATGAACTTTCTCTCTTTCTTTCCCGTCCCACAACCCGACGGGTGGGTGCGGTTCTTTCATGTCCCCTAGTGACACCTAACCAGCGCTAAAACCTGTGAAGCACTGGGTACCTGCAGCTTCTCCTGGTTGGTTGTTCGGATGATGGAGGTCAGGATGTCGGGCAGGGCTTCCCTGGGCAGGTTGTCCAGGAGACGGCGGAGCTTGGCGACCGCAGGCACGGACATATCCAGCATCTCCACCAGCTACAACACACAGGGAACAATGCTAGCGGCTGCTGGGTTTCTTTGGGAATTATCCCTGCGGCTCTCTGGCCTGAACACCATTGGGTCTTCCAGCGGGAAGCACGTCAAAAAGTTACTGAAATAAGTTCACAGATGAGGCACTAACTCAGCACAGAGCACCAAGACCTTGAGCTTTCTCCCCGTCCGAGAAGTTCAAAAGTATCATTACTGCTTGCAGCGGTTTTTTCAATACATACGTCTCCTATGTCCCCCACATACCCAGATTAAAAATTCCCCCACGACTCTTTTCCAATATATCCTTTAAATTCCAATTCGTCATACTTCAGTGGTATATATTTTCTTCTATCTCTGTAAAATTCTAGAAAAATTAAACAAATCCCTTACTAGAATGTATGTAGAGTATTCCTATATATGAAACACCAACTTATTACAGCACCAACACAAGCAGTTGCACAAGACTCAGCTGCAATCAGCCGTGCAAACATCCTGGAACTTGGCGAAGAAACCTCAAGCTGTAACATTTATTTTGTAGCAGAGATACTGAAACTCTACTAGTCAATGAAAAATATAGGAACTGGAGAAACATAAGGGCAGACAGAACACAAATAAAGAGCCCAAGTGCACCCACAGGTTATGTGACACACAAGAATGAAACAAATTACCTGCACTGCATACTTGTAGAATTGTTCTGACAGCTCTCCAAGCTCCTCCTCAGATTTATGGCCATTAGTGAACTGCTCAAGTCGATCTAACTGCTGCACTTCAGCCACGGGATAGGGCTTCTCCTTCAGCAGCTGCAGGATCTGGAATCGGCACAGGCCTGTCACCAGCAATGTGTAATGGGGCTTGGGCCAGTTGCTGCCAACCACCTGAACTGCCAGGGCAGCAGTGCCAATCCTAAAAACAGATCAAATCCTTGTGTCACCTTTCACAGTATATTTGGTGTGCTCCTTATCAGAGGCAACCAAGCAATAGGTTGCAAGACCCTGCCGGGTCATGGTTCCTATTGAGAAACTTCCCTTGTAACACAGGCTACAAAACCAAACCCTAAAACCAGAACACAAATGAGTTAACTGACACACTAAGTAAGGCACTGTAATACAGTCACACAATTTAGAAACGTACGTCATTTCTTTATAACAATGGATCTGGCTGTGGACCGGCACACTGACATTTCTGCTTAAGCAACATGCACTGGGAAATGGGAGTGTTTGTAAATGATAGTTCTTCTATGAAATTCCTGGCCTTGTACTGAATCAGTGTTTTACACCACCGTACCCATTTAAGCCCATTTACAACAGAAGATATTTTCTTGCAACATCTTACTGAGTCCACTGATACGAGAAAGTTCGAAGAGTAAGGGTTACATGTTAGTTTCAGCACAAAGAAATACAAATTGCTTTCACTTTATGTGAACTAAGTCAATATCCGTGTTACCTATTAAGTGAAAAATGCTATGGTTAACAGCTGCGACAGCCCTTGAGCTGCGTCCTTTCGTCTTATTTCGCTCGCCCACCTTAGTCTCTTTTCAAACTCCCCTCCGGCCGCCGGCAGCTCGCCCGCCGGGCTCCGCGGAGGGCAGAGGCGCCCCCGGGGCGGCCCCGCGGGGTGACCCCACGGCTCCCCAGGGCGAGCCCCGGCCGGGGAGGCCGGGCCGGGCTCCGGGGGCGCCGCAGGCCGCGAGGGCGGCAGGGAGAGCCAGGGAGAGCCGGGCCGAGCCGCACCTGTGCAGGTTGGGCAGGTCGTCGCAGTCGGAGGTGGGGTCGCTGGTGTTGGGGATGACGCCGATGATGGTGCTCCGCAGCGAGGTGCCTTTCAGCAGCCGGCTGCGCACCAGCTGCATGTTGCGCGGAGAGTCCACGCTGGTGCGCATGGTGGAGCCGGGCAGCAGCACGCTCTCGTGCGTGAGCAGCAGCGGCAGCCGCGTGGGGATCTGGATAGCGCTGCCCGCCGCCATGGCTCGCCGTCACCCCCGCCCTGCCCCGCGCCCCTCACGCCGGCCCCGCCGCCATGGCAGCCCGGCCCCCGCCCGCCGCGGCCCCGCCCCCTACGGGCGCCGGCAGGCACCGGCCGCGCGCGCCCCGCCCGCTGCGCCCCCTGGCGGCGCCGGCCGCGCTGTCCCCGGCCCGGGCCCGGGCCTGGCCCCGAACCGGCCCCGCCGCTCGGGAACCGGCCCCGCCGCTCGGGAACCGGCCCCGCCGCTCGGGAACCGGCCCCGCCGCTCGGGAACCGGCCCCGCCGCTCCTTCTGCCTCCCCCGGGGCCTCTCGGGTCCGGTCTCCTCTCAAACACCGAGCCGGGCCGGTTCCCTTCAGTCCCTCCCCCGGAGGCCGCCCGGCCGCCGGCAGGTGTCAGGCTGGCATTGGCAATGGGTGCGGGCTGTGAGCTGTGCCAAGGGCTCCGGCACGGGACAGGGAGCGTGTAACAAATCCCATCGTTTGTTAAATGGGACGGGTACGAAGTGAACTCCCTTCTGTTGTTGGTTTTTACTCAAATCTACTCTCCTGCATCCGCGCTC